>NW_024412396.1:46683195-46811999 GCF_014898765.1 Herpailurus yagouaroundi | reverse complement strand
ACACACACACACACACACACACACACACACACACACACACACACACACACGAGATCATTTCAATCTTGCTTAAAATCTTCCAGGGGCTTCCCCTGAACTTGTAGAAGATTCTAATCCTTCAGTATGGGCTACGAGTCAGGATCTGGATCTTCTCTACCTTTCCAGATGCATGGATTACCATGTCCCACTTGCTCATCAACCTCCAGGCACTCTTCATCTTGTTCCTCAAGCACTCCAAGCCCCTTCTCCTGCCTCAGGACCTTTGCTCTTGCATTCTCTCTCCCACAGTGCTTCCTCCAGATTTTTGCATATCTGCCTTCTCACAGCTCTGCCTGACCAACCTGTATAAAGAGGCCTCCTCCCCCAGTCACTTGCCCCTACCATCCTTCTTATTTTCATTATTGTATTTATTACTCCAGTGATAGAAACTCAGTATCATTAGAATTCATGAAATAAATGTGATTAGTTCCTGGTGGTTTCTCTTGTCCTAAGAATCCTGTTTTACTTCTCAGGTTTAGCTGGCTATATATGACTTACTTTCTGCATTAATACACTAATAAACTATCTCTGTATTAATAGCAACCAATAACTTTCAGCAAATCTATTGGGGTCATGTTGATACTTCTTGTTATCAACTAAACATCTGCCTAAATCGATTTTCTTAGTATATAAAGTCATAACCATCTATCTACATGAGATATTGTGATCTACTTCAGTGTCATAAGTACGTGGGAACTGCACGCTTATGATTTCTGTCAGAAGAGGGATTTGACTATGCAAAGAGTACCGAACGTGGAGTCAGAAGACCTGGGCTGGGTCTCACCTCTGATACTTGGTCATAGAGAGGTCTTGGGCAAGTGACTTCTGTTTCAGCATTTGTAAAAGGAAATTAAGAACGATGTCCCAGGATGCAAGTGAATGTATAATCTGATACTGGGCACTGAGTGATTAAATAAATTATTATTTATTTGCTTTTATCTATCTCTTATCACGAAACTGTGAGCTCTAGGAGTACAAGGATATGGTCTCTCTCTTCATTACTGTGTCTGCAGTGTGGGTGATGGTGCCCGGCATAGAGTTGGCACTGTGACTGCTGAGTAACTACATTAGTCGTTGGCTTTCACAATTGTCCTGGGAGATAAATGCATCATCCCCATTTCACATGTGGGAAGCCGGACGTTATAAAAGGCTGACCGGTACAGCAAAGGGGATACTTGTCTCCAACGTGCACATTCTTGGTACCATGATGTGATGGTTAATTTTATGGATCAAGTTGACGGGCCATGGAGTACCCAGATGTTTATTCGAACATTATTCTGGGTATTTCTGTGAGGGTATTTTTGGATAAGATTAAACTGACAGATCCGAGTAGAGCAAGTTGCCCTCTCTAATGCGGGTGGGTCTTGTCTAACCACTTGAAGGCTTAACTAGAACAAAAAGACTGATGGTCTCTTAAATAAGAAGTAATTCCTCCTGCCTGACTGCCTTTGAGATAGGACATTGTTGTTGTTGTTGTTGTTGTTGTTGTTGTTGTTGTTGTTTTCCCCTGCCTTCAGACTTGAACTGAAACATTGGCTCTTCCTGGGTCCTGAGCCTGCCAGTCATTGGCTCTCCTGAGTCTCCTGCTTGCTGACTCATACTGCAGATCTCGAGACTTGTCAGACTCCTTAACTGCATGAGCCAATTCCTTATAACCTCTCTCTCTCTCTCTCTACACACACACACACACACACACACACACACACACACACACACACTTTCATCTTTGCCCCTTATTGTTCCTTCTCATGTTTTTAACTCTGATCCAACACCCTGTCACCGTGGCACCTGAATCTGCACCACTGTTCACGGGTCCACTTTTTCATCAACAAAGATCCTTTGATCCTTTATAGATCTGTTCCTGGGCCATTAACTGCTCATCTAAGTCTGCTAATGGTTCCCATCTCCCCTGACCCAAGACATAATTTCTCTTTAGAGACTCCGGTGGCTTTGTAACGTGCCAGCTTGGGTAAGCTCAACTACATTTCCCAGAATTCCCTGCTCCATATACTTCTGACTAGAACGGGCCATGAGAGACCTTCACGTGTGGAATTCAGAGGGAAGAAGTGAAGCAGCACTTCACTAATACATCTTATATATCCATCAATGGTACAAAAATTCCTCCTCCTGTTTCAAGGGTGATTTTCTCTTTCACTATTAGAGAAAACTCTCTGCTGTTAAAGGCTCCATGTGATTAGGTCAGGCCCACCGAAATTATCTCCTTGCCATAAAGTCTGTGCCATATCACATACTTAATCATAGCAGTAACATCCATCATATTCATAGGCCCATCATATTCATACACAGGGCAGGTACACCCTTGGGGGCTCTCTTAGACTTCTGCCTACCACCGTGCCCTTATTAAACTCATAATAATCTGGAAACCTACAGGCTAGACTCACCCTTGGCATTGTTCCTGGTAGATGAGGTAATTAATTGCTTTCACTTACAGGACTGCTTTCCATCTTCTACCTTCTATTTGGGCAAACAACATTCACATTCTCACTTGTGATTGGGTAACACAGATTAAGGCACTACAGAAATGACAGATTTCTCTTCCTTTAACATTTTTTTAACATTTATTTATTTTTGAGAGTCAGAGTGAGACAGAGCATGAGCAGGGGAGGGACAAGGAGAGAGGGAGACACAGAACCCAAAGCAGGCTCCAGGCTCTGAGCTGTCAGCACAGAGCCTGAGGCGGGGCTCGAACTCATGAACTTCGAGATCATGACCTGAGCCGAAGTCGGAAGCTTAACTGACTGAGCCACCTAGGTGCCCCGCCCCGCTTTTTAAATGTTCCTTTAACATTTTTAATTATTATGTCATTTAATCACAAAATTAATGTATGCTTATTAAAGACATGCTTAGAAAATCAGAATAACAGAAGTAGGAATCCGACCCTGCAAATTTACCATCACACAAGAGAAACAAACATTTTGTTCACTGCAATATGAAAGCAAAATACTAGAGCAGACAAGTTGACTTGCCCGAGGTTGACGCTACAGTGCTTTGTGACATTTGTTGGAACCAGGGTGGCGGGTGAGGGTAAGTTTTCTGTTGAAGGAAATGAATGTGCTCTTGTTAATTAGCCCATAAAGGGATGCATTCTGAGGCGGGGAACGAGGTAAACCCCAGTTTTCTGTGGCTGCCATAACAAATCATCACACGCTTAATGGCTGCAAGTTACACAAGTTCATTCTCCTACAGTTTTGGAGGTCAGAAGTCTAAAATGGGTGGCAGGGCTGTGTCCATTCTGGAAGTTCCAGACAAAAATTCACTTCCTTCTTTTTCTCAGCTTTGAAAGGCTTTCCGCATTCTTTGCCTTGCAGCGCCCCCCTTCCCTTCTTTAGAGCCAGTGGTAGCACCACTCTGGCCTCGGACCCTCTGTCATCCCCTTACTGATGACATGGTACCCATGCAGATAATCTGGGGCAACCTTCCTAACTGAAGATCTTAACTTACTTACATATGCAAAGCCCTTTTTGCCAAGTGAGGAAATATATACACAGGTTCTGGGCATTCAGACATGGACGTCTTTGAGACCATTATTTTGCCTTCCATGGAAGCCTTGGGCCTGAAGAGACCAGATGCCTGTAGCCTTAGGTTCAGTCCTGGAGGCAGTGGAAAGTCTGGAGCGGTGCCGGTGGTGGGGGCTGAGCTGCCCTTAATCATATGGTCACCAATGCAGGGAGCAGAACCCCCAAGCCTCGGATGCAGCCTCGGTTTGAGGGTTCACGGACATGCCCCTGACTTCCAATTACACCACTGGGTGGTGAGATGAGTCAGACTAATAGACTCAAGAAGAGCATGATCCTCCTTTGTAGGTCTGTGGGGAAAGATGTTTCTGGACCCACTGTGGACTGGCGCTAGAACCGCCGCTGCTCCATTGTCTTGGCCACTGCGGGTTTGCCTGAGGGAAGTGACTCTGGTACATGCCTAACTGGCGGTGGCGTGGGAAGCAATGACCACCCGCCCCAGGTCTCCAGGAGCAATCGGGACATTACCACCAACTGCGTGGATAGTCCGAGTCCGATCTTAGCACTGTTCCATGGCGAGGAAACATCACTGTTCAGCAGCAGTAAATGTTTCCAAATCGTCTGCATAGTTGAGCAGAGAATACCTGTGCTTCTGCAGCCAGGCACATTTCCATATACACTCCTGATGAAATTCCACGTCTATCTGCATGTACCGGGGTCAATCCATCTTTCCGACAACCCTTTTCTAAAATCCGTTCAAGGTTCTCTTTAAGCTGAATCAACGATAGCTTTCACAAATGGATGCAACTCCATGCACCTGCCGCTCTTAATGTTTTCAGGTCTGCCTGCAGCCACCCAAAGCTGTTCTCTGAGCAACTACAAAGGTGACATTTCCTAGGTGTTCTTTATGCCGGCTCTGGGGGGTAAAGGTTACCAGGAGAGATTATACTGGAGGCAGTAGAAGCCAGGAAGTGAAACGAACACCCATAAGGCAGGAATGTTTATCAGTTGCTGGTAACCATATTTCCTCACACCTTTTATTACTTTAAATCTTAATAGGGCCCTTGCACTATTCAACAGCTTATCGATGCTGGCTGCACACTGTCGTTTATTTCCTGTGTATATACCACTTGCTGTTCCTGCCGTCTATCCTCATGCTGTGTTAGCTGTTGACCTAATTTAATGCTAGGTTGGAAACTTTCCTCTCCGTTGTGATTAAAGGGGAAAAGGGAGAGAAGAAGAGGTGATCCAGTTACTTGCATATGTATGGTTCTTTGATTAAAGGGAAAAAGGTAGTGAGGGAGGAGGTTGTCTGAGGGAGGAGGCTATCTAATGACCCACATACATATTATTTCTTTAGGTTCAGGTTTCTTACCCGTAATACAAGCTTTGAAAGGCTGACTCAACCTTCTCAAGTCACTCTGAAATGCTCACTTTCAATTATATGTGACCTCACACATCTCTAAGTCGGTTTTCTTAATGCCGTGTCTCAACCATAGAGCCATGATTTTATCTCTAATCCACCTAATTCACTGGCATTGCTCTTTTGGCATAATTTCCAATTTAGGGGAAAAGAAAGACTGTGGGTGGCTACCATGCGTTACAGTCATCAGGGCAGGATGACGGGATGCATCCTGGAGGGGTACAGACACTGAGTTCTATACAGATAGACTTTTGTATACTATTCTAGCATTTTGATGCTCTACTGATGGCAGTGCATTTCCAACAGGAAACTTCTGGCCATTCTCGTTTTCCTAGTGAAGAGCCATGGAGAGCTAGAAATGGAAAGGGGACTTGAGAACATCTGATCCACTACCTTTATTTTATAGAGGACAAAATGGGAGCCCAGAGAAGTCCAATGATTTGTAACTAGGCAGCTTGTTGTCAGAAGGGAAACTAAAATCCATGTCTTCTGATGACCAGGCAAGTGCTGCTTCCTTATAATATGCTGTTGGTCCCTTTGCCCTTGTATGAGTAACCTCAGATGTGTTGGGTACGGTGAGATGAGACCACACTTGGCAATGGCCAGGCAACCCTCCTCTCTCCTGAGCCCAGAGGGCGGATCCCTAGCTGTTACCCAACTGATCACAGTTGCTGGTTTGGAAGGTAGATGAGTTTGTGGTAGACAAAACAATGCTCCACCCCCACCAAATATGGCCATGTCCTAATCCCTAGAACCAAGGAACACCTTAGGTCACATGGCAAAAGGGAATTAAGGTTGCAGATAGAATTAAGATTGCTAGTCAGCTGTCCTTAAAATAGGGAGATTATCCTGGATTATCCAGGTGAGCCCAGTGTAATTACAAGAGTCCTTAAAAGTGGAAGGAGGCAAAAAAAAAAAGGTCAGAATGATACCATGTGACAAGTACTCAACTCACCGCTGCTGGCTCTTGACCCAGTGAGATCCAGGGTAGACTTCTGACCTCCATAACCGTAAGACAATAAATCTGTGTTGTTTTAAGCCACTAAGTTTATAGTAATTGGTTACAGCTGCTCTAAAAATCTGGTACAAAGTTGGAATGACGCCACACAAATCCATCACATGTTAAAACTCTGTGCTCTTACGTGGAAGGAGTGGCGTATTCCTGCAACCAGATCCTTGGCTGTTGACAAGGTGTGAACCAGGCGCCTGCCATGGAAACAAGGGGCACGGACACACTAGTTTCTCACTGCCTGCATCGCGCCACATTTCCTTTTCCTGACCTTCTGGACACATTGCTGAAGCTCCTTCTCTTGTGCTGTTGTTACCCTGAATGAAAGGCACAGGTTTCCCAGCCACAACTTTTCCATCCAAGAACCAGTATAATGCTTGGCACATAGGAGGTGTTCCGTAAACCCTTGTAGAACTGAAATGCACGCCTCAATAGGATGCCCTGTGTCTTTTTTTTACAGTTCTCAAACAAACAAGCAAACAAACACAACCGCACACAGAACAGAAACACGAGGATCTTGCCTCACGTTAGGTGTCTTTACAGTTTCTTGTGGCCGATGAGGGCTGGGTCAGGTGTGCCTGAACGGAAGGTAAAAATCATAAAGTTCTTGAATGACTCGTCTTTCCCAACTGCCCAGCAACAAACAAAGATGTATTTGCAGGCCTGGCTGATAGGCAGTGTTGGAAGTCCAAACTCTTGTTGCTGCAGTGGAACAGCTTGTCATAGCAGCCTAATTTATTCTCTTTCTCTGAAAGCCTGGCACCAGCTCTGCAGCTGAAACTGCTTTTGTTTAAGACTCCACGATCGCCGCCAACCAAGCCAAAATGTGTAGTCGCTGCGCGCGTCTGGTTGCATGCTAATTGTGGCGGTGTCCTCTGGTGACATCTGAAAGACTGCCCAGTTGACAACGAACACCACGTCATCGTCTTGGCCACTTGTCCTCTCCCACCCTTTCCCATTGGCAGTTCCTGCGATTTTGCCATTTCATTTCCTCTTTTTCTTCCTGCCCGAGAGGATTCCATTTGTTCTGGCTGTCACCCAGTCTCCTTCTTTTCCACGGACCAACACTGTGGGCACGAACCTCGTTACAGATGATGGCTGGGTGTGGAAAAGTTGCAAGTGAGCTGACATCTTGCACATTTAAGTGCGTTTTGAAGGCGAAGAGGAGCCTGTGGCCTAAGGGGACCAGATCTAAATTGTCTGCATTCCTCTGTGCCTCCTCTTCTAGCCCCTCCTCCAGAAAGCTCTCGCAAATGTTCCCCTTTCACAGCACCTCCCTTGCAACGTTTTTGGCACAGGTGTTATATACCACTATAAATTCTGGCTTGTTGTTTTCTCCTTTCCCCAAAATGTAAACTTCCTGAGGGCAGGACACGTATCTTTCATCTTTTTACCCTCTAATATCCTTACAGAACAGTTTACACAGCAGGGACAAAGCCCGTACTGATGCATGAAATTAAAGGTATGCAGCACTTCGTTGAGATAAAATGTTGGGGGGTTGGTGAAGAGGGAAACAGAGAGGCAGTGCTGAAGCATGAACCCTTCTCAACGTGTGTTTTCTCTATCAAATTAAGGAAGTGCTCCTTTGGAGGGAGAAAATATTCTGTCCTGTCATATAATATCATACATAGAATCATGTCATAATAACATGCATTCATTTCACATCTCACACATAAAGGAAAATGAACCAGTTCTTACTAAAATGTGGTGACTGTGACATTGAAACACACCTGACTCTCTTCACATTAAAAATCGTAACAGAGGGGCGCCTGGGGGGCTCAGTCGGTTAAGCGTCCGACTTCGGCTCAGGTCATGATCTCGCGGTCCGTGAGTTCGAGCCCCGCGTCGGGCTCTGTGCTGACCGCTCAGAGCCTGGAGCCTGTTTCAGATTCTGTGCCTCCCTCTCTCTGACCCTCCCCCATTCATGCTCTGTCTCTCTCTGTCTCAAAAATAAATAAACGTTAAAAAAAAAATTTAAAAAAAAAATCGTAACAGAATCACAGTAATTAGAGGTCCATCAAGATTTAAAACATTTTTCAACATTTCAAACACCTCAATCTCTTTGATGCTGCAGATTTGGGACACTGAAAGGTATTTCCCATACACACTTTCCTCTAATAAGCAATAGCCCACCAATGTTGATCAGGCCACCGTGATATCTCAACACTCATGCCTTCATTTAAGGTGGCGTTGGAACTTATAACCTCACACCAACCCACCAACCCTAAGACTCCCAGCATGAAGATTTTTCAGTATATTTCTGATATTTCTTGCTAGCCTGTAATGCTGATCTCTGTGTGAAGTTAACTTTACCAAACAGAAGTATCTATTGATCAGGGTGACTGTGGATGCAGACATAGGTGCACAGAAGCGTAGCGACCTCTGATGTTGGCAACAGGGACTATTCCCTTAGAGCTAGTTTCTCAAGCAATAGAATTCACACTGAGGGTGAGCTCCGCACTCAGTGAATTTGGTCTTCAGTTGTGTCAACAAAGCATATAGAATGCAACTGAGTACAGGGTGTGACATCGAGGAATGCGAGGAAATAAAAAAAATCAAGAGAAAGAAAACGTCGTTCTGGTTGTCAGAGAGCTTGAGCCTTTGATATACATTAAGAAACAGGTGTCACAAACGAGGCATCAGACTGTTCCATTTAACTCTGCAGATCGAAGGAGATCATTTTTCATGTGAAAGAAGAGTAATGATTATCTACTCAACTTGCATATTTTATAGACAGGAAAGCTGAGGACCAAAGAGATGACATCTGTAGCCCAAGGGCGCCCCAAATCTGGAAAACGCATCCTCTAGAACCCAGAGAAAACTCTGTATCAAGAAATCAGTCAAGTCCGGGTGGATTTCAGAAATCAGGGTTGATTTCCTCTTCTGCACATGCATTCTTCAGCTATTTCCTGAAATGAGGTGTTTTCTATCAATGTAAGCATATAAAAATTAACCAGCAGCATGGTGGGCTTTTGGAAAGAGCAGAGAGGCTTGGATTTCAGGTCCTAAGACTGAATAATTCCTTCACTCGCTCATTAAAGTTTGTTGAGCATCTACTATGTTGCAGGCACGGGGCGAGGGACTAGGGACCCAGCCACCGAAGACACAGACAGAAGTAACACCCTCACGCAGCTTCCATTCCAGCAGGAGACAGACAATAAACAAATGCATGAGGAAAATACACAGTATGCAGGTTACGAATAGTGCTATGAAGAATACTCAAGCAGGTACCAGGACCCAGGAATTCTGGGTGTGGGGAAAGGTTTTTACATGGGATAGTCTTTGAAACAGTATCATCTCAGCAATGGCACAAAGAAGGTTAGGGACTAAATCATGCAGTTCCCTGCGATAAGAGTGTTCCAGGCAGAGGGAATGACAAGTGCAAAGGCCCTGATGATTCAAGAGGCAGCAAGGAAACCAGTGTAACTGAAGTGGAGTGAGCAAGTGTGGGCAATAATGGCAGATAAGGCCCGAGGGATAATGGGGGTCAGGAGGCAGATCGCAGTCCCTGTACTGACTTTTGCTTTATTAGCGATGAAATGGGATTTCCCTTCAAGAGTTCTGTCTGATTTATCTGCCTGTGTGCTGGGAACTGACTCTAGGGGAGCATGGGCAGAAGCAGAGAGACCAGGGAGAAGGACGTGGCATTGGTCATGGTGGCCTGGAAGAGGGCAGAAGTGACCGAGGTGATAGATTCTGGGTCTGCAGGGGTTCAGTACTGGACTAAAAGAAGGATGCAAGAGGAGTACAGGAGAACTAGAGTCCCAGCAAGGTGTTCAACACGAGCATCTGGAAAGATGACCTTGCCATTTACCAAGACGGAGAAGGCTGAAGAAGTGTGTCTTGCGACGGGAAGAGCAGGCACACTTACCAGCTGTACATCACTGGGCAAACCACTTAGCCTCTCTGAGTCGCAGCTTCCCCCTCTGTATTCAGTAATGTCTATTTCCTTTCCGGAATTGCCGTTAAGAGTCAACTGGCAAATGTGCAAGGTGCCATCTTTCCTGGCATAAAGCATGGGACACCAAAGGCTGTTGTAGCCTGTAGGGAGAGATGCTGGCATGGCTCCTCTGCAGACCCACGTCCCCTCTCCTGACCATTCATTCTTCCTGACTCCAAAGCTTTCTCTTTCCGAGCCAAGGGTAAATGAATAACGGTTGCAAAGTCTGTTAGAAGTCACAAGCAACTTATAGCAACTGGTGAATGAAATCCTATTTCAGGTGAAAGTGACTGAAAAATCATATGCCACAGAGCCTGTGTCAAGCACGCGGATGCAACCTCATTCTCCTTGATTTGTAATGGAGAGTGGGAGGGAAGTAAGAACAATATCGTGGGGTATGCTATTCCATTTCCCTCAGGTGGAAACCACCCATGACAGAAAGTTCATTGCCTGTCAAACCGGCGGGGAGGTTGTTAAAAATCGCTATGGAATTTAAAAGAAAAAAAAAAAAAATAGCACGTAAGAGGGAAAGAGGAGCACAGAAAACTCCCAATACCATATCTTTGGAAAAAACTCACTTTCAGGCACCGGCCTGTCATTCTTATATTAACAAGAGAGGGCCTCCCTGGGGACTAGGAGAGTTCCAGAAAGGTGAGCTCACCAGAACTGGGGTGGGCTATTTCGAACGAGTGTCTTCTCCGATGTCCCGGATACAAGAATACGAGTCTACAAGGCAAAAGCCTAAATGCCAGCAAGTTTCAGTTTATAAAACATAAATACTTTAATAACCACTTGTAAAATAATTAGGGGGAAATTATCACTCCTGAAAGTGAAGTCAGATCTTTCTGATAAATGGTGAAGAGTGTACGCGAGTGTGTGGATATGTATGTCACTGAATCACCAGTGGCTCTGGAAACTAAGATAATGACAGAAATAATCATATTCCAGGCTTCAGGGTAGAAATTAATTGGCTATGGAGAGAAAAAATACTTTTTTTTTTTTTTGCTTGTATTAAGAATCACTAATCTACGTGGGCTGAAAGAAGAGATTCAAATGTTAGGAATATTCTAACAACAGAAGGCTTGCTTTCTTCTTCTAGTCCAAGTAATTAGTTTCTTCTCTGACTTTTAGTGCGTCATTTGCACCGGGGAGTTGGAATGACAAAAAATATATGTGTCACCATGGTTTGCATTTTTCTCTTTTGTCACATCAGCACCCAGTCGGCTCATGGGCTGTATAAAAATAGGAAGCACACTGGATCTGGCCTGTGGGCCACAGTTGGCTGGCCCCTGATCTAAAGTACTATGACCTGGGGGGTAAATGAGTCTTCATGCAGACAGACAGTGAGGACTGCTCTCTGGCTCAGCCTGGATGTGGTTAAGTCCTGGGTAGAAAGAGCAGTGCCTCATCTCCCCCAACCTGCTATACCTGGGAAGAAATCCAGAAATGACTGTCAGCCTTGTTCTGAGCCCTATGCTATGAGATTAGAAGAACTACCCCCAAATTGCTCCACAAAGCCCTGACATCTATTGGAGAAAGTGATCAGAGGCAGACATTTTCTCTCTTCTAACTCTTTTCATTTCAATGAATATTTCTTGAATCCTGCCTTATGTACCAAAAACTTATGGGACCATCTAATTTGGAGAAAGCAGCACAGTATTGAAAAAGGTTGGATAATGTAGAGGGCAAGTGTGGTCGATTAAAGATGGCAGGCAACTGTGCTTTTACCATCCGGTAAGAGGTGGGGTCTAGTTTCTCTTCCTTAAAAACCGGGAGGGCTTTGTAACTGCTTGACCATTAGAATATGGCAGAAGTGACTCTGGTCCCAGGCTTAGGAGACCTGGAGTTTCCACTTCCTTTCTGTGGAGATTGTCACCCTTGGGAAAGCCACTTGCCATGCAAACAGTCTGAGGCTACCAAGTGTAGGCGTAGGTGTTCGAATGGGCATTCCACCTGAGCACACCTTCCAGCCATCCCCACCAAGGCACCAGGCATGTGAATGGAGTTGTCTAGAATTCTCCAGATCACCTATCTGCCAACCGAAGCCACTGACTGACCTCAATTGCTGCTCCAAGGTGCAAAACAATCTCCTAGATCGGCTCTGCAAGAATTCCTGATCCACAAAACCATAAGATAGGATAGGATGAAATGTTAACTATTTTAAGCCATTAAATGTGGGGGTAGTTTGTTGCCTAGCGTAGATAAGTAGAAGAGATGTACTCCCCTCGGCCCCCTACCCCCCCCAAAAAATGGTAAGACTAAAATTCAGATAACCAAAAGGTCATTGAGGGCTGGACTCATTAAGGAAAGGTGTAGGAAGGAGAGAAACTGGAGGCTGGGTCAAACAGGAAAGGGAGGCTTTGTACAGGCAAATAGTTCCCAAAAGCTTTCTCTGCCCACTGGTACCCTGACCAGCATCCAACTGGCAATGTTCCATTTGAACCACCAGGCCTGTGGCTGAACCAGGGGGCAGATTCCCCATGAAGTGGGGACAGAGACACAGGCTCAGTACGCTCAGACCAGACATGCTTCTCTGCTGAGACTTCCTTGGCTTGCCAGATTTCTGATGATGCCTCATTTATGCAAGGGTGCCAAGTCTTGTGCCACTATCCTAACCAACCATGTTTTTATTTATTTATTTGTTTGTTTGTTTATTTTATTAAACAAAATTTTTTTAGTGTTTATTTATTTTTGAGAGAGAGAGTGCGAGCAGGGTAGGGGCAGAGAGACAGAGAGAGAGGGAGACACAGAATCTGAAGCAGGCTCCAGGCTCTGAGCTGTCAGCACACGGCCCGACGCGGGGTTCGAGCTCACGAACCGTGAGACCATGACCTGAGCCGAAGTCGGACGCCCAACCGACTGAGCCACCCAGGTGCCCCAGCAACCATGTTTTTAAAACACCACCGATTTTGCCAACCCCAAAGTGTTTTCCAGATTAGGCCATACCACACGCACTTGGCCAACCCCCAAGTCCTCATATAGAGTATTTGAAAAGTAAATTCCCGTAGTCCTAGTAAGACAGATACCCCTAACCCCATTCTCACGCACTGATGGCAGCATGTATGTGTTCATCATGCGGATTTACGATAAGATTCTCTAAGCCCTTCTTCCAGCTCCCTCCTGGCAGGCATCAGGGTGAGGTGCATCAAATCCATCCATGACAGTTGCCAAGAACCAGAATGTAGTGTTGAGAAGTTCTTAAAAACATGATATGTTGAAATACATCAAAGACTCTTCGAGCTGACAGATGGGACAACTGAGACATCGTGATGGTAAATGGTTGACACAAGCTGGCAGGAACACGAACAAAAGTAGAACTGATTCTGCCCTTTGCATCTCCCTGGTAGAGACCAAATGTTGCAAACTTGAAAATTCTCTTGAACTTCATGGTCCCAAGTGGTAAACTAATTTAGCTTTGGATGCTTGAATTGCTTTCACTCCTGGTAAGAGTGCTCTCTAATTTCTGTGCTCAAAGACAAAAGATTTGGAAAATCTTTTTGTGAAAACCCCAGAAGGGTTGAAGAAGAGAGTCAGGAACTAGTTTCGTGTTGACCTCATTTCACTTGGTAATAACATTTTTGGTGAGAATGCTTTCCTCTCCCCTGGATAGTAGGATGAACTTTAAAGACGTGAATCAATAAAAACTTTTAATCTCAGGTTTTGTGGCTTTCTAACTTCTTGCCCACCAGGAACCTCTCAAAGTGAAGACACTGGCACGAAGTCTGTGCTTCTTTATAGTTATCTACCCACACAGATACACTTACATACTTTAAACATTGGAAAATGCTGCTTTAAGTGCACTAGTTAAGTCAAAATGTTTAAGTTTTTTTTAATGTTTATTTTTGAGAGATGGAGAGAGAGAGAGAGAGAGAGAGAGAGAGAGAGAGAGAAAGTGGGGGAAGAGCAGAAAGAGAGGGAGACACAGAACCTGAAGCAGGTTCCAGGCTCTGAGCTGTCAGCACAAAGCCTGATGCGGAGCTCGAACTCACTAACTGCAAGATCATGACCTGAGCTGAAGTCAGACCCTTAACTGACTGAGCCACCCAGGTGCCCCATAAATGTTTCTTAAGTTTTAAATTTCACAGATACAAGTCATAGTGAGTGAGACTCAACAAAGCATTCATGAGCACCTACCATACACAAGCCAGTATTGGTCCAGGATCCCTTATTCACAAATCTGAAATCCAAAGAGCCCTGAAAACAAATCTCTTGTAACTTACTTGGTGACCATGCCTGACCTGACCTGACTGATGTAAGGCCACTATAGACTTCCTCCTTTATTCCCACCTAGTGTCAACATTCACTGTGCCCTGCAGAAGTGTTAAGGAGCTGGGTTTCTGGCTGCTACCCCAGACCCTGCTGGGAATGTCAGTATCCAGTATATGTACAGCGTGGTCCTTCTAAAATTGGAAATATTCTCAGCCTGAGAATTTTGGATGAGGCATCAGACACCTGAACCCACAGGTGTGGGCTGACTGGGTGTGCAGAAGGGAGCAGAGAAGGGAAAGTTTGAGGAGCAGGGCAGAGATTAAGGTCATCTGTAGAGAGCCTGCGCATAGCAAAGAAGCCACAGCCAAATCTGCCAATGGTGACAAGGTCAGGCGGCCTGAAGGGTCTGCAGAGAGATACCTGCAAAGGTCAACATGGTACCAACCGGCTTTCCAAAAGACCCTAATGACCTTAAAATAGAATCTCTCCGAGTGTGATAAAGATGAACTTGAACCTTCTCTGAACCATTACTTATAAAATTATAGAAGTTACAAAGTACAAAGAAATGGTCTCATCTCAGGAACTTAGAAGGGGAAGACTGTGGCACATCTTAAAGTTCAATCTGCCCAGAGTCTTCTGTTTGAGAGTAGGTCCTTCCCCATCTGCTGGGGCTGCCAGCCCATAACTGCAAGCGTCCAGGCCGCCAGAAAGTATCCCCACCGCACACAGGGGCAATCAGAGTTGACCCTTGGGAGAGAGTGTCTCTCCTGTTAGAGTCGCAAATGCCAATCCAGAACCAGGTCACCCTGGAGCCCCAAGTCATCAATGCCACCAAGGGAGAGGACCCATCTGAAGAAGAAGCCAAACACAGCGGGAAAGGGGACAGAGAGACCTGATGATGTGAACCCCTGGATCCAGCTGTGGCTAACGTATTTGACCCCCTGCCATCTGCTGTGTGAGCCAAAAGATGTCCAGTTTTGCTTCGGCTTATTTGAGCTGGGTTTCAGTCACTTGTGAAAGAAATTCTGCAGGCAATTGGCTCTAAAAGTCTTCCAAATTTGGAAATTAAATATGTTTTTTTCAGAAATGTCAACTTTAAGAAAACTTTAAAATAATTTCTTCCTTCCTCCCTGTTAGGGACTGAAATACGTCTTTTCATATTTTGAATTCATAGATTGAAGCCCTAATCCTCAATGGGACTATTTGGTGACAGGGCCTTTAGGGAGGTAATTAAGGTTAAATGAGGTCACAGGGCGGAGCCCTGATTCAGTAATGCTAGTGTCCTTACAAGAAGAGGAAGAGAGCTCAGAGTTCGCTCTCTCTCTCTCTCTCTCTTTCTCTCTCTCTCCCCTTGTACAGAGAAGAGGCCATGTGAGGACACAGCAAGAAGGTGGCCATGTACAAGCCAAGAAGGATACCATCACCAGAAACCAACCCTGACGGCACCTTGATCTTGGACTCCCAGACTGCAGAACTGTGAGGAAATAAAAGTCTATTGTTTAAGCCATCTGGTCTGTGGTCTTTGGTTATGGCCGCCTGAGCAGCCTCCCTATAACACACTCCCTGTGAAGTTTCTGAGGGAGCCAACAGAAGGTGTCCCACTGTGAGGCTCACCCTCAGTCCTGCTTTCTCCACCGCCAACACCCTTCAAAAGGAAACGCCATCATGAGGATAAGCCGAACCTAGAGCCTGCCTTCCCCAAACTGGAAATGCTAGCAGGCACAAGTGACTCTAACATAATAAAGGAAGCAAGCTAAGAGACGTGAGGTTAATTTTTTCATGTTTTCTTCAAAAGTTACAGTGATTTAATAACCTCACTTGAAATCACCATGATTGAAGCTCAAAATCGAAATAGCGTTTTAAATGCATTATGTCTCATGACTTGAAACAAACCTCCAGAATAAATTCACCTTTGACACTAATTAATGAAGACAATTTGCTTTAATTCAACTGTAAGAAGCAATGTTTGCAAGTAAAGCTTAGAAGAGGATGATTTTGATTTTTTTTTGGCTACAGAGACTTCGGTTTTAGACAAGAAAAACCCAAACAAGCTTGTTATAAGATACAGAAGATGGTAAGAGAAGAGGCGTCCTTATTTGCAAAGGATTCATTTTAGAATCTCATCAAATGTTCTATGGGGTATTCTCATCGGTACTCTATGGGGTTGGAAACTGGCTTATTGAATGACAGGGATTTAAGGATATGGTTTCGTGTTTCTCTCATCACTATGTGTGGCATATTTTGTTGACTCTCCCTTCCCATGGCTAGACAGATTCTCAGGAAGACCTTGCAGATTTTCAATCACTTTCATTTGTAGGAACAGTCTTATTTGTGGAAATTAGGATTCATTCATTTGTAAAAATTTTTTTTAATGTTTATTTATTTTTGAGAGAGAGAGAGAGAGAGAGACAGACAGACAGAGCGTGAGTTGGGGAGGGGCAGAGAGAGAGGAGCGAGACACAGAATCTGAAGCAGGCTCCAAGCTGTCAGTGCAGAGCCAGACGTGGGGCTTTAAACTCGCTAACTGTGACATCATGACCTGAGCCCAAGTTGGATGCTGAACCGACTGAGCTACCCAGGCGCTCCGCGATTCCTTCATTTATTAAAGGTCTAGTGATCTCATATCAAAATTTCAATCTCCGCCGATTCAAAGCTTCTCTCCTTCTGCCCCATCTTGTGTGACCTGCAGTGACCTTTCCTTTTGCTCACTGCTCCTCACTATCACCCGGCTGCTCGTTGGTCCTCTAGGGTCAACACAAGGAGAAAGACATCAGTGGAGTGGGGGCTATCTTTCTACATCAGCTTATGCTGTTTGCAATTGTCTCTTGGCTGTCAAAGTTGGCTGTGTGAGGCAGTCACCTGCTGGAACTTTCATGGGAAACTTACATTTGTAGATTCTTCAGAGCCCCACAGGGGACTGCCCACGCCTAGTGCCCTACTATGGTTGAACAACCATTTGACCGGCCTTTTATGAGCCATCTCCCCAACCCCATTTGTGCATGTGCGTACACACACACACACACACACACACACACACACAATCTCCTACATCAGCATGCACCATGCATATCACAGTCTGGGTCCACTGCCTGGGCCAACTCACCCCAAAAGTTCTACTTCTCAGGCAAGGAACTAGCAGTAACTGCTCAAACTCACTACCTGTCCAGTGTTCTGGACTCAAGGAGGACACACATTTTTTTTTTTTTCTGTGCCAAATGGAAGCTGAGCTTGCCACTACTGACACCTGTCTCCTTGCCTCATTTTCATGGGCTGCTTTAGCAACCTCCCAGCTACCAAATTCTCTATGTGGGAAGCAGGCACCTGTTTCTATATTTACAACCCCCCCCCACCCCCTTGTCTTCACTGTGCTCCACTCTGCCCAGCTGGAGGCAGCTCAGCAGGTATCTGCCTGGGGAGTGGAATTGTTGCCGCTGGAGCCAGGACCCCAGTCTCCAGAGTAGAGAACCTCCCCCTTAGTGTGCCACACCTCTCTCCATGGCAACGGGAGGGAAATGCCCCGCCCTCTTTACAAAGCCCACAGCTCCTTACAGAGATGGGTGTCTATATCTCTGTGTGAGTCACTGGTCCTCTCTAATGCAGGCTAGAGCTGAGATAGGACTGGTAGTCACTGGACTGGTTTTGACATCTTTTATGAAACACTCCACAGCCATGCCTAGCACCCCATTTTAGAACATTAGATAATTGTCACTCGTTTTCAACTTTGGAGTATGAATTCCTTCTGATAATTAAAACTATCCCATTCAACATCCTCATTTCAAACTATGTTGCTGGAAAATTAGCCACTCGGTGTTGAAAACACGTTACCAAACTCAACGAGCCAGAAGTGCACCTTGACTACAACACCAGGCTTACAGGGATTTTTATACGACAGGAATGACCTGTTCTCTAACAGGAATGACCTGTAAGAGAGCACAAGAGGGGCGCCTGGGTGGCTCAGTCGGTTAGGCATCGGACTTAGGCTCAGGTCGTGATCTCGCGGTCTGTGAGTTCGAGCCCCGCGTCGGGCTCTGTGCTGACAGCTCAGAGCCTGGAGCCTGTTTCCGATTCTGTGTCTCCCTTTCTCTCTGACCCTCCCCCGTTCATGCTCTGTCTCTCTCTGCCTCAAAAACAAATAAACGTCAAAAAAAGTTTTTTAAAAATAAAAGAGCACAATAATCCTACTTTGTACATGTAAAGACCTACATAAAACATGCCTTTTCTGTAATACTGTTTTCTGATTAAAATATACAGCTATATAAATATTTAAGTGAAATATTCTTTTTTTTTTAAGTTTATTTTGAGAAAGGGTACACGAGCAGGGGATGGGCAGAGAGAGAGAATCCAAAGCACGCTCCATGCTGTCGTCATGAGCTTGATCTCACAAACTGTGAGATCATGACCTGAGCCAAAATCAAGAGTCATACACTTTACTGACTGAGCCACCCAGGCACCCCATAAGTGAGGTATTCTTAAATTTTTATTTGACTTAAAAACAAATGGGACAGACGCCCTGGGTAAGCTACTTGCTAGAAGCAGAGTACTTTGGGAAATTTACCTCTATGTTGAAGTTGTTTTAATTAGCTATTTCAAATTCTTTTTCATTACGTTTTTTTTTCTTTAACCATCAGTGAGTGACCTGATTTCAGAGGACTAACAATGAAAATATTCTACACTTCTGTTGTATTACAATGTTGCATAACATGCCATCATTTCCAGATATATTTTCTTAATCAATCCTCTCAGGGATAAGATAATTGTTAAGCCTACAATAAGGATGTTATAAAATGAGTCCCAAAATCAGATGCCTAAGTTACCAAGCAGGTAATGTAAAGTAGGGAGCAACAGTAGGGAATAGTGGGGACTGCGGTAAACTTGAAATCACACGCTACAGGGGCACCTGAGTGGCTCCATTGGTTAAGCGTCCAACTTTGACTCAGGTCATGATCTCTCGGTTTGTGAGTTCGAACCCCGCGTCAGGCTCTGTGCTGACAGCTCAGAGCCTGGAGCCTGCCTCGGATTCTGTGTCTCCCTCTCTCTCTACCCCTCCCCCGCTCATACTCTGTCTGTTTCTCTGTCTCTCTCTCAAAAATAAGTAAATGTTAAAAAAAAATTAAAAAAAAGAAAGAAATCACATGCTATATGAAACAGAGTACTGCTATTCAGGGCCAACCAACTTGGACGTGTAGTTCCAAAGTTATCTGATTGTCTGATTTTTTTTAAGAAAATGTAAAATTTCATTTACAGTGAAATCTACTAACATTTTATTGAATCGAATTGATTTTGAATCAAATTGGTACTGAATCAAAAACATTTTTTAAAGTTTATTTATTTTGAGAGATAGAGTGAGCAGGGGAGGGGCAGCGGGGGAGGGGGAGAGAATCCCAAGCAGGCTCCACACTGTCAGCATAGAGCTCAACGCAGGGCTTGATCTCACAAGCTGTGAGATCATGACCTGAGCTGAAATCAAGAGCCAGACGCTGAAATCAAGAGCTGGACGCTTAACCGACTGAGCCCCCCAGGCGCCCCCTGAATCAAAATTTTTAAACATCAAGCCAAAACAAAACAAAACCCCCACAAATGCTGACCTCTGTAGGCTGCTAGTTTGTGACCTCATCTGCTCCGGCTCCACGTCAAAGGCTCTACTGACTATTCCAAACAATACAACCACCCAGCAGAGGTCTCAAACTCAGGTGTAACCCAGGCATCGAGAGTGTAGGAGCAGGACAAGGCCTCGCCCAAAGCCACTGCATTGTGAAGGGGAACGGTTCCCTAGAGCACAGTGTGGTCACAAGACAATGGTGCCCCCTAAAGCGGTTCAGTGTATGCAGCAAGCCCCTTCTGAAGGCGTTAAAATGCCCTGTGTAACAACTACGACAAATTAATGGCCAGACCTCGTTTGAGAACCAAGCTATAGAATCAGGCCAGACATAGCATGTGGGCACATCGTATCAGGGCAACCCAAATGAGCCTTGTGAAAATAAAGTGGGATGTCCTCAAAACGCCCTCGCTGTCTCTAAAACTGGGGCCATGGGGCAGCTTTAGGGTGAATGAACACAAAGAAGTCCTTTGCACTTTTCTGTAACCAAATCCCCAGAGAGTGTTCCAAAATGAATCAGCTGTGTACAAAACTCTGTTCTTTGCCTCGAATTGAATTACAGTGTGGTTCCACTGTATTTGGATTAAATTATAACTGTCTAAGAGCACAGGATGTTCCCAGTCTTAAGGTATTAGTTGTTCAAATTCAGTATTGTTCTTACTCTTTGTTTCTTTCCTCGTAAACAATGCTCGAGCTGTGGTTTTCAAACCTTTGAAGCAGTAAACCTCTTTTTTCCAAATACTGCGTGCACCCCCAGTACTTTGTGGCTGGGTGATTACTGGGAACGGGGCTTGGGGGCTGGCCCCGGGTGGGCTGTCCTTCTTGGACCAGAGCTGTTGTAAAGACAGCCTGACCCCTCCACTCTCTCCTCCAGGGTGGCCAACCCTCAGGGCTACTCAGCTATTGTCTCATTAATGAGTCTGCCTCAATGTGATCCAGATGCTTAGCAGGACCTCTAAAGTAATTTAGAAGAATCCTAGGGTTCCACAGAACACAGTTCAAAAACTACTCCTTTCAGGACATGTTGTCGGTCTAATAACTACCTGGGTTAAAATCCATGAGGGGCATTACAGCGTCACTGAACAAATAAAAAATATAGTGCCAGCTAATTCTGGTTTCCATGGCGACTTTTTTTTTAAGTTTATTTATTTTGAGAGAAAGAGCGAGAGCGAGAGCGAGAGAGAGAGAGAGAGAGAGAGAGAGAGAGAAAATCCCAAGCAGGCACATAGGCCATCATGGGGCTTGATCCCATGAACCGTAAGATCATGACTTGAGCCAAAACCAGGAGTCAGACGCTCAATCGACCAAGCCAGCCAGGCACCCCTCCACAGCAACTTCTAACATCACTGGCAAAACTCCCACTGAAGTAGAAAACATCATCATGTGAACATTTTTATTTATTTATTTTTTTAAATGTTTTTTCTTTTTCAACGTTTATTTATTTTTTTTGGGACAGAGAGAGACAGAGCATGAACGGGGGAGGGGCAGAGAGAGAGGGAGACACAGAATCGGAAACAGGCTCCAGGCTCTGAGCCATCAGCCCAGAGCCTGACGCGGGGCTTGAACTCACGGACCGCGAGATCGTAACCTGGCTGAAGTCGGATGCTTAACCGACTGCGCCACCCAGGCGCCCCTGTGTGAACATTTTTAAGATGTAGTTCTCTTGCTGGTGTCAGCTCATCTCTGTGACACCTCTTGGGGGTACACGCTTATGTTACGGAGTACTGTTATAGACCTTGCCCCAATCCCAAGACCAATAAGTTGACAGCTGCCTGTAGTTATTGGTGCTGTTCAAATGAAATTCTAAAACGGAATAAAGCATAGCATGATACTGTTTACAAAAATGAAGTGGTGTACTATTTAAATTGGAAAACATTTAATATTTGTCAAAAGATGTTGTATGTTTCCAAAGTCACAAAAGAAATTGCAAAGAAAAGCTACCAAAAAAAAAGGAGAAACATTTTACTGACATAAGAACCAGGAAAAAATATACATGTTTGAATCAGATTTGCCTTGTAAATTATTAAGTTATTTGTATCCCTAGTAAATGTGTGCAACTAATTCTATTTAATAAGGAAGGGTAGAGAATGTGAACTGGGAATAAACGTTATACAAATAAGGAAAAATTCTCTTTTATATATAGTATATATGATAGTTATTTCAAACATAAAGAAAGGACTATGGAAATTTTAGAACAGAAAATCAGCTTCTTTGAAGGCTTCACGAAAAAATATCAGCTGAATAAAGAATGTGAGTACCCCCTTCTTCTACCGGCCTAAGATGTCCTTGTGTCTCTGTCCATCTCTGGGAACCAATGAGGAAATAAATTCAGAACCTCTATCGAGGGGCACCTGGGTGGCTCAGTCAGCTAAGCGTCTGACTCTCAGTTTTGGCTCACATTAGGATCGCACAGTTGTGAGACTGAGCCCCGTGGCAGGCTCCACCCTGGGTGTAGAGCCTGCTTGGGATTCTCTCTCTCTCCCTCTCTCTCTCTGTCCCTCCCCTGCTCATGTGTGCACACGCTCTCTCTCGAAAAAATAAATAAATAAATAAATAAATAAATAAATAAATAAATAAAAAAAACTCTTGGGGCACCTGGGTGGCTCAGTTGGTTAAGCATCCGACTTTGGCTCAGGTCATGATCTCACAGTTCGTGGGTTTGAGCCCCAAGTCGGGCTCTGTGCTGACAGCTCTGAGCCTGGAGCCCGCTTCAGATTCTGTGTTTCCCTTTCTCTCTGCCCCTTCCCTGCTCACTCTCTCTCTCTCTCTTTCAAAAATAAATAAGCGCTAAAAAAGAAAAAAAAAATTAAAACTCTCACTTAAAAGAAAAAAAAGAAACTCCTTCTAAAGAAACACAGATTTCAGTCAAATACCTACTAATTATACTCTTACTAGATGCAACAAAACAGTATGGAGTGACTGTGGCAGGTAGCAGGACTCCAGAATTATGGTGTCTCTTCTACTTGTATTATAGTGTGTGTGTGTGTGTGTGTGTGTGTGTGTGTGTGTGTGCGCGCGCGTGTGTGCTCTGTCTTGACCCAGTTTTGAGGCCCAGGCTAATGACCGGTCAGTTCCCATTCTTGGGTCTCCAGGTAAGTCCACACCCCCAACCACCTCCGCTATGGGGCTCTTACATCATGGGCCAAGTACCAGACGTCAGAATAGCCCCTTTGCCCCAGAGTCTGCTGAAATTATTGAAATTCGTGAATCCTACACCTGTTTGCTCTGCGTTATCTTTCTCTTCCTGTGGAAACCACAATAAACAGGCTTGCCCCCTCTTCCCTACCCCACTCTGCTTGGTGATCAACCCTGGAGCTTCCCCCGAGTGGCTCTATGTGGTATGCTCTGTTCTCCCTAGGGAGCTGTAACAAAACTGTAAATCTCCAGTTTCTCTCTCTTGATCTGCATCTGGCCTCACTATACCCCACCCAAGGTGATATGATTAAAACACTAATCTATTACCTTTCACTAAAAGCAAAAACTCTTAAGACTAGCCGTAGGTGATGCTGTGGGGAATGTCCGAAAAGTGTGAGCCACGGTCACGGTGCCCACAAGCCCAGACCCACAGTGAGTGATTGGTGCACAGGGACTGGGTGTTCTCTGGGCCACAAAGGGATTTTACCTTTCACTCTGTTCCTCCACCCAGGACTTGTAGTTTGAGACACACAGAGATTGCTGCTTCCCTCTGATTTGTTCTCCCGTGGGCATAACGAAGGGAAGCAAAGAGCCCCTGGTGAACTGGGAATTTTCCAGAAATAACAGTGGAGATCACAGAGTAGGTGCAAAGGGGTTTCTGGCAAGCTCAAATTGGATAACCATTTAAGGCTGCTGGTTGACATGTTACACAGAGAAGCAATTAACCGGACCTGGGAGAAGGACAGGGCCTGTGGAAAGGACAGCTCTCCTGTATGTACCACAAGAAGCAGACAGGACTCTACACGAAAAGGGATAGCACAAAGGAAGCCACAGGTCTGAGCAGACCATCACATGATTAGCCTAGACTTGATGGTGTTGGAGAACTATGCTTCTGGGTACGTAATGTGATGACTTTCGTGAACTCGTGTTTTTGTCACCAACCAGGAGTTTGATAATTAACCTTTACACACCAGAGAAAAAGTATGACAGTCTCTAATTTGTGCTTTTCTAAAGACTGGCCTTGTGAATCAAACTGCTAACAGATTTTATCTATCGCAAATCGGACTTAAAAATTTCTTCAGATGTGTCTATACTTAAGAGCTCATTCGCGTAATTGGACTCTTTGTAAAATATTTGTGGTTGTTTGGTTCAATAGAACAATCCTCCCCCTACACTCAAAACCTCATTTAAGTACATTCTATCGTTATGATCAACAAGTCAAACGCTATAAAGAAGTCAATCATGTGGAATGCCACATAGGATCCACTGGAATGGCAGTGAGCAGGAGTCCTCGAAAACATAATGCTAGATAGACCTGTATCTGTAAATATAGGCTAGGTGATGCTCTGGCAACAAATGCCCCCCAAATTTTGAAGTGGGTTAAAACAATGAGGTTTGCTTCTAAGAGTCATTCTACATACCTCCCATGGGTTGGCTGGCACTCAGCTTTCTAATATTCTTTCTCAAGACTCAGGCTGACAGAGAAGATGCTTCATGAACTAGTTCTTAAAATGGCTTCCATTCTACTAGCCAAAGCAGGTGTCACATCCAACTTCACGGACCACATCCAATCTCAAGGAGGGAGGGAAATAAAATCCTACTGCAGGGGCTGTGGCAACCTACAGCCACCCGTGTTTGTAAACAAAGGGTTTAAAAAATTTTTTTTAATGTTTATTTACTTTTGAGACAGAGACAGAGAGAGAGAGAGAGAGAGAGAGAGAGATGGAGAGTGAGTGGGGGAGGGGCAGAGAGGGAGACACAGAATCCGAAGCAGGCTCCAGGCTTGAACTGATAGCACAGAGCCCGACACGGGGCTCGAACCCACAAACCACAACATCGTGACCTTGAGTCGCAGTCGGATGCTCAACTGACTGAGTCACCCAGGCGCCCCGTAAATAAAGTTTTGTTATAACACAGCCACACCCGTTTGGTTACTTACATCTGTGGCTACGTTTGCCACAGAGTGAAGTTGTCATGACAGAAACTGTATATGGTCCACAGCCTGAAATGGCTGCTATCTGGTCCTTTAAGAGCAAAATTGTGGCCCTCTTGCCCACTGTAGTAATTAGCTCTCACTAGGTTATGCTGCAGTAACCAACATCCTATTACACGGTTTACCAAAACAAAGATTTCTCTCTCATTCACATTACATGTCAGTGTGGGCAGGCTGTGACTCTGATTCGGGTCTTCTTTACAGGCTGGTATAGTATTCCCTATTACAATACGCCATTTGCATGACAGAGGTAAAATAATATAGCTTAATCCCACAATGGCTCTTTAAAAAAAAATTTTTTTTAATGTTTATTTTTGAGAGAGAGATACAGCATGAGTCGGGGAGGTGCAGAGAGAAGAGAGAGATACAGAATCCGAAGCAGGCTCTAGGCTGTCAGCACAGAGCCCCATGCGGGGCTCAAATGCACGAACTGTGAGATCATGACCTGCACCGAAGTTAGATGCTTAACCGACTGAGCCACCCAGGTGGCCCACCACGATGGCTCTTAAAGCTTAAGCGTAGATGTGCATAGTTATATCAGCTTGGCTCACATTTTATTGGCCAGAGAAAGTAATACAGCCCAGCTGGACACCACTGGATATAGAAGTGTACTTCCCACCACAAGGAGGCGCTGTCAGTTACCTGCCTACTACAGGGACAGGTAATACTCTTACAAAGAAGGAACAGTGATCAGGAACAATAACACCATTAACCATCCCTACATGTGAGAGTTTGTGCCAGCAATGGCTGGCACAAGACATTAAGAAGTCACTGTGCTAAAGTCAAATCAGTGCTGTGAAAAAACCCAGGACCAAGAGTTAATAAGCAGTGGATCTAGAATAAATCATTATCTTGCTGTGAACGTCAGAGTTCTCTTCTATAAAAAGAGGCGATGGGGGCATTGGTGGTTTCAACCTTTTTGTGTCAGTGTATTTTAAGGATCACCTGCCTCCCCCCACCGTGACTATTGCTTTATTTTGTGTAACTACAGACTAAGAAAATGAATTTGGAGGTGCCTAGGTGGCTCAGTCAGGTAAGTGTCTGACTCTCAGTTTCAGTTCAGGTCATGATCTTATGGTTTGTGAGTTCAAGCCCTGCATTGGGCTCTGCACGGACAGTGTGGAGCCTGCCTGGGATTCTGTCTCCCTCTCCCTCTGCCTCTCACCTGCTTTCTCTCTCTCTCTCTCTCTCTCTCTCTCTCTCTCTCTCAAGTAAATATATAAACATTAAAAGAAAAGAAAATGAGTTTAGCTAAAACCATTACAGTCATTCACAAACCAGTGCTTACTATATCTAAAGGTAATGTTGAAGCAATGGTGAATGACAGGGCTTCTCTCCTGGGATGGCAAATTACCACTTGAGCCGATTTGTACAGGCTAACAGGGAGATGAGAGCAGACATGCTGGCTTTATTCTAGAATTACAAACACCCAGATTTATCCCACAGATAGATGCAATGGGATTGGCACTCAAATCACTAGATGACAATTATCTGTTAATTTGTGGGTCTCTGTGGCTTGGGGCTATCTCGTTCAGTACATAGTTGATATTCATTGAATATTTTTAAACTAATTGATGAAAAGAATAATGTGTTCCATATGCATTCTAGTAATTTTTAACACAGGTAAATTCATCCTGTAGTGTAAAAACTAGTCTGACACGTTCCTTCTTGTTTAATTCAGGGTATTCATTCCAGTGACATTGCTTATCCAGGGAGTAAACTACATTTGAGTAATTGAACAAAATTCTCTCTACCTTCAACAAGTTTCCCATTGGGCTTACAATCAGCCTATAAGGTTATAAGTTTGTGTTATAATTTGTGTACAAACATAAGTGTACAAATATTTGTGTACAAGTATAAACATAATGTTTGTGTATGAATATAATTTGTGTATAAATTTAAGGTTCTATGTCAAAGAGGACTTCAGTTCACATTTCTGGGCAGGTCCTAGCCCTGAATAAAGGCTAAATGAATAAAGGATTGAATCCATACAGTTAAAAACTATGATCTTTGTTTGGTTATCTGCTCACAGATTTGGCTATGTCATCAGTTCCTAATCCTTATTAGGCATCAGAGTCACCTTTCCCCTACAAGATTCTGATTCAATTGCCAGATACAAGCATTTTGTTTTACAAACTAAGAGGTGATTCTAAGTGTGCCCAAGGTCAAAACCCACTAGCCTATCTCAATAACTATTATTTCACCAAGATTTAAGGAGTTTCATTTTGAGTGCCAGAATATTTCCTCCTACCTTCTTAGATCCTGGGAATTTCCTTTATTACCATAGTCATACCACGCCACTTAGACTGTTTTTCTTTGGAGAATCTTACCAATGTTTTCATATTGCTTGGGATTTTCGATCCCCCAATTTACAAAGTCCGCTTCCTTGTAAATTCAAGGCAGGGGGTACCAGGAGAATATCCTCAATGAGAACTTGCGGGAAAGGTTGCAAGGATGATGAAACAGAAGGCAACTATTTTTTGAGAGCTGCTTACCCTTTCACGTGACTGAATGGGTTAGCCCACCCCTCTCTGCTCCATAAATCCAAAAGGCCATCAAAAACACAATTGCAAACTGATCCTTCATTCCATTCATGTTGCAAAGTGAATATAAATGTCAGACAGATCACCCCCTCGTTGGGTTTCATTAGGAGCTAAGTTTTATCGGGATAAAATTCCTGAGTTAGAGCTGAAAACCTGGCTTCAGAGAGAGAGCAAGAGAGAGTTGATCAGCATGGCGGAGAGAAGGTGGAAGAAGGTCCTAGCAAGTTCAGGAAGGCACAGTTGAGCACAGTTGCCTTAAGACATCGATTCTCAAACTTTTTGGTCCTCAGACTCTTTATTGAGGACCCCAAAGAGCTTTTGGTTGTGTGGGTTATATCCAGTGCTACTTGCTAGATTCAAAATTAAAACCAAGGAATTAAAAGTATATTTATTCGTTTATTAAAAGTTAACAACAAACCATTGCATGTTAACAAATAGGATGCTTTCATGAATAAGAACCGTTTTCCCCCCAAAAGTTTAGTGAAAAGGGTGGCACTGTTTTACATTCTTTGCAAATCTCTTTACTCCCTACCTTAATGCACCACAATTGGCTTTTCATATGTGCTTCCACACTGAATGTATTGAGCTATCACTTGTCATGTGGCATGTGGAAAACTCCAGAATGTGAGAGGGAAATGAAAGAGGCAAATGATGTCCAGGTGATGTTATGGAAACCATTTGACCTCGTGGAGCCCCTGAAAAGATCTCTGGGACTCCTGGAGATCCCTGGATCATACTTTGAAAACTGCTGGTCGAAAATAAGGGATGCAAATAAAGATGACCTAGCTGAGAGTCTGCAGGCATCTTTTCAATTCATCTTTTCCTCTTCAGTGCTATAAAAGTACCTCTTTGGGGGGGATAAAGCCAGAAATTAACTCTCGCTATTGATTCCTCTTCTCTCCCTGCACGTGCCTTTAGGATGAATGTCTGCAGCAAGCTCTGTTGCCTTGAAGATAAGCAGCTGCATTTGGTCATCCAGATCAAAGTTTCAGAAAAAGATGACAGACAGTGATCACATAAAGTTGCGAGAGCTCTTACGATGGCGTTCTCGAGGGTAGAGGAGTTGCTCTGGAAGGATACGTTGGTGCTATGGAGCACCCATCTCTGTCAATCAGATACTTCTAGTTAGTGTGCTTGGGGGACGCAGAAGAGTCGACTTGAGGCATAACCCAGGCTTTCAGGCAGCTCAGATTCCATTTCAGGAAAGAACGTATTAGAAAAAAAATCTAAGCTGGCATACAGCTACATGCTACATCTTGTGGGATGCTATGATGTGTTAGAGCAATTCAGAGAAGGAAGCAAGGAGGTGGACTAATCAGGGCAAGTCTTCACAGAAGTACAGTTCTTCTAGGTGTTTACAGAAGCACGGGAATGCGGAAGGAAAGAGTGGGGAGAACACGGGACAGAAGGGATCACAGAGTGGGTCATTAAAGACCTCCATCCTCTACACTACAAAATTATCTTCAGAAGTGATCTTAAAAGAAAACAAATAATAACAAAGGCCAGAAAACAAATGAAAACATAAAAAAATGATCTTTTATTAAATTTTGTGTATATAGAATTAGGCCGGTTATCAATTACTATAATATAAAAAAGGGAAAAAGTAATGGATTAATAATTTTTAATTGTAAGAAAGTATTTTTTTAAAGGCACATAAAAGAAACACTTTCAAAGGAGTAAACTCCACAAGGTTCAGAGAAAGATTTATACATAGAACTGCAGTTAAGCAAGCCTTGCTTTTTTATCCTTACAATTCTTGTGTTGCCATTGTTTATTTTGAATCTACTTTTAAACACAGGAATATGTAATATCTCAGAGCCTAGAGACACAAACTGTGCTGGAAACAACCTCAAATAATTCCAGTCCTTATGAACTTATACTTTGTATTAGTCAGGGTTCTCCAGAGAAACAGAGCCAACTGGGAGACATGATATATGTATGTATGGATGAATGGATGGATGGATGGATGGATGGATGGATGGATGGATGGACGGACATATAGATGATAGATAGGTAGGTAGGTAGATAGATAGATAGATAGACAGATAGATAATGAAATTACAGAGGCTAAGAAGTCCATCTACAAGCTGGAGGCCCAGAAAAACCAGAAATATTAATTCATTCCAAGTCTGAAAGCCTGAGAAACAGGGGAGCCAAGGATGTAAACCCCAGTCTGAAGGCAGGAGATGAAATGAGATGTCCCAGGTCGCTCCGCAAGGCAGAAAACAAGGGTGAATTCCTTCTTCCTCTGACTTTTGTTCTATGCAGGCCCTCACTGGACTGGATGATGCCCACCCACATTTTGGAAGGGCAAACTGCTTTACTGAGTTTACCAATTCAAATGCTAATGTCATCTGGATACACACACAAACCCAGAAATAGTGTTTAAATGGGGCACCCCACGGCCAGTCAAGTTGACTCCTGAAATTCACCATCACACAGTTGATTGTGTGTAACTGAGTCCACGTGTGTAGGAAGTCAAAATGTATATCTGAGAGTTCTCTAAATTAACTTCCAAATAGAAAACAGTATTTGTTAAATGGCAAGTCATAAAGGTGTCACTTTATTATTTGTTTCTTTTTCTTTTTTTTAAGTTTTCATTTAAATCCCAGTTAGTTGGGGTGCCTGGGTGGCTCAGTCGGTTGGGCGTCTGACTTCGGCTCAGGTCATGATCTTGCGGTCCGTGAGTTCGAGCCCCGCGTCAGGCTCTGTGCTGACAGCTGAGAGCCTGGAGCCTGTTTCAGATTCTGTGTCTGCCTCTCTCTCTGACCCTCCCCCATTCATGCTCTGTCTCTCTCTGTCTCAAAAATAAGTGAACGTTAAAAATTAAAAAAAAAATTTTAAAAATCCCAGTTAGTTAACATACAGTGATACTTTATTATTATTATTATTATTATTATTATTATTATTATTAATACTAAGCAATCATTGTACCAGTTGTCTAGAACTCAGACCAACAAAAGAATTTTCTGGAGAGGAGTACTGTGTCACTGACATACTTTAGAATTGCCAGAACATAGTAATACTAAAAAGCGGATCAACTTTTAGTCAGTTTTATTATTGCTTTAGCATTTTCCACAGGCAACTTACCCGTTACAGCCTGCCCCTGGGGCTGATGGCACTCATGGCCTCACCTTGGTTCACCTTGGACATGGCAGGGGGATTATGAGTGGGGGATGGAGGGATGGTGGGAGCTTGCTTTAGGCCCCATACTAGCTCTCCCTCCATCTGAAAGAGGACTTCATCTACCTCCATTTTGACCTCACTCTGTACTTTCATACTGATTAACTTCTTCCTTCCGGCTTGTCTCCTTAACTCTGGCAAAAGACCCGGTGCAAGGCATCCTGGGATGGGAATCAGAACTACTGTCTCCAGCAATAAGGGCTGCCCTGAGCCACCGAGACCTTGAATAACTGACCCTGAGACAATGATGACCCGACCTTTGCGGCCCATCTGCACGTACCCGTCACCCTGTGTCCCACACTTGCCTTACATAAACCTGGAAGTATTTTCGGCACTTTGGCACAACCTTTGAGATGCTAGTCTGCTGTCTTCCTGGTGTTGGACCCACTGAAATAAATTCCTTTCTTGTTTCACCTCTACTCATCCCTCTTCTCTTGGACTTTGTCAGCGGCTGCTGAACCAGACCTGGTGTATTCGGGGCCTTGGAGCCAGGCACCCTTGGGCCCAGGTTAGACATCTTTTTTCCCCCTTCAGTTACTCTGTGACTCTAATTGGTTTCCTGGTGTGAAGGAGGGAGCCAGCAGCTGGTGGAGGGAGTCTGACTGTTCCTGGAGCAACTTCCCCGTGGAGCTCCAAGGGATGACACTATGAGATCACGTACAGCCAGTCCGCTTCTCCTTGAGAGACAGGGATAGGTGGAGGCACAGGCTAGGGAATGGACAGGATCATAAAGCAGTGGGAGCTATTATCCCCCTGGTAGCAGTTTTCTCGGTGAAGTAGGAAGTGCAGGTTGTTCGCTTAGACAGAGGTAGGTAAGGCTTGACACTTGAGGAAAGTAATGAAAGTCTGAAGCAGAAAATCTCCAAAATTGAAAACAAAAATTTAGACAAGTAATAAACAAAAGCACGGAGTGGGGACTGGGAATTCTCCTGGAGGTCCTACTGATGGATGACCTTCCCTAGCTCTGTTGTGCTCCCTGCGCTACCGCGATGAAGTCATTCGTGCCTCTTAGAGACCACGCAGGGTCTTTGGAGTCTCAGGTTGGCTCTGTGTGTGGCGCTGCTCCCAGGGTAGACTACAGGGATTTTTCCAACTTGCTAAATATATCTGCTATTTCTATCTTCTATATATAATTAGAGTCACTGATTCAGGCCAACAAAAATATTGAGGAATAAGATTCAAAGTAAAGCTCTAACAAACCTTTGGAGAGCAACATTTCTGGTCCCTGAGCTCCAAGGCTGTTATTTCTCTAACAGAGCGAATTGCATTCCCTTTATAGCTTCCTCATAGCTCTGGAAACTTAAAAGTTGCTTTGTCCCAGACTGAAGAGCTGAATCAGTCACACCAGATGCCAGAGTTATGAAAGTAGAGGGAAAAAACTGTACATTTCCCAAAGGAAATGTTTAAACGCCCCCCTCCCCAAATAAAATAAAAGGAAGCAAGGTGGTCCACTGCAAGCAGCACATTTAACTTTGGTATTAAATCTAAAGGAAGGGGAAGGGGTTTATCTGTTCTCCAACTCACTCAGGTGATTTCCGCAGGAAGGATTTGCCAAAGGATCTGGGAAGAATTGGAAGGCAATGAATATAAGTGACAAGTATGCAATGGAAAGCCCAAAATGAATCTCATTGTCATGTATAATGAGACTTGGTGTTGAGGTATGTAACCCATTTTCTTACTTGTCATGCCTTTCAATTAAGTCTCTGACACTGCATTATCCACAAAGCTGCTAGTGGATGTGCAAATCAAGGGTGGCTGCAAAAGTCAAGATTCAGGGAACGGAGATTTGCCTGAATAATATCTGTAGAACAAACTGTTTCCTAGGAGGATAGCAAAACAAGAAGAAATTGATCTAAATTTCCCGTCTCTGGCATTTGTGACTATCTCAAAGAGTGTAACTCAGAAGTTTTAAACATATCTCATGACTATAACCTAAAATAAATGAACTCCAAGTAATACCGTATCAAGGAGTATGTTAAAAGCTCTTTGTAAGCCACAGCTACTATCTTTCCCCCCTCCCCCAACACATTAGAGTCAATTTCCGTATCCAAGCAAATATCTTCATACCTATGGGAAAAAAAAGTATCCTTGCAGGGGGTCGGTGGGGGGTGGTGCCTAAGTGGCTCAGTCAGTTAAGCCTCCAACTCTTGATTTCAGCTCAGATCATGATCTCACAGTTCATGAGATAGAGCCACGCTGTCAGCGCTGAGCCTGCTAGGGATTCTTTCTCTCCCTCTCTCTCTCTGCCCCTCCCGTTCTCATGCTCTCTCCCAGTCTCAAAAGAAACTTAAAAAAAAAAAAAAAGATCTTTGGAACTTTTCTTTTGTTTCCCCTTTTATTCTGCATCATTCCTCACTGGCAATTTTTACCAGTTAAAAATGGAAGGAAACACCATTACTACTAATCCTCAGGATAATTCATGATAGGAAATCTATTTCTCGTTCAGCACATCTATTTATGATATTAAAAAAAATCGAGTGTAGGGACTCACTCAGACCCCCAGTGTTGGTACAAGATTATTTTTAAGTGAAAACTTTCCAGCTACAGAAGATACAGAAGGAAATCTTATCTGAACTTCCTTTATCTGACTAAAGCAGAGCCCCTCAAACATACAACTGCCATTAACCTCCTTCCAAGGTTTCCTGCAAATTTGGCTCCCATGGAGACTGACTGCTCACTGCATCGAAATGCCAATAGAATCTTCCATATTTTCCCACTGAAACCCTAACACCCCCCAACCCCACTCCCCTGCCCTTTGTTAAGTTGATATATAAACCTTTACCTCTGGCTAAAGGAACTAATTACTGAGTGGCTCTCATACGCTTGTATAAATAACCTTTGTATTTTCTCTTGCCAATCTGGTTATTGTTAATTTGCAGCATGTCAACCGTTGGATCCAATTTGAAAATGAAAAGATTTTTTTCCCAACAAAAGCAAAATGAAGCTTTGAAAATAGGTCATTATTTGATATTCCAGCATATTTCCTTCATCAAGTTTCTAAATTAAAAATTATTAAGTTAGAAAGTGAATGTTATTATTAGATACATGGTACAGTGAGCCAGGCACTCTGAAATGCTTCCAGCAGATTCGGAATTGGTACAGTTCTTGGAATTTTTAAATATGAATCATTAATGTTCACATCTTTAGGAAAAAAAATTCCTTTCTAGGCATCTAAGGAGATAATTGGAGTTGCTCTCAAATATCTATTTAAAGGGCTGCTCAGGGTGCTTGGGTGGCTCAGTCAGTTAAGCGTCAGACTCTTGATTTCAGCTCAGGCCCTGAACTAACAGTCTGTAGGTTCAAGCCCCACATCAGGCTCTGTGCTGACAGCATGGTCCCTGTTTGGGATTCTCTGTCACCCTCTCTTTCTGCCTCTCCCCCCTAACATGCTTTCTCTCTCTTTCTCTCTCTCTCAAAAATAAATAAAATAAACATTAAAAAAAATAAAGGGCTGGGGCGCCTGGGTGGCTCAGTCAGTTAAGCATCCAACTTTGGCTCATGATCTCACGGCTCATGGGTTTGAGCCCTGCATCCGGCTCTGTGCTGACAGCTCTGAGCCTGGAGCCTGCTTTGGATTCTGTGTCTCCCTCTCTCTTCGCCCTCCCCCACTCATGCTCTGTCTCTCTCTCTCTCTCTCTCTCAAAAATAAACATTAAAATAAATAAATAAATAAATAAATAAATAAATAAATAAAATAAAGGCTGCTCAGTACAATATATATTTTCATAAGAAAAAATTACAAACAATATAATGTCTAATAATAAATACTTAAATAAAAAGGGGGGAAATAAAGTTATAAAACTGTGTGATCTAAATTATGTTTGATATATATGCTTAGAAAGGTATCTAGAAGAAAATATATCAAAATGCTAATAGTTGTTTTCTCCAACCTAGAGAACCGTGGGTGTTTTTTTTTTTTTTTTCTTGATAGAGCAAAAAACAAAAACCAAGCTATAGGTAAAATAACCAATTTGTTCCATGATTATGTAGGGGCCCAGTTGGGCAAACACTGTCTGGAGAGTTGGACCAAAGGACAGGGAAGGGTTTAAAGCTTTCAAAAATAAAACAATAAAGGGGCGTTTCAGTTGGTTAAACGTCCAACTGGCTGAGATCATGATCTCACGATTAGTCAGTTCGAGCCCCACACTGGGCTCTCTGCTGTCAGCACAGAGCCTGCTTTGGATCCTCTGTCCCTCTCTCTCTGCCCCTCCCCTGCTCTCTCTTTCTCTCTCACTTAAAAATAAGTAAACTCTGGAAAACAGTATGTAGGTACCTCAAAAAATTAAAAATAGAACGACCCTACGACCGAGCAATTGCACTACTAGGCATTTATTCACGGGATACAGGTATGCTGTTTCGAAGGGACACATGCACCCCAATGTTTATAGCAGCACTATCAACAATAGCCCAAGTATGGAAAGAGCCCAAATGTCCATCGATGGATGAATGGATAAAGAATAAAGAAGATGTGGTGTGTGTATATATATATATATATACATACACACACACACACACACACACACACACACACACACACACACAAAACCACACACAATGGAGTATTACTTGGCAATCAAAAAGAATGAAATATTGCCATTTGCAAATACATGGATGGAACTGGAGGGTATTGTGTTATGTGAAATTACTCAGTCAGAGAAAGACAAATATCATATGCCTTCACTCACATGAGGACTTTAAGAGACAAAACAGATGACCATAAGGGAAGGGAAACAAAAATAATATAGAAACATGGAGGGGGACAAAACATAAGAGACTCATAAATATGGAGAACAAACAGAGGGTTAATGGAAGGGGTGTGGGAGGGGGGAATGGGCTAAATGGGTAAAGGGCATTAAGGAATCTACTCCTGAAATCATTGTTGCACTATATGCTAACTAATTTGGATATAAATTTAAAAAAAATTTTTAAAAATAAGTAAACACTTAAAAAAATAAACAAGTCAATAAAGCATACAGTACTGTTGACTAAAGGGAGGAGAGTGGTCCTTGTCAACATACACACAGACTTGTTTCAATTTGTATGTGTCCGGCCCGATTTGAGTTCAGTATACAAAATCCCATGCTAGACCTCTTGTAAAGGTCTACTATTTACAATTTACTATTACACATCTACTATTATGCCTTCCCTTGTAAAGGCATAATTTTAATTGTTGGAATTAGCTACAAGGTATCACAGAATGGGTGAACACCGAACTACTAAACTTAATAGCCAATACTTGAACTTAATACTTAAATGTTGTAGAAACTTCTGCTACCAACAACAAAGATAACATTCATAACATAACGCTCAAACCGTCACACAAGCTCTCAAATTTAGAAAGTGCTCGAAATAAAATCCCCAAACTCTTAATATCTATTGATAAGGACACTTACACATTTATTTCTAATTTTAACATACGACTTTAAAAGAATCCCCTGGGGAACTGCCTTCCACTACAAATTGATACTGACATAATTAATAACAATAGCAGAGCCAGGAACTAATAATGAGGCTGTAAACTTAATTAACAGCAATAGTTACCAAGCGAGTGGTACTTTCATAGCCTGAAGAGTCACTTGAAAGCATTATATTGTTGCTCGGCTTCTGTGCTGTTTGCCCCAGAGTCAACCAGCTCTCTCTCCAAATGAAAGACTTCTGGTAGCCAAGAGCCATAATCAGAGCTGCATTTCAACATTAGACTTGCATTTAAAAATCCCCAAGGAATGAATTTCAGTAAATCCTTAACTCACACTGGTTTGCTGTCAATGAGGATGGGAGGGGATGAGCGAGATAGCATTGGGGCTGAAGCTCTAAATCACATTAAGTCTAGAGGCAGAAACTCATACCAGTATGAAGGATTCCCTCTGTTAAAAAAGAGACAAGACGCCCAAAATGGAGTCACCCGTGCTAAACCCATGTTACTAATCCGGGAATAAGTCCCTAACCTAATTGCAGTTTCAGCTTCTCCCAGGGATGTAATCTTAACCAGTCAGTCTGGAATTACATGGTCAGCACTAGTGAGGCTATTTCCTGGTAGACACCCCTGTCTTCCCCTTGCCTGAAGCAATCCACTTTTTGCTGATAGCTTCCTGTCCTGCTGCCTTGTGCCTATAAAAGTCTTCTATTTTGTATAGCTCCTCTCTATCGGCTAGACAGGATGCTGCCCAATTCATGAAACATTGAATAAAGCCAAGCAGATTTTTCAAAGTTACATAATTGAATTTTATTTTTTTAAAACCTCAGATGGAAAAAAAAAATCAAGATCCTGCAGAAATGCCAGTCTTATATGGACATTCCAGTGGGGTTGGAGGACTGGGAGGATGGGGGCGGGGGGTGGTGGGGGGAGGATGTATGGACTCTTATATCTCCCTGGCATGATCTGTATTTTGCGTTGAAATACTTTAATGTCAATATTGAGCCTTATGTGTGGGTGGTGGATTCATGTTTAAGCCATCCCTGAAGCATTATTAGTTAATATGTCAAGTATCCTAAGTAGAAATATGTAGACAGTGGTGTTGGCAAGTCTCTGGAAGATTTCCATCAGGGTTCATGCTCCCTGAGGTGGAGCACAATAGCTTCAAACACTCCTCTCTGAATCTGCACCGGAAAGTTCATTGGTTGGCATAAAGGGACATTGGAAATCAGTTTCCAATGGTGAAAGGAGGAATATGAATGATGTGTGAATTGGCTAGAAACTTCAAGGTTTGCACGAATCGGGTGTCAAGCCTGGCTAGCCTAATGACCTCACACTTTCAGAGGAGGGCAGACTAGAACTTCATCTGGTCCTCTGTCCTGAATAGGAAGCTATCTGACTGTTTCCCCAAGAGAGGTGCTCACTGGGGTGCCTGAAAGGACAGAGGGAAGAATCCTTGAGATTGCAGAACAGGTTGTTTGAGTGCTTCTGAATCTGCTTGCTAAGAAGTGTTTGTGTGTCCCGTAGAATCAGGTCTGAGGCTGCTCTTCATTGTTCCAGACCCGCTGGTAGAGAGATAGTAGAGAGGGGCTTTGGGTGCTCGTGGCTGACTTCTCTCATTGGAGGTAACTGACAGCCCCCAACAAGAGCTACCAGATTGGCCTAGGCCACTTCTCAACATCCCCGCTCCCCAGCACCTCCCTCAACCCCCCTCACACAGTGAAGGCCTAGAAGTGGGTAAACAAGATAATGTAGAAGAGAAAAACAGTCCATAAATTCTGGTGACCAGGAGCTTAAATTGTAATAGCCATTAGTTTTCTGCTTTGCCAGAGTATAAACCAGAAACTATTAAAGGCCATAACCATGGTACGGGGCAAATGCTTCAGAGAAGGAAGGGTAGGATGTGAAGAAGGAATACCTTCAGTTTGGTACTGTGATAGTAGTCAAAAGAGCACTGTATTAGGAGTCAGAAAACCTTGGTTCTAAGTTACTATGACAGTTAGCAAGTGACTTAACTTCTCAGCTTCCTTTTGTGGATCTCCTTTGTCTCTTTAGCAGGTACTTGTGAAGATCAGATGAGGACAGATGAGGAAGAAAATGTCTGGTATGCTGCAAAACCCAATACATCATGTAGGTTTTGTGCCAGGTAAATAAATATTAATTAACTATCTACTATGTATAGACCCTGCACCAGGCTACATAGCCCAGGGACTTCAAGAGTAAATAAAAAGCGTATACCGACAAAATGACTTGTATAAGGATGTTCATAGCAGCTTTATTCATAATAGCCCCCAAGACTGGAAACAGCCTAGGGGACCATCAACAGGGAAATGGCTAAACAAATAGTGGTATATCGATGCAAAGGAATGCTAGTCAGTACTCAAAAAGACAATGATTACGGATATATTGGGGGGGACAAAAGGATGAATCTTAAAAATATGCTGAATGAAAAGGTTATGCAAAATAGTATATACTATATTTATTTAGCCCAAACAGTATATTACAGGATTCTAGAAGTGTATGAAGTTCTAGAAGAGGCTAACCGAACCCATGAGAAAAACCCAACCAGTGGTTACCTATGTGCAATTGCCATTATATAGGTATATGCACTTGTCAAAACTCACTGAATGGAAAACTTTAATTTTGTGTACGTCACCAAATACATTTTATAAATGTACAAAATAAAATTTATAAAATTTTAAATTTAAATTGCATTAAATTTAGTTTTAAATTTCAAATTTTATAAATTTTATCTTAAAAAACCCTTATTGTTCTAAAACAATATTGAATTCTAGTTGATAATATGCACACTGAAGTATTTACTGGTAAAGTGTATTGATTTCTGCAACTTACTTTTTTTTTAAATATAACTTATTGTCAGATTGGTTTCCATACAACACCCAGTGCTCATCCCAACAAGGGGCCTCCTCAATGCCCATCACCCACTTTCCACTCTCCCCCCCCTCATCAAGCCTCACTTTGTCCTCTGTATCTGAGAGTCTCCTCTGGTTTGCCTCCCTCCCTCTCTGTAATTTTTCCCCCTTCCCCTCCCCCATGGTCTTCTGTTAAGTTTCTCAAGATCCTCATATGAGTGAAAACATACGGTATCTGTCTTTCTCTGACTGATTTATTTCACTTAGCATAATACCCTCCTCTCTTGCACTGTTGGTGGGAATGCAAACTGGTGCGGCCACTCTGGAAAACAGTGTGGAGCTTCCTCAAAAAATTAAAAATAGAACTATCCTATGACCCTGCAACCTAGTTTTAAAAGCATCAAAAATAACATGGAGAGAGGCATAGGTCTATTAACAGTGATAAAGTAATTATAGCAAAATGTTAGTTGTAAAATATGGCAAGTACATGGGTATTCCCTGTACAATTCCTCTGGACTTTCTATTTGTTTGAAAATTATCCCAATAAAATTGGAAGGGCCCCTGACCACTCTCCCCTCCCTTTCATTTTGCTGTGTAATTTGGAGATATTAAGAAAATGAACGTGTGATAAACACAGCTGCTGGGAGAACGCATTTTTCAATGCATCATGTAAACTGCATTGTCTATAAATCTTGCTTGCTTACTTTAATTATTGAAGAAGGTACAAAATCCTCTCACAGTAAGTAGCTCCATTTGATTTGGAACAAGATCTTGTTTTAATGGCCTTGAAGAAGGCTCAGAGAAAAGAATTCCACTTTATAACACAATAAACATAGGACGATTTCCAGAATGTATGTATCTCTGTCTCAGAGGTGCCTGTGACATGCACTACGGGGCACCTAAGTTAAAACTGTGTTGGTTATTCACAGGATAAAAATATGCAGAATAGTATGGATGTCCATCAACCATCTATTAACAGCTAGCAAATTAGCAGACTACAGTGGGGCCATATAACCACATTTTGGGTTTGGGATTGCAAAAAGGCAACTCTAAGCTGGTTTATTTTCTTTTAGATATTAAGGTCTGACATGCAGGGGCCTGCTACCAGGTAAATGGTGTATCCTTTGGAGGTGAGCCTACACATGATGATGCATGAAAGAAAAGTGATAACGGAAAACTTACAAATGATTCATCTGGTTCCAGGGTTCCATTTATAAAAATAGTAAGAGCAGGACAAGTTGCTTCCTTCTGTAGCGTCAAGGTTATTTCAATCACACAGAGAAAGGCCTTCAACATTCTTGTGTTGCTATGTCACCAGCTTCGGTCTCCACTCAGCCAGGCTGGTTCTTTAAGAAGAGAGAGGGACGCACATCCCCCCAGAAATGCCCTGAATCTTCACTTGATTTTCATTTGGGCCCAGCCACCGTCAGGTTTCCCTCTGTTCCTTGGCCTCACCAAACTGAGTCTGGGCGTGGGAGCCTGATAGACCTAGGACCGAGTGTGTGATCACTCATCCATCCAATGTACATATATGCTGCACCTGTCTCAGGTGCTGGGGATACGGTAGTGAATAAAATAAAGACCCTGCTCTCCCAAAGCTTACATCCTAATGAGAGAAGTCAACAACAAACAACAGCTGAGTGAATACTAGGTTGGATGGTAACAGGAGCTTGGATAAAAAAATCAAGTGGCAGTGTGACCCCATTTATTCAAGTAAAATGGGGAGATTGATAGCCTCTCTCATTGGGAGATGGGGTTGACCATACAGCGCCTCCCCATTTTTTCATACCCTTCTCCCCAAATTTGGAAATGGAATGATAAGATTTCCCTGAAGAACGTACGGTCAAAAGACCGAAATGATGGATTGAAACAGTGATATGCAAAGACAACACAGAAAGGGAAACTTACTCTCAAAGTGAGACTACAACTTGATTGAAGGCCTGGCATTGAACATCTAAAGAAAGAACACAGCAGCCCAATCGGGTGACTGTCAGTGTTGGAGTCACTGCAAGCTGAACGAGAGAGGCTAGGGCCATTGGAGTCCCCCACCCAGCCCCGCGGCATCCAGCCTCACAGCAGGCAGGGCAGCATCAGAGCCTGGACTCTCACAGGTCTGTGACCCAGCCAGTAAGATCCTCTACCTCATCCAGCCTGCTCTGCTTCAACGCATAAGGAACCAGATGGTCCCAAATTATGTTCTCATCGCTGCCCTTAAAGAGACGGCCCTGATCAAAGAATACGTGTATCTGGTTCACAGAATAATGACTGCGAGATAACTGGCTGGCATTCCTGTTTTTATACATCAGTTCCTTAGGAGTCAGGAGAGTGCATGTCTCCTAGACCCTCATTCACTCCTGGTTATACAATCCGAATTCGAACCTACACAGCTGAGATCCAGATCTTGGAAAATGGTGACCCCTCTGAGATCCAGTCATTGTGTCGGGTCTCGTCAGGGGGCCAGCCTGTCTTAACTGTTTGCCTTCCTCAGAGTGGGAGAACTGGAATGGAATGACTGAAAAAATTACAGGCAATGTGTGCTAAGTGCTTATAAGAATGTGGAGCATAGTAGGTACTCAATAAAAGACATAAGTCATAAAGTGCTATAAGGATTCAGCTCTCACATCTTTAGGCAGTGAACTTGGCTGTCAACCCTCCCACAGCCATGCCTCTCCATCCCCTTAACCAACCCTAAGCACAGCCACCACGCCCGAATGTTGTGGTTGGAATCACCCTGTACCACGGACTGCCAGCCACCGCGCTCTCCACACCATCACCGCAGAAAGCCATGGTCTGGAGACAGGGCTTGCCCTCCAGAGAGCATAGTTTAGCTGATGCTCATACCATAGGCAGATATGATCTTGATACGGTGCCCTTTGTATATGCCTTTATCTTCCGTGTGTCTCATGCAAGCCTTCTACTTTGACCCTTTACAACCTGTGAAGCCACAGAGGTAGGCACCGTGCTGTTCCCCCACTCCCGCTGAAGGTTAGCACAAAACCGGCTTTGCCAAACACGCACTGAAAAACAGCTTACTGAAAATAGTACTGTAAGCATTGTGGTAATGGCAAGAACACAAGGATCAACCTGGATCCTCTGATGTGGATCTGAATTTAAGGGACAAGTCACATGCAGCAGTTGTGAAAGTTGATCTCTGTTCATTTTTCATACCGTTTCCACGCTTATAAACAGTTTTAAAGTTCTACAAGCCCCGCATTCCATAAATAATGTACCTCCCTGTGAAATGACTGCACTCTATCCCACCGGAAGAAAATATCGGGGTGGCATTTGCAAGGCAGGAGACCACATATGTTCAAGGTCAAGTGGAAAATAAAGGTTATCCGCTTGAGCCCCCATTATCTACATTTCTTCCAAGTAGTTGTCTACTTTACTGCTTTGACACCTTCAGTGAGAGGGGACTCATTCCTCTGTAAATCCAGGGCAGAGATGCCTACATTGAAAACGGAAAGGTCTGGCCCCTGAAGTGTGATAGTCTGAAGAATCTGACTTCTGTGGACAGACACCTCTTCGACCCGATCTCTCTCTGCCAGTTCTATCTGGTTTGGATTCACACCTTCACACCCTTGTGGGTGACGGCTCATTCAGGAGTGAAGCATCCTGTAAGCCGCCTAGTTACTCCTCACACCCCGCGGACCACACCCACTCACAGCTCACGGGCACCTGTACTCTGTTTGGTGTCCCAGGAAGCGTCAGGCTTAGGCTTGCCAGCACCTGTAAGTTCTGTTACCATGTCTGGTCTCCTCAGCTCTCATGCCAGCAAGTTGTTCCTTCCAGGTCTCTCTGCACTTCCTCCCCATTTGGTCCTTTCCTCCTCGACTGACCTCCCTCAGGCACGATTTTCCCCATTGTGCCTGCTCAGTCTCTCGGTTCATGGTCAGAGTCCTCGGCATTCTTACCCCTTTCTCAGGACAGTCCCTCCCCCTTTGGGCCTCAACCCAGATGTGCCTCTTCCCTATGGACACGACTTCCATGTCAGACCTCTCAGGTGGAAGCCGCCCATTCTCCTGCTTTCCAGGTGATGTAGGGGCAGAGGCAAGATAGTTGTCTTAGTTCTTACTATACTATTTCCTGACCCACAGTCTTCCAGTCTACTTAAATAGAAAACTGAATGGAGAAGGGAAGAGAATGAGTTGTACAGATACTAGGAAGAGAACGTTCCAAGGAAAAACAGCAGTGAGTGCAAAGGCCCTGAGGCGGGATCCTGACATCAATCTAAATCCTTTTCATACCCTTTTACAGCTGTCCCCTACCACCTTCTTACTCATACTCCCTCACTCATGAAGGACTTCAGAGCCTAAATCACAGTCCTTCTTCCTACCCCTAATCCTACCCTATCCTGTGCCATCTTGAACAAGTTCACGTCAGTGTAGAAACCTCCCCCAGAAATGCTGTTCTAGGTTCCGGGACCACCTTGATCTTTGCCAACAGGCCACTGTGGCAATGCATTCCTATAGCCATACCTTGGCCTTGTTAATGCCTAATAATGCTTTCAAATCACAAATTCTTCTTGCTTGGATTATGGAAAGATCTTATTTACTGGTCTTTTTCTTCTACCTTTGTCTTCCTTTTGTGAATTCCTCATGTTGTCTCCAAAAGGACTCTCATGAGAGGTAACTCAGATCATGTTACTTGCTGCTCAAAACTCTCCATTGGATTGGCCGAGGATAAACTCCAGAGAATTTATAATAACCGACCACATACAACCTCATCTGGCCCCTTGCCACCAGCTTGAGTTCAACTCCCACCATTCTCCTCCAGGGAAGAACAGGCTCCTGCCTCAGGCCATTTGCACCACCACTGTATTTTCCTGGAATACTTTCTCCCCACATTCTTTCAGGTTCCTATGTAAATGTCAATTTATCAGAAGGCTTTCCTTCTGACTCTATCATCCCACCCCAGCCCTCCTGGCCCCATCTTCTATTGCCTAACTCAACTCTACTTTTCTTCCCAGCACTTTTACCATGGGGCTGATTGCTGCTTGGTTTTTTGAAGTTATTTGCTTATTACCTGGTGCCGCCTGCCACCGATAGAACATAAACCACATGAGGGCAGTGACTTCTCTTCATCAACAGCACCTCCAAACAGTGCCTGGCTCATAAACGGTACTTATTCAGTAATTACCGGATGAATAAAGAAACTCCAATATCCCACGCCTACCCCACATTCTTACTTCCACCAAACCTACTCTTTGACTTTGTGGAAGCTGTCAATTCCTTGACAGTTAAATGAAACCACAACAATGATGACAACCGAAAATTAATGTGGTGCTTAGTTCGGTGCCCAACAGAAGTATTTTTCGTGCATTATTTATTTTAACCTATGTGGTTGATATTCCCATAATTTCCGCTTTACAGCTGGGGAACGGATTTCTCAGTCCAGCCTGGACTGGAGGGACAGTGCTCATCTAGTCTTTAGCGGCAGTTTCCCTCACGTCTCCCCTCGGCCTCCAGTGTCCCCACCCTGAAAGTCCCCTCCATTTTTGTCAGTGTAACAGTTCATTTTCTCTGCTCCTGCCTGCTCAATACTTAGCTCTGTTGGACTGAGGAGGGGACGAAAATGCAGATTGGTCCCTAGAGTTTATGGTCTCTGTGGGACGCATGGTTTTACGTGTCAGCTCGGGTAGGCTCCGGTAGCCGGTTATTTAATCAAATACTAACCTAGGTGTGGCTGTAATGGTATTTTGCCGATGTGGTTAACATCCGTAATCAGTTGACTTTAAGTAAAGGAGCTTTTTCTCCATAATGTTCGTGGGCCTCATCCAATCAGCAGGAAGGTTTAAAGGCAAAACTAAGGTTTTTCTGAGGAGGAAGAAAATCGGCCGTAAGACTAACATTGATTCCTGTCTGGAAGTTTTTATACTATAGGCCCGTCCTACAGATTTCAGATATACCAGTTTCCACAGCTGCATAGGCCCTCTCCTTGAAATAAATCTCTTTATTTCACACATACACACACACATACACACACACACACACATACACACACACACACACACACACCCCTACCCTATTGGTTCTGTTTGTCTGGAGAACCCTAATAGAATTTCCAGTCTTCGTTGGGCCTCCACTCTCTCTTAGCAGCTCTTTTTATCATCACTGGTCACCCACACTTCTCATCCCTCAACTAGTTCTTCTAGCTCCCCACTCTGTCCTACTCTCTCGTAAAGCTGACTTTATTTTTTACTTCACAAAGACAATTAAGGCTATTAGATCTGAGCTTCAGATTCTAACCTCACATGTATAAAAGTCTCTCTGCAGCCTTTTTTTCTCTCGAAGGGACATCCACAGGTACTGTGTGACATAACTTCTCTCCTCACCACAGGAAGGGATGACCAACCCAAATGAAACTAAACTAGACATCAATTGTCTACTTTGGTAGACTAGAAAATGCTATTTCCCTCTTTTGGAAGAATCGTTTCTCCCTTTCCATTTGGCTCTGTCAAGGTTGCTAACTTGATACTCCAATTCCAGGACCATCAGATGATAAGTAGCTCAGGTTGAGTCCTTCGTAATATTCTACAAGTCTCTGAACAAGTGATTGGCCTATGAGATTGGCATAGGATGCGAACTGGGCCAAACAGAGCCCTTCCCAGTGGGGTTTTGTACTGAATGGTGGAGGGCCAAGTCTAATTTCTTTGTCATCACTCTGAGTTGTAAGGACATGAGTTCAGATCTATGAATGGCCATATAAAGCATACCATGAAGAGCATAGGTCAACAGATGGGCAAAAGGGAGGAAAGAGAGTCTTGATCCTATTGTTTGAGTCTCCGAAATCTCTGAGCGGGGCTCTATCCCTGGACTTCCCAGTGGGCCAATACACTTAGGATTCTTAAATTAATTTAATCTGGGCATCTGTCACTTGCATACCAAAGTCTTGATTACTTTAGGAACAGATTTTCCAGAAATTTCAAACTAGAAACCTAAAAGACTCTATCAGTCATCTGGGGAGAGCTAGGGCAAGAATCAATGACATGTCACATGTTTAACAATGTAGTAAAGAGCACTGCTGAATCTTCAGTCCCTACAAGTAGACACTGGAGGGTGACTCTGTGGGGCCACCAGCCTTCAGTGACCATCTCCAGGCTTGAGGGAATCAGATGGACACAGGACACCTAGTGACCACCAGTGACATGATTTTCCACACCAAAGTCAAGATCTGCTCCACCAGAGAAGAAAGGGGACAGGGGCTGGCAATTAGAGCCATTGGATGGGGGAGGGGATGGGAACAAGGAGTGGGAACTGTTTAAGAATCAACATTGAAGTATATGGATGTTTTAACTCAGAATTGCTGGTAGATCATAAAATGTTGAGAAGAGCTTGTTTCACTCTACTTTCCCAAGATGTTACCATTGGGGGAAACTGGGTTAGGGGTATTTGTATTGTTTTCTACAAAGGTATCTACAATGACCTCACGCAGCGGGGGACATGCAAACAAGGAGGAATTGTAATGGAAGAAAGGTGGAAAGGGCAGAAAAACACCTGATATTTCCATCTTAATTTAATGGCCCCATCTAGAGTCTTCAGTCTGTCTTGTCCTTTTACTCTGCCTATCCTCTTTGCTCTGTTCCTAATCCTGCCAGTCTCACTTCTCACACCTGGCTGAACTCAGTCCTCCCACAACTACTGCCACATTCACTGCCTTTGTTCAAGCTCATCCTTCTACCACTCACAGGGTTGCAACAACGTCTTTGTTGAGCTTCCCTGCTCTGACCTCACCTCACTCTGTTTCTTCTAAACACCAGACTTAATCTTTCTCAAAAACCATTTTATCAGCTCACACTTCTGACTAAAATCCCCCAGTGGCTCCCTACTACCAAGATGATAAAAGCATTTGCTAACATGGCAAGCCAGTCTTTGTGTATTTATATTAATTCTTCCTGGTATTTGATGCGTTCTTTCCTCCCGGGAAAGATTATCCCGCAAGATTCAGTTCAAGTGCCCCTTCCGTTGTTAAGTTTACCTGGCGCCCTCATACAAAATTAGGTGCCCTCTCTAATCTCTGGACACTTTTGTTTTTGTGCGTTTTGGTGCATGAACTTCTTTTCCCCCGTCCCCAGTCAAGTGCCTGGAACACAGTTGGTGCTAATGAATAGTTTTCTCGAATGGCTAGTGCTGGGAAGAGGCTCCAAAACCTTTACGATCACCATCACCCAAATGGTGCTGACCACCTTCCCCTGCTCTTTGCTTTTATTCTAACGTTACATATACTGGGATAGTTTTCTAATCTGCAGGCATCTAATTTTATTATGAAAATAAAAAAGAGAAATAAGATTCACTATATGTAAATTTCCCTTTCTGTGAAATCTGATCGAACACGTGCATTCTAATATTAAGGCACACACAACATCTTCCTATTTTCGGTCCCTTTACAAACACTATTGCAAGGATCAATTCCTTTTAAAGAAATGCTGTATGTCTAATGGGGGGCAATAGATGAAGGGTGTCCTGCTTATTGGGCGTCCTATCCAGCAGTAATTCTCAAACTTTAAAGCGTATAAAAATTAACTGGGGGGATCTTGCTAATATAATATCAAGATTTTGATTCAGGAGATGTGAGTGAATCCACGGTTCTACTCCTCTAACAATATCCCAGGTGATGCTCATGCCACTGGCCCAAAGACCGCATTTTGGTGGTGAGGCTTTATAGGGCTTATGATAAAGTGGCAGCTCTGGGGTCCCCAAACATGACCATCAAGCCACAGGCAGTAGAAAAGTGTCTCTTTTTGCCCAGAGACCCACGCAGATATACCCAGTTACGTGCCATCATTCAGCTAGTTAGAAGACAGAAGAAATCATATTCTTAGTCTGGTATACTTTGATATAATCTAAATTCTAAAACTACCATCTGATATAAGATGCTAAACAAGAATATACCAATTAAAACGGCCCTTTCTTTAAAAACACTGGTCTTGAAGACCAACTTCTAACTTGCTTTAGGAACTGCTAACTGCCTAATTAAAAATGATTTTGGTGGCACCTCCAGTTGGTTTTCCTTTGAAATTTCAGAGACGGAGGCTGATTACTTTCTCGAGGTGGGTGGGCCTTGGTTATAGATTTGGGTTTTTATTTATTCTTAGTTTCCCAGAATAAAGTGAAAATTACATCCAAACACCCTTGACTCTGAGGACTTTGCTTTTAAGCAAGAAAACTGAACTCTACAAAGCACTTGTTTTTTTCAGAGACCTTAAGATTGGTCATGACAGCAGCAAGAATCCCAAATGTTAATGGCCGTAAGCACAGAACGACATTAGAAAATCAAACGTAGGGGGCGCCTGGGTGGCGCAGTCGGTTAAGCGTCCGACTTCAGCCAGGTCACGATCTCGTGGTCCGTGAGTTCGAGCCCCGCGTCAGGCTCTGGGCTGATGGCTCAGAGCCTGGAGCCTGTTTCCGATTCTGTGTTTCCCTCTCTCTCTGCCCCTCCCCCGTTCATGCTCCGTCTCTCTGTGTCCCAAAAATAAATAAACGTTGAAAAAAAAAAATTTAAAAAAAAAAAAAATCAAACGTAGGGAATGAGCCTGAGCATCCATTCATGGGCACTTAGTCACTTAGTTAAATGAAGTATACGCATGCCAGCCACCAATAAACATGACAAAATGGATGTCTTTTACTGATATAGATATTTAAGATCTATTAAGTAAAGAGATCAGATTTGATTACATTTAGTATGATCCTATTTCAGCAAAAAAGCATAAAATGTATGCTAGAGGAATGCACTCTAAATGATTAATATTAGGTGTTTTTGATAGTGGTGTTACAGGATATTTTTCTTTTTTCCAAAGTCAACAGTTTAAAAAAATCTAATTCATAATGGACCTACTTCCACAGAAGCCTAAACTCTAAGAGTACAGAGTCCAAGTGCTAGAAAATAGCATCTTTGTTTATTGTGGAAATATAAATACAGAGCCTCAACCTGACCAATATAGAGCTTAATGTTATCAGTGGAGAGAAGAAAACGCAGTGAGCCTGCCTTTAATTATGATTCCCACCAGGTCCTAACGAGCCAATAGGGGGGGAAATCTGAGACTTGCTGCCCAAGATGGGTAAACCTCTAATATTAGGGGGAAGCAAATACTTTTTGTGGCAATTCTGACAGATTTGAAGGTCTGGGTCAAGGCCTTGAGGGATGCTAAATTCCTCAGGCTTGCTATCAGCCATTTGTTCCACACAAACCATGCCCTTCTCCTCCCTACTTTAGTTGTGTGATAGGTGTGGCTACTTGAGTTTATAGAGCAACTTGTGGAAGACTTATAGGTTAGAGGTTCTTAATCTGGCCTCCATGGATCAGATCAGGGAAGGCCTATGAATTGCCCCAGAGATTAAATATAAAACGTTATGCGTTTATGTACACATATGACTTGTGGAAATCAGAATCCGTGCTTTTCCTCAGATTCCCAAAGGATAAAGTACCTTAGAAAGTGTCAGGAATTACTGATGTGCAACTTTTCACAAGCAGGAGAAAAAAATTTCAGCACATCCATGTTTCTTATATGTATAATAAAATACACAAAAATTATTTTATGTAGCCAAGTGAAACACCCATTACTAAACAAGACCACAAAGAACAGGAAAAGAAAACCCAAAACCTCTAAAGGGCCAAAAAATCCATTCTCTTGTTACCTGTTGCAAATTGGACCACTGCCCTCTGAAAAATTTACCTCAGTTGTTTGGGGCAAAAATTTCTTTCTTTCTTTCTTCCTTTCTTTCTTCCTTCCTTCCTTCCTTCCTTCCTTCCTTCCTTCCTTCCTTCTTTCTTTCCTTCCTTCCTTCCTCTTCCTTTCCTTTTTTTTTTAATGTTTATCCACTTCTGAGAAAGAGAGAGTGAGACAGAGCACGAGTGGGGGAGAGGCCGAGGGAGAGGGAGACACAGAATATGAAGACGTCTCCAGGCTCTGAGCTGTCAGCACAGTGCCTGATGTGGGGCTCCAACCAACGAACTGGGAGATCATGACCTGAGCCGAAGTCAGATGCTTAACCGAATGAGTCACCCAGCCGCCCCAAGGGCAAATATTTCTATAATAAATACAAGTCAAATGGCTCCCCAAAATGCTCTGATGTCTTTACCACATCTAAATTCCTTTTCTGTCTCTTCTTGCAGGCATCTTCTTCTGTGGTGTTTCTCAAACTTCAGTTTGGCCAGAATAATCGGCAAGGTTTATTAACCACACGGATTGATTCCTGGGCCCTAACCCCAGAGGTTTAGAGTGTGGCCCAAGAGGTGACTTTTTTGTTTCTTAATAAGCTTCCCAAATGATTCTGGTGTAGATGGTCTTCCCACCCCATGTGGAGTAGAACTGGCCAAATAGAAACCCTGCTTTCCATTGCAAAATCCCCCATCTGGATGGCTTGAAGCAATTACCCCTTCCCTCAGGTATAAACTACCTTCCTTCCTGACTCTTGAAGGTCTGGTCTTCTATATTGTCCTTTTCTATTACCAGACTGGGGGGGGGGGGGGGGCGTATGAGTTATCACCTTGTCCCAGCTGTTCCGAACTTCCCCGGCTGTATCTGCACAAATGGCTTTTAAATGGGCTACACCACCCTGAACCACAAGCAGTATGTGTTTTCATCAGAGACATCACTTAACACACTCATTAGAAGTTGAACACAGATTTCTTATCACGGACAGGGACTAATGACTATAATGAATGCACACTTTAATTCAGTCTAATGGAGGTGACAATCAGAGGTGTGATCAAGACACAACTAATGAATCTGCTAATTGAGCACCACTGCTACATTTTGGTTGGGTTTTAAATCATTACAAGAATCTCCTTAAGAGAGTGAGTTGTGTGCACGATGTTAAAACCGGAAGCCAGGTTTCTGTGTTGTTCCGTTACTGCCTTCCCTAGGAAAAACTGGGAAGAATACCACAGAATATTTCCTTTTATGTTTGATAGCCTGATCATTTGTTTCCCAAGCTCATAGTGAAGACTAATGGGAAAATTTCGTCAACAAATTTGATCTCTTGAAGGGGAAGTCTTTATAGAATTCTAAGGAGTTGTAATTAGCAGGCAGTTAAACCTCATTAATTTGGATTCCACAAACACAAAATTTGTTATAATTTGTTCAAAAAAACCACAATAAAGTTGGTCTTTGTGATATAGAGAAAGGCCTTTTTAAGTAAATTAATGAGATAAGTAAAACTGCTCAGGAAACATTTAATCATAATGATTACTCAGTTTTGGAGCAGAAACGAAACTTGAAGATCATTCAACTGAGGGGATTTATTCTCAGTTGCACCCACAGTAAACGAAATCAGCACTTAGGGATCCTCTCCTCCAGTCCAGAACTCTCACCATCCTAGTTATTATTATTGGTAATATTTCTATTGATCAGATGTATATCTTATTTCACTCAATAAATATCAACCAGTTACCTATAGCCCACATTTTTTTTTTTTTTCTACCAGAGTATTTGGTAGCAGGCATAAGGGTTACACAATCAACCTGACTTTTCTTCTTTGCAAATTTCACCCTCCCTTTCTACAAGTAATAACCCTGGTTGCATTGGTCACATAACCCTTAAACTTAACTGCAACTCACCAAAGTGATTCCATTTTACGGTAGCGAAGGCTCTCGAATCATGTTGACTTTATAAAGATACGAGTTAGATCTGTCTCACACTGCACTGTATCTCGGGTTCTCCTGGAGACGTGGCAAGTGTTATTGCCACGGCCTTTCACAAGGAAAATGTAACACTCATGGCACTCATGACAGTTTCCAGAGTTCAAGTAGATGCTAAGAAGTGTAGCAGAGGGTATTCCCCAGAAGGCAAGTGGGCTGGATGCCAGGATGGCTCATAAGGCACCATTTATCTGGAGGATTCCCTGGTCTGGGAAATCACATTAACTAAGTTCAGACCAAGGAATCTTTTTGTAAACATATTAACTAAACTGGCCATCAGACAACAAGGCTCACATCAATGGATCTGTAAACAAGTATGTTTAATGGGATTGACCCCATCTCTAAGGGAGGGATCTTACTGGCCTAAACCAATTAGCACACAGCATTTCTCTTGCTAAAGTAATTGGGTACAAAGTTGGTACGAAATCAAAACTGGCCCAATCAGTGAAGTTCAAGAATTTTTACTTTTTTTATGAAGGAAATAGACGCTTTGCATCTACCACATTACCTGTTCATGATGGTGTGTGGCTGCATATAAAAGTAAATTCAACTAAACAATTATTTAGTATATGTGCTGCCGAAGCGAGCACTCAACTAAACAATTATTTAAATCAATTAGGTTTCTTCCTCCCTTCTCTGCCCCTCCATCAATAAAAAGAAAAGTAGCAGCAGGTAGCCACTGTCGTTTGTTCAGAGTCTTAAAAAGGTCAGACCTGAGGTCTTAACAAGCGTCCTGGATTTTTCCTCATGAGCACAAGATGACTTCTACAGTTTCAGAAATTACTGCCGTTTTTAGACAGTAGGATAGAAGAAGGTGCAAGAAGAAAGAATAGCACTTTGGGAAGCAAAACTTTTAAAGAAATAATCAGCAGACTTACACTTGTGTCTCATTGGCTATGTCACATGGCATTCCCTAGATACTAGGAAGTTTGGAAAATGTAGTATTTTAGCTGATTCATTGCAAAAACAGATGTTCATGTTAGTTAGGAAGAAAACTAAAATGTGTAATGGATAAATAACACCATGCAGATCTTTGTGAATATAAATTGAAAAATCTTGTGAATTCTTTTGACATGTAAAAAATTACAATAGGAATAAAAATAGAAGGAATATTTTTTCTTCCAAGATATGACATTTTGATTAGCTTTGTGTGATATCCTGGGATCTGATTTCGCATAGAGAAATGGAAGCAATGAAGAGGGGGTCATAGGAGTGGATTATGGGGAATCAGCACCCTCTTATATGGTCTTCAGGTATGAGTAATCTCTGAGTCAATGAATCCTCCCAAATGTCTCCATTTCACTTCTCAGGGTTCCATCTTTCCCTCTCAGTGCCCCAATTCTCACTTAACAGACCTAGAAAGTCTGTGAATTCAGCCTATGCTGTAATTCAACAAGGCAAAGGATCAGAACATTTGACATGCCTGTGTCTATAAGAGATGATATTCTTTTAGGCCAAGTATAGAAAATTCACTTGTCTTCTGAGCCCACAACGAAGCAAGAATTGAAAACCTCGAGCCTGTTCTCTTTCTATTTGTTTAAGTTCTCTAGCGCAATTACACAAAGCCAGTGGAACCACATTTCTCTGAAAGATTATATGGGAGCAGCCACTTGAGCCCACCCGTCTTGCCTTCAAAAGGCACTGCACTCCCATTAGCCACAGCCAATGTACAAGAAATATTTCACTGCATATGCCCTCAGACCCAACTACATTAAATAGAGAATTCCAGATTCCTATTTCCTTGCCAGTGTGCTACACGAAAACATTTCAGGCACCAATTACTTTACTTAGTTGCAAAAACAGAATCTACTTTAACCAGGCTAAGTTGAAAGACATTAATACAAGATAGTAGGCAGCTCACAGAATTGCTCGAGGGCCTGGAAATAGGCTTGCGTGGTGCAGATCCAGAAACAACTCACATAGGAAAAAAACATTCAACCAAATCACACACTGACATGGATCCTCGTATGTGACACTAACACCCCTTAGTTCTAGATCCTAGAGGCTCTGCCAAGCACCACAGAAGAACCATACCAATGTGGAAGTATGTCTACCCTAGCCGTCATGAGTACTGAAAAAGAATATAGAGCCCTCATTATTGCTGTTGGTAAACACCTTATGAACATGAAGAAAACCAACATTAGGTTAAAGCTGATATTGAAGAAGGCCGAACGCAAACAGAAAGAAACTGGGTCTTCGAAATACCATTGAGCTACTAGATCAAAGCAACCTAAGAACCCATTCTACCTTGGGTTTCCAGGGAGGTGAGTGAGTGGATTTGTTATTAGCTATGCCATTTTAATTTGGCTAGCATGAGGTCTTAATTGATGTAAGGGACACACTTACCGTGTAGACATAAAGATTGTGTCTTTGAGCTAGTGTGGTTCTTTTTCCTGCATGGTGCTTGAATGGGTACTTCTAACTTGTAGCTTATCAGGTTTCTGTTTCTCGGAGTGGCTGATCTCAATGATGCAATGCTAATTCAAGATTTAACTATAACTTATATCCTAAAAATATAGAATGAAAATCTGAAGTCTAGATAATCTTGGAAATATAAGAAGATAAAAGTCCTTAAATCACAAAGGGCAGAGACATACTTGGTTATGAAAGAATATGACAAAGATATTCAAACTAAAAATAAGATAAGCAATAGAGTGGAAAAACATCTGCATAACATATGACCAAGGGTTGATATCCCTAAGATGCAACATTTCTACAAATTGATTAAAATAAAATAAATAAGCCACTTAGTAGTATAAGAGGCAAAGTACACGAACAGGTAAGTGGTCAAAGATTGCACTCACATGTACAATAAATGCAAGAAAATACTCTCAACCTCACCAGTAGTTAAGAACAAGAAAATAATTTCCACAAAAATTTCACAAATATTTAAAAAATGAGAACATTCCCTGAAGATGACAGATAATGAGCATGACAAACATTTCTGGTGGGAATACAGTCAATCCTCATTATTTGTGGATTTTGTATTTACAAATTCACCTACTCCTTGAAATTTATTTGTAACCTCAAAATCAATGTCCTTTTTGCCATCTATTTAGTGCACATTTTCTGCATTTTTTTGGTGATTTTGTTGTTTTAAATGGCCCCCAAGCATAGTGCTGAAGTGCTGTCCAGTGTTCCTAAGCACAAGAAGGATGTGATATGTTTTCAGAGAAAAAATGTTTGTTAGACAAACTTTGTCCAGGCTTGAATTATAGTGCCGTTGGTTGTGAGTTCAATATAAATGAATCAATAACACATAATAAATATGCTGTCTTTATCAGAGACATACATAACATAAGGTTATGTGGTGACTGGTTGATGAAAATGTTGGAACCAGAAGCTCATAGGAACCTAACCTTGTATTTCCTCTAATGATTTAGTATTCACTACTATAGTGTTCACAATGACTTTCTAGGACAAAACTAAGTGGAATCTGAATCAGCCGTAATTTGCTTCAAGCTTTTAAGAAAGTAACATTATAATACTATGTTATATTACTACATATTAATATTATATTAGTGTATTAGTATTATAATACTAACAATGAATACAGCTTTTGACCCAGAAATACCATTTCTGCAACTCTACTCCCCCCCAATAAAAGCAATGTTTATAATGGCAATTAAACATGTAACGACATTAGGAAGTTATCTGAATATTCATTGATGGGGAAATGCTTGACTATCTGAACATATCCAGGGGCACCTGGGTGGCTCAGTCGGTTAAGCGTCTGACTTCGGCTCAGGTCACGATCTCACGATTTCTCAGTTTGAACCCTGTGTGGGGCTCTGTGCTGACAGCTTAGAGCCTGGAACCTGCTTCAGATTCTGTGTCTCCCTCTCTCTATGCCCCTCCCCCACTCACTCTCACACACTCTCTCTCTCTCTCAAATAAATAAACATTAAAAAAATAAAAAAAATTGAAAAGATCTGTGCCATGGGAAATTATACAAGTTTAAGGAATTAATGAATGTACTATATAATAAAGAAACTATATATATATATATATATATATATATATATATATATATATATAAACTTTGAAGAAATTCAAAGTTCTCTTTCAACTTTCCCCTATGTTACTGGTTAACTATTGTGGCAATATTTGGCCTTTGATGGAGTTTATCATCCATTAAACTTCATTTCCAAGCAAACTGACATATATATTTGTGTCTACATGTACATACGTGTATATATATGTGTGTGTATACATACAAACATATATATGCATACTTTTTTTAAACCTGGAGAGCTTTCTATGATGACTTGAGAAATACAAATTTCAAAATAGTGTGTTTAATATGACCCAGTTTATAAAAAGAGACAACAGAAGCAAAAATCAAAACCGTCCAATGACTGTGTACATGTTTCAATGGGTAGCACAGAGTGGGTAAGGGACGATGCTCACTCAGCGAATACTGTTACCTCAGGGGACAAGAAACAGAGGAGTCGGGTACGATTTACTTTTCTTTCAATCACAGTTGCATTCTCAGTTACAATGAACACATTTTTATTCTTTTTTAAATTGAGGAGAAAATATAAAAAAAGAACATTCATGGGGATACGAATAAACAAGGTACAGATTCTTTGACCCCACGCCAAATTTCCAGCGTTTGTGCCATGAAGCCCCAGAATCTGCATTTTCAGAAGCACCTCAGGAGATTCTTAGGCGGGCTGGTGGTCTTCTTACCACACGGAGAAACCCAGGCCTGACAATGCCCTTTGCATCCAGACAGCCTTCCCAAGGGAACACCACCAATGAGGTTGTTACAACTAAATGCAGCCATTACCCAGTTCTACTTCCATGAGGTAGCGATGGGAGCTTTGGGTGTTCTCAAACTTTTCAACCATGCGTTGCCGGCAGCTCTGTTTCTTTCTCACCACAGATGGCTAATGGCATCTGTTGTGTGTGGGTTTACCTCAGGCAGCACCTTGATTTTCTTTACCTTCAAGATGTTAGGGGAGGGGTATGCTGCCGGCTCTTGAACCAACAATTTTGGGTTTGGTTTTTTTTTTCATGAGATCCATCTCCATTAGGAGAAGCCACCATTGCTAAATGGTGAGACGCCCATCCCCCGTGTGCCTATTTCCATTGCTGAAGGAAGGACTTGGCTATCTTTACCACAAAGTCAAAGTGCTTTGTTTCTTTTCTACATCGGTAAAGGAAATGATTCTTCCCTCCAAAAACAAATATATTCTCAGTTTATGTGATTATCAGAGAGAATTGTGACCTTGTTGCCCAATGTAAAAATCATGTGTTTCACGAAAGGCACAGAAAGAGGGAAGTAAAGCGAAAAAGCAACAGATAAGCAATAACCGGGGGGGCGGGGGGGTGGGGGGGGTGAGGGAAGGGGGGAGAGGGGAGGGGAGAGGGGGGATTACGCCTGATTAGCTCTTCCATATTATTTTTACAAGTTCACTATTTCAATGCAACTGTTCGTAGTCAGCAAGCGTCACATGGAACTTACTTTAGTTACTGTCTCCTTAGCACAAAATTGTGAGACCTGCACTTTAATGTGCACGTGTTCATATTTTCCTTTATGTGTTAGTGAAATGATCTTTAAATATCTTATTACATTTCACATTTAAAGAGCCTGGAAAGAAATTTACCCTATATGTTAGAATTCTGCTCTCCCCTCAATGACAAGATTGATAACTCCTTGTGGTGGGGCTATGCCTTACATTTGTTTTGTTGTGTCGGCAGTAGTGATTAGGAGGAGTTAGGATAAATGGCAAAGGCTGCATGCTTTGAATACATCTGTGGTTTCTTCATAATATACATGACATCTTTGCATTTATAGAGAGCATGATCTGACAGCTAAAATACTGGACGGCATCCAGCAAGGCTGGTTAGACCAAAGACTGCCTGTACGTTGCTCTGGGTGAGGCACGTGCCTTACCAAGGGAGTCTCTGAGCTTGTCACTCAATCTCTCTGAAATCAAAACGCCACCTCGGTGGAATAAACTACATTTTTAGTCCATGGAATTCTCAAAGCAGAATTTGGCTACACTGCGTAAGGTAAAATGTACGCTTAGGCGCACTGTTTATCGCGAAATCTTTCGATGATAGAATGGCTACTGAGTGGAATACAATACTCTTTCAGTATCTAAGGTACTTTGTGTCCTCCAGAAGCTAAGGAAGAACTCCAGAAGAACTGGGAAGTTGAGAGAGGAACACAAGTATTCCCTCTCTTTCTATCCCCGGCTCTGTCAGGAAGGCAGTAGCCTCCTGGTACTCAGAAATAGACACAGCCCCAAAGAGGCAAGGGACAGAATAGAGATCATGCCTCTGATCGGCTGGATGTTGGGAATGCTTTCACACATGCTTGAAGGAGAAGGTTGGCTAGAAAAGGAAGAAGAGATTAGTGGCCTCTGGTGCTGAAAGCAATGGAGGCGACAAGTTGCAGAGAGTCTGACAGTGAAATGAACAACAAAGAGCAGAATTGGAACTCTCCTCTGGTCTTTGTTACTTTCACTACAGAAAGGGTTTCATGGTGTACTGGTGACAGCCCTAGACTAGAAGGTAGAATAACTTAGTCCAGTTGTGGCTCCATATCTTACAAGTCAGGTGATATTCTACACAAATCACAATTTCTCAAATCTCATTTTTTCTATCTGTAAAATGGGAATAATTTTGCTATCACATTGCTCTTAATGCCTCACGGCAGCATGGTTTTCTTCTACCTTTACCTGTTTCTTTCCTTACCTGCTTTCTGAAAAAGGACCGCACCTACATGTTCTTCTGGACATTATAGGCATAATTAAATGATTATGCAATCAATTGCTCCTTACTTTTTTTTTTCCTGCTAACATTTGCATGTGTCAGGGGTAAAAATAAGATGGCAGCCAGATGCCTGGATTATAGCTCAACCTTTCAGAAAGTTAGCGCACATCTGATTCTTATGGCTGATTTCTAAATATAATAGTTTGAGACATATATAAACACACATATACATATATATTTATTTACTTATGTGAATATATATAAAATATGAACCCATATTTAGAAATTAACCACAAGGTATACAGATACAGATATATCTGTGCGTAGGTACATGTGAACTCAATGATTATTCTAACAGTGTTTTGTTTTGTTTCCAGCCAAGCAAAAGGTCTCCACGGTACCCCACCCAGAGGAGCTCAATGTGAACTCAAAAATACGTGAAAGAAAAGTTGCTGCTCTACCCTCCAAAACAAGATGGCTCCAGCACTGATGCCAGATGAGCCAATACCCCACCCAGAATTAGCTTTACCATCAACAACCACCTCTTGAGCACAATACCCTGGCTTGCAGTCTTAAGCAGGAAGACAGGTCGCCAAGAAAAAGTCACGTTCAATATGTTCAGTGCTAAATAATAAAAAATAGTGTCAAATTAAACAAATCCAGGCTTAGATAAGGAGAGACTTTACTTAAAAAGAGGATTTCAGAAGAGAAGGAGAGCTAGTGCAATGGGGACAATGGTCTGGCCGTAAGATCTCTAAGCCTCTGCTTCATCAAAAGTCAGGCAGAAAGGGCTTCCTTTTCGATAGGGAGGAATAAACAAGGCTAGGAGGAGCGGGGGGGGGGGGGGGTAAGCAGGTGGCATGATCTGACAGTTGAGCAGGAAAGATTTTCTCCGCAGCCAGCAGATTCTCAGGAAGCGCCATTAAGGAGGGATTATTCCTTGTTCCAATGCTTGCTGAACCTCAGGGGTGAGTAGAGGCCTCTGGGCTTAACTGAAGTTTGGTCAAGCCAAATTAACAGGCATTTCATCCAGGTTGACCAGCTGGGGCACATTCACAAATCATTTATGAGTCACATGGGGGAGATGACTCGGCAGTAAGCTATTTCCCAGTACACAAAAGGATGGGGACATTTCTTAGTCATCACTGTTTTCCAGAATCACAGGGCTCAGGTGAAGTTCAACCCTGTCAACAGTGAAAGAAAACATTCCACTTAACCCCCAAACTGCTGATATTTATGAATAAAGCCCCATCTACCTGGAACCATTTGCCATCTATACTCAAGACAACGGCAGCTGCTAATGTATTTATGGTTTTGATGCCAATCTCAAAGTCTGCCCTCACACACTGATACTCAAGATGTTGTGAGTGAAATTTGATGATGATACAAAGGTCTTGGGGAAGAAGAGCTTACTTTCCCATTTGGATAGTGCTGTTTTCCAGGGTGTTAAGTAGGACCCTGGGGCCAGCTTGGGTGGACAACATAATAGACTGAGTGCAATCTGAGATGGGCACGAGAAGAGTATGTGACTTAACCTCATGTATAGTGTGGCTTTTTAGGGCATCTCTCTTGACCCATTCCAGAAGCTCGTGGGAGTAACATCAAAGAGGCATGCACAGAAAGTCTTGAGTAGCCACCCCGCCTATTTCATAGCTTCTAAGGGAGGATATACAGAAGTGGTGGTAAGAATTGGGAAACAACCCAAAATGCTGGCAAGACTATTTTTCCCCCAAGAAGAAACCTACTTAACAACAGGCCTAACAAGCCTAAAGGAAGCCTTTAGTGTTAACACAAGAAACTATAAAATAATCCAGGGGAATGCTGGTCTCACTAGCTCTGGCCTTCTGTCTACTCCTATCTGCTTTACTCCTTTACCCAGGTAATGGGATACCATGAGGTCTTAAACCTGATAGGAGAAGCTTTCAAAAAGAATACGTGGTCAAGTACCTTTGCACAGTCCTACAAAAGGGGTTATATTGTGGGCTTATGTCCAATAAAAGTACTAGAGAATCACTCCCAGATGCTACATGCTAATTTGGAGTTTTTCCTAATTTTCCAAAATTAAGAACAGTGACAAACACGTACCGAGAAACAAACATTGATAGAGCATTAAGAGGAGAGATGTCACAGAGAGCAAGAACACAAAACTGTAATAATTTATTAAATCTCTGATGTTTCACTGGAGAATTTCCAAATGTAACATGCCTGCCAATTTTTGAAAAAAATCTCCACCGTATCCAGCTACCCACAGCATCGATTCACAGCTCCCACTGACACAAACACTACCTTCATGGTTCCACATAAATCACAACACAATCCGCCTCCAGTTTCCCCATTCCCCTCCTCTCTGATGAAACTGTTGGCAGCCAACTCAGGCAATCGGTAAGGTCAGCTTGGCTGAACTGGGTCTTTGATTAGGTTATCGATAGGAATATGAGACTAGACAGCTAATCACAGGTACTCAGTATAATTAGCATTGTTGTCTCCCTGAAGCATTGACCAGTGGTTCATGCCTTAGAAGTCTTGGTGGAGAGCCCTCAGGATGGATGTAAAAGGAGTGGTGTGCGATTGAAGTGTCAGGAGGGTGCTGTCCATTGGTCACAGCTATTTGAGTTTTATTTTTTAAATTCTGGCCTTCCCCAGGCATGCTAAGATCTATGGCCCTAGGTATTCTTCCCACCTAATGTGTTGGTTCTCCATTAGTTTCTTTGGTGAGAGCTTTCACTATGTGTAAGTCCAGCTTGAGGTAAAACCTAGCTGCCTGACTACCCACCTCTCAATTTATGGCGAAGCTAGATTCACCTGTAATGAACTCAGTGGCCAGGTCTAGTTTTTATTTTAATATTGTACGTCCTCACCACCTGCTTCTTTCCTTACTTTCAAAGGCTTGATGAAATGCCTAAGATAACTGAATTCCTTTGACTCAAAGAAGGTGCAAATGGCAACTCACTGCTCTCTAACTTTCAAACTTCAGGCTAATTTGGTGAACCTTTGGGTTTTCTAAATCCAGAGGCCATCTTAAAATAGAGTCTTTTCCAGGTGAACCTTGAATATCAGGTCTTTTCTAAGATGATTCTTGGGTTTGGGCTCAGGGTGGATCTTAGGAACTTCATATCATCTATTGTATTGTACCATCCGTCTTGGCTATCCAACTTTTCTCTTCTGGCTGAATTCTTCCCACCAGCTTTTAAACCTTAAACCTGTTCAAATATCTCCCCTCCAAAATAAATATTTTCTAGTCCTCACAACCCCATATTCCTCTACGTCCTGGCTGATCGCTCCTTTCACAGCCAATCTGAAGGACGTGTCTATCTACATCTCAATTTCCTTTTCTTCCACTCACCTCTCCCACCTGCCAATTTGACTTCAAGCCCCAGAACTCCTCTAAAACAATGCTTATAAAGGTCACTAATAACTTTCTCTAAATCCAGACTATACTTTTCAGTCTTCTTTATTCCTGATATTTTAGTAGCACTTGACACTTTTGACCACTTCTTCCTCCTTGAAACACTACCCTTGGCTTCTGTGACACCTCAATATCCAGGGTTTCCTTTATCTTTCCAGCCCTTGAAAACCTGCAAGATTGGTCTGTTGATATTATCTCTAAATAACTCCAGGCTGTGGCCAAGATTAGTGTCAGTGGCCTCTTCTGCTGACATAGATCTATCTCAATTTCTTGGATATGTTAGGCATTTTCTTAGGAATTTAGGCTCCTTCAAATTCAAAAGCAAAAAATAAAAGAGAGAGTTCTGATTTTGACCAAGGATGAAACATGTGACATTAGTCATTTTTCAATTGGTATTTTGTTATTAAATATATTGATTGGTGACATGAATACATACAGATAAAGGTTTATTCATCTTTACCCTTAATCACGTAAAGAACACTTTTTGGAAGCTATCCCTTTATAAGATGGTGAAAAATTATAAAACAAACTGGCAGGCAAAGGACAGTAGGAAAGGAGAGTCAATAGCTTTAGGAGAGTTCTAAGATGGGGTACCTGGGGATTCAAGACAGGATGGAGAAAGGAAAAAGCAGGAGACAAGTAGATCAATCCTAAAGGGATGTTCTAATGTTAGTCTCATATTCTAGATTAGAGGATCCAATGACTTGAAAGTCTCCCCCGCCCACCCCAAGATCATTCTCATGGAGGCAGAGTTTAAATAGCATTGAATCTATTCTTAGGGCAAATACTTGAACTGGCAAGGACTCAAAACTCATATTCTTCTTTCCTTCAAGTCACGTAAAAATTATTTGCCTCCAAGATTTTCCACCTCAAAGTACACATAAGATGGTATTATGTGTTCTTCCCTGATTAGGCATAAATAGGTATTAAACTTAGGGCAAATTTGAGGATAAAATAAAGATATGTGGGACCCCAAACCATGTGAGAACAGCAACCTGATCTAGAATACTCTAGAAATTCACCTTTCTGACATCGAGTAAAATGGCACTACACACAATTTACTATTTCTCATTCTTTTCTGAATAACTTGCTTCTTTTGGCCTATGAACAATGGGCTTGGTCTGCCTATGGCTCTCACTAACATGTAAATCTTTAACCCACATGCAGATCAACCACATTCTTCAACACTTTTCTAGATGAATTTCCCATCCGCAAAATTCCCACTGCAAATGGAAAAAAGCAATTCAAGGACAACTCAGCTTGATTATCAGCTCCTTGTAGACAAGAGAGCCACTGGGTCCTAGGTATCTTTGTATTCCATAGAATTTGGTCCATAGAGGGATGCTCTTTAAGTATTTACTGAATAAATACAGCAATAACCAATTTCAATAATTCTTTTCTCAATAATTCTTAACTAGCATTATACAGGTAACTGAATGACTAGTAACTACATTTACTTGGTTAATATACTTCTTTAGATTGCTTTCTAAAGAGTAATTACACAAGCCAGAGTTGGGCCATACTACAATCTTCATTCTTATACTCGGAAAAACTCACTGAAAACAATATGTAATGTACAGCATGAGGAATATAGTCAATAATATTGTAATAACCTTATATGGGGACAGATGGTAACTAGACTTATCATGGGGATCATTTCATAACGTATGCAAATATCGAATCACTGTGATGTACACCTGAAATCAACAGGACGTTAATATGCCACTACATACGCATAGCCTATAGACGGAGGACAAGCATTAGAGTTTAGATGTTATTACTGCGTGCTCCTTGAGCACAAAAAACCTTCCGGAGTGAAGGCTATTCAGTACTTCTCTCCTGGTCACCTGTCCCCAGACTGAATGTCACCAAGTAGGGGACAACAAACTGGCAGCCTGGAGAGGGGAGACGGTTTCCTGTGACTTGCAAACTAGCCTGTACGTAGACAACTGCATCACTTCCCTCAGGAATGAAGGAGTGGAGTACAAGCACCTCCCTTTTTGTGTCTTAAGGGAATTCTGCATTGAAATATTCATAGCTGAAGTGACATATTTTAATAAAACTATTCCTTTCAAAAACAATGGTAATAGTTTATAAAACTTGCACCTTGAACTCAAAAGGCTCAAAGGATTGCTTCCTTTTTAAGTACAGAATTTGCGTGTGTTTTATCTGCTTTTCATTTTTCTTATTAGACGCCCGAAGATAGCTCATATTTCATTCTTATTTCATCAGCCACTTGCCAAGTGATTATTTCATTATTTCATATTATTTCATTGGTAGATAAAATCCCTCCCCGATCATGGGAGACCAGGTAGGGAAGAAAAGCAAATTAGTCTTTTCGATTAAATGATACAATGCAATATAAAGTATTATACAGTATTGTCCCCTTGTCCCCAGTTTCACTTTCTGTGGTTTCAGTTACCCACAGTCAACTGTGGTCCAGAGGCAGATGACCCTTCTTCTGATGTATTGTCAGAAGGTGGCAGTAGCCTAATGCTGTCCCAGTGCCTACGTCATTCACCTCCCTTTGCCTCCTCAGGTAGGCATTTTATCATCTCACATCGCAAGAAGAGGAAAGGTGAGGACAGTGCAATAAGATATTTTAAGAGAGAGACTACGTTCATATAACTTTTATTACAGTATAATGTTATAGTTCTTTTTTGTCATTGTTACTAATCTCTTACTGTGCCTAATTTATAAATTAAACTTTATCATAGGTATGCATATATAAGGAAAATCACAGTTTGTATAGGATCCAGTGCTGTCTGTAATTTCAGACATCCACTAAGGGTCTTGGAAGGTAGCCCCCATGGATAAGAGAGGACCACTGTATACGTTACCTAGTTCCTAACAGGCATTCATTCAATGATGTTAATTCCTTCCCGCTATCTTACTATGTCTTCCTGAAGAATCGGTAGAATTTTAGACTTGGATAAGCCAGAAGCACTGAACAGGTTATGTTGAAACGCTGAAACAATATGTTGAAATAGCTTCTGGGGGATTTTATTCACTCAAGACATAGCATCTAATATACTCCAGTAGTGTCTTGGGAGCTGGAGGTACAGAGATGAAGATGACCCAGGTCCTTTCCTCACAGATCTTAAACCTAATGAGGAGGAAAGGCCAAGAGACAGAATATTGCACTAAGATATGATGTTGGTTAGACACAGGATACACGTCTTGAAACTCTGGATCACAAGTGACAGAAAACCCAACCCTTAGCGGTTTAAGCAAAAAAAAGAACATTCTGGCTCAAATGACTAAAGAGTGGAGGGAAGCGTTGGTCATGCACGGCTTCATGAAAGGGCCCCATGCAGTGTCACCAGCACATTCTTTCTTTCTCTTGGGTCTGCTTCACTTGCTTCTGTGTGGGCTCCATACTCAGAGTTGCTCCCACCCGTAATCTCTTGGCTATAGCAGCAATGAGCCTGACATACATCATGCCCAAGCCTAGAGAAAGAGAGAGTTTCTCTCCCTCAAAATCAAGTTGTATGTCCTTTCCTGGGCCCATCACACAATGTAAAAGGAGGAAATTAAATGATCACTTTAGCTAATCCTTAAATCGACCTGTAGAGCAGAAGGCAAAATCAATCTCAACCCAACAAAATGAGTAGAAGAGCAACTGAAGCCACAAACACACTGAACTCTTACTCTGCACCAGGCACTTCTAAGCCACTGAGATGCATTCATTCACTGGGTCCAGTTAGCAATCTTAGGAGGCAGATACTATTATTATCCTATTCAGAGATAATGAGCTTGAAGCAGAGACTGCTTAATAACCTTGCTCTGGGTCTCCACACAGGATGAACGATTTTTCCAGGAAAAGGCAGAGTGCCTGTTTGGTGCTAAGAACAAGATCCTCCCAGAACTAAGCATAAGCTCGGGACACTACGGGAATCAGAGAAGTGGTTGCATTTGAAATGGAGGAATAGAGGCGGAAATATGAAGGAGGAGAGGAAGCCAGGGTGAGGTGGGAGGCTGACAGGAAAAGGAGGTAAAGGTATTGACCAAAGATATGCTGGAGGATAAGCATGAGCCAGAAAATGACAGACCTTGTAATCTAGATGAGGAGGGTAGAATTTTATCTTGAGGGCAACAGGCGGCCATGCAGGATTTTAGTTAAGACACTGACGGAGCTTAAGTACAGACTGTGGATAGTGTGGACGTAGGGATAGATGAGACTGAGTGCAAGGAACCCGGTAACAGGTTCGTGCATTAAAAGTTTACCTTGCCTCATTTCTAATTCCTAGTTTCCAACAATCTCATGTACCTGAAAGCCACACTATTATAGCCATTAGACATAATTGATTACCTACTGACATATAAACATGTTTATTATGAATAATTGCATTTATCCTGTTTTCAATCATATATTTTTGAACTGAAATAAGTAGCTTAATGATAGTCTATATGAAATCATTACATTTTTTAAGTGTTTATTTATTTATTTTGAGACAGATGGAGAGAGTGTGAGCTGGGGGAGAGGCAGAGAGACAGGGAGAGAGAGAACCTCAAGCAGGCTCCGTGCTGTCAGTGCAGAGCCTGATGTGGGACTGGACCCCATGAACCGCGAGATCACGACCTGAGCTAAAATTAAGAGTGGGATACTCAACCAGCGACTGGGCCACTCAGGTACCCTTAAAATAATTACACTAAAAAAAGGTTCACGTGTAGAAAAAGATATGGAAGATTAATTAATGTAATTGCATCTGGGTGAAGGACTATCCTTGTTCCATTATGGTTACTGCATAAGCAATGGTTACTGCTTAAAAATATACATATGTTACTTCTGTAATAAGTTTAAAAAGAAATGTATGTAATTATAAAAAATTCAAACAATATGCAAGTGTAACACAGTAAAGTGGGAAATAACCCTCCTATCCATCAGAAAACTCTTAGAGGAAGAGTGCCACTGGTAACAGTTTGGTGTGTATCCTTCCAAATACCTATGTGAGTAGACATATGATAATATACATATATATTATACATATATAACTTATATACACAGGAAAACCTTGGTTTGCGAGCATAATTTGTCCAGAAACATGCTTGTATATCAAAGTATATCGACACACTTGAATATCAAAGTGAATTTCAAGAACCACTGGCTCCGTTGTGATCATGTGATGTTTGGCTTCACGTGCTACTTGTATTGCAAGATATCGCTCGTTTATCAAGTTAAGATTTATTAGAAATGTTTGTCTTATGGGAACAAGTTACCTGCAATCCAAGGTTCTACTGTATATAAAATTTCCTAAAGAAGGGGTCATCCTGAAATACTGCTCCATGACTTACTTCATCCAGGTAACAAAATACTATGTCCATCTTTTCGTGTGTGGATATATAAATCTGCCTCATTATTTTAACAGACTCATGGTTTCCTCCACACTGTAATTGATTTATCTAGTTTCACATCGATGAACATTTGAGATTTTTCTCATTTGTTCTTATCACAAACAATACTGCAGTGAAACTCTTTGTGTATATACCTTTTTGTAGATGTGCAAGGATGCTTTACATTAATTTTTAAAAGGAGAATTCCTGGGTCAAGAGGACATATATTTTAAATTCTGATTTACAAATTGACTCCCTACAGAAGAGCCCAGTTTATACGCCCAGCAGCAAATAATTTATGACTGTTTCATCATATTCTCAACAACCCTAGAGGTTAACAATTTAATTTTGGTCAGTGGGCAAACAACAGCATCTCTTTCTGCAGAAACACTTTGGGAAACAGTGTTCCGTAATTATTTTTGGTTTTGAGCATTAGCCAATAAACTATTTTTATTTCAAACAATCCTCAATAATCTTTCCAAAATGGTCATCACTGGAAGCCTTGGTACAGAATATAAATTCACTTCTTTGACTTAAAAGTACAATCAACTGAATTAATTTTCAGCTGATCAGTTATGGATCCAAATTGACAGTCTCCTGTAGGACTATAGGAAGGGAAAGTATAAAGATGTGGCTGGAATGTATGGTGACCCCAGAACACATCTGGAAGCTGGTGTTTAGAATAAAACCCTGACTTGGGTAGGACTGGCCTGTGAGAGAGGACAAGAACAGATTATGTATATTGCCATTTTGGAAATTTGTAAAGAATAGTTTTAAAAGCAGTCTGCTTATTCATTATATAACCCCATGCACAGAGCTCCAGAGGAGCTGTTTCTTATTCACCGCAAAGGACAGCTCATCAGAGAAGAGAGGAGATGCATTAAAGAGATGTTTGGAAATTTGCATGGAAGAAAGAGAGCAACCATAATGGAACAAGGATAGCGTCTTGGTGGTGAATATGAGCAACTGAGGTAGGTTGTGGACCAATCCCTAGAGGTGGTTTGATGCGAACATAGGACCTGAGCATTGTCCAATACAGGCTTCCTCTTTAGAGGAATCTCTGCTTCATATAAAGATTAGATTATGAATATTTAGGAAATGTATTCTGGATCTCCACGGTTCTGCCTCTGCTTCTGTCCTATGTGTTCATGCTGTCAGGAGTCCAAAGATGTGACAGTTACCGAAGCATCATGGAGAATCCAAGAGTTTGTACAGGAAGATAGAGTCCAACGTGTTTCAACTTCACGGCTCAGGTCCATGCATTTTATCTCATGTTGGGGAGTAGAAAGTTGGGTGGTGTTCCCCTTGGATATGAGCATGGTTCTACAAGGTAGATATTTTACAGAGGATGTAACTGAGGCTCAGCGAGGTCAGTAACTCACCTGAGATCAGAAGGTTTTATGGTAGTCAGCCTCTAGGACTGCCCCAAGGATGTCCACCCTCCTGGTATTCTCACCCTGTGTAATCCTATCCATAAGTGTGGGCTGGATTTAGTGCCTTGCTTCCAAGAAACAGAACAGAATGATGGTATGTCACTCTTGAGATTAGGTTAAAAAGACACTGCAGCTTTAAGTTCTGTGTGGGGTGATGAAGAAATTTTGGAAACAGATAGTGGTGGGGACGGCACAACACTGTGAATGTACTAAATGCCACTGAATTGTACATTTAAAAATGGTTAAAACAGGAAATTTGATGACATATATATACGTGTGTGTGTGTGTGTGTGTGTGTGTGTGTGTGTGTGTACAGCCACAATGAAAACTTTTGCAAAAACAAAACAAAACAAAACAAAACAGAAACATGTAGCTTCTGTCTTGGGAGTCCCTCTGAGATTCCTCTTCCTGGGGGAAGCCAGCTTCATGTTGTGAGCAGCATTTCGGAGAGGCCCAGGTGGCAAGGAACAGCGATTAAGGATCTGAAGCTTGCCAACAGCCACGTAAGTAAAGTTGAAACAGGTCCTCCTTCAGCCAGACCTTGAGCTGACCGTGGCTTTGGGAAAGACCCAGAAGCAGAGGTACCCAGCGAAGCCAAAACCAGCTTGCTAGCCCACAGAGGCAGTGACATAGTAACTTAAGCTGCTACATTTGAGGGTAACTTGTTCTGCAGTAATAGATAACTGACAACTACTAAATGGCAAAGTGGAATTTAAACTTGGTTTGCCGGTCTCCACTCTGAGGTCTTAATTATTCCATTGATTTATGCATTCACTCAAATATGTTTTTGTGCCTATGAACCTGATATACACCATGCTAGAGACAATACCTGGAGTGATTTACTGAGAGTCTACTTTTTCTAAACAAACAGGATCCATTCTACATAAGCTCTGACTTCACATCACGGGACCGATTTGCCGGTTAAGCAGAAGTGGGCAATTGCAGCCAAGCATGTTTCCATCTCCGACCCCTCTTACCACATGCCTGCTCCCCCTGCTTCCTTCCTTCCAGGGCTCTGCTTCTCTAGTCCCTGTGAAGAAATGGCCTCTCCGGCCTGCAACAAACCTGGAGGCAAAGACACTGTGCAGGGACACCTGGGACTGGTCGTGCTCCTGCTCCCAGGAGAGGAGCCTTGCTCATTCTGACTTTGGCTACAGAATCAGGAGAGTTGGTTGTTATAAAATGCTCTGTGAAACACAGGGCACAGATTGGTTGTGTAAGTTCTTCCCAAAGCCTCTGCAGTAAAGGCCTATAGAATGAGTAAGAATTGAGCTTCCCAGATGCAGAGAGAGGGCCTCTTGTAGGATGGACTCTGCAGGCCTGCTAGAGAATCTGGAGGGCAAGGGAAACTTCACTGAAATATACCACATGTGCTCTTACTCTGTTTAGACACCTCCCTCCCAAAGAGATTTCTGTGCCCTCAGCTGAATGATTTGGCTTTTCCCCTAATCGTGCACTGGGGATGCTGCCTCTCTCTTTCCTTCTCACCTCATCACCAGATTTGGGTATTATCCTTCTGCTGGTGAAGATCTCTTGCTTCACAAATGTATTGAGAAGTCTCTAATTTGTACAAAGAGACACACACATCAAAATAATAGAGACTCGAAGTACCCAAGTACTAAAGGTTCCTCAGAACTAACCATGTTAACACTTGCCATGGAAGAGGTGGATATTTGATTTTGATTTACACCCAAACCTGCCTAGCTTTTTAACCACTGTGAAAATGTACTACTGTGCCAGTTCCTAAGTTGTTTTACCAGCCAGAGGTGCTCACCCTGGCTGACATAATCCTCAGAGGGTGAACAATGCCAGTGTGATCGGGAATGACCCAAGTTGGCTAAGATAGCTCTAGTGTCTTCCATTATTTTGGTTACTCCCACAAAAACTTATTTTTTTAAGCAATGTATACTCAGCAGTAAATGTCTCCTTTTAGGGACTGTCCTTACATCATAGCACACTCCCCTAGTCCTTTGATGATTTCCCTCATCGTGTCCAAGTGGGAAGTCATCCCCAGTCAGGTGTTTTCAAATAGCATTTGAGTCTTCTGCTTTTTGTGTTAGTCTTAGGTGGTTCTATAAAGAAGCCAACTTCATTGAAAGAATTTTTTTTAAGTCTTGTATCCCCCTGAAGATTTGGGGATCTGAGGTAAGAAAGGCACACGCTCAGATCGTCACAGCAAACTCAGGATTAGGTGCACTGGACCATGCAATCATCAAGGGGGACTTGTGCCATTTCTAGGGACATCCCTGTCCCCACCCTCTCACCTTGGGCCATTCCCATCCTACCAACCTCCCCCAACACCTCTAAGGGGGTCAAAAATTTTTTTTAATGTTCATTTATTTATGTTGACACACAGAGAGAGAAAACGCACATGCATGTGAGCCAGGGAGGGGCAGAAAGAGAGAGAGAGAGAGAGAGAGAGAGAGAGAGAGAGAGAGAGGGAATCCCAAGTAGGCTCCACGCTCAGCACAGAGCCAGAAGCGTAGTTCCATCTCACAACCTCGATGCCATGACCTGAGCCGACATCAAGAGTTGGATGCTTAACGAACTGAGGCACCCAGGTGCCCCTAAGTTGGTCAAATCTTTAAGGGAGGCCAACGCTGCTTACTCCCCAGTAGGGATAAAAGCTTCAAGTGCAAATACCCTCAGAGGAAACAAGAAGTGGACAAAATTAATTTGAATGGAGATGGGAGTGTGGCCGCAGAGCCTTCGGTGATGTGGCTGAGCGGCAAGGAGTCGAAGAGCACTGTGCCCCAAAGGTAGTGAGAGAGATTCGGGGTAGAGGTGGGACAGGAAGGGCCGACAAGTGAAAACACAAGCATCTAACTCAAAGCTCAGCTCAGGTGAGCTCTACCAGGTAGGGTTCAAGGATTAAAACGACATCGCGCCAGTCTCCAGTTTTCGATTTTAAGGCAGTAACAATTGATGTTCGAAACAGACTAGATTCCCTCATAGAAAAATCAAAGAATCTTACACAAAGCAACAATCACCTAGAATTTCCTAATTGTAAAAGCAGAAGAGATTAGGCCACTTTCGAGAATCAAATAACTGAAATGTATATAAGCTGAAAGCACAGGGCAGAAAAGATCGTTATTTCGAATGCATATGCGAGGGGTCTGCCAGATAGCAATGATTTTAGGCTTTGTGGGCCATTAGTCTCTGTCACAGCTAATGGCCTATATTATTGTAGTGTGAAAGCAGTCAGCTGTAGGTGATCTATAAACAAATAGGTGTGGCCAAGTTTCCATAAAACTTTATTGACAAAAATGGTCTGTGGGCCAAATTTGGTCCACAGGCTATACAGTCTACTGACCTCAGGTTAAACATACTACATCATGTTAAACAGAAGATAAGTCTTTTCACCCCTCAGACCTTGTATATCATAACATCTTACAACGGATTACGTTCTAAAGCTAGCAAGACAATAGTCAGAATTCCCTCTTAGATTTTAGAATCGCCTGTGGGAACAGCCACCTACTGAGGGAAGAACGCATCACATCTCCCATACCCAGTTCCTTCTCAGTAATTCACTCTGACAGCAGAGGAGCTCATGGCACTGGAATTGTCTCTCGTGCCAACAGTTTCTCACAACTTAAATGCAAATGTGACAGGAAGTCAGTGCATGCAACAACCTTGAATAATGTATGGGCTCCTTTTAAAAGACAATCTCCTGTATCTCCAGCATTGTTTTAGAATACTTTGGTGCCACATTGCCTAAGTATGTATAAAACTAACACGACTCAATGCAAAGTGTTTTGCTTATCGTTCTCATGCAATTCTGAAACCAAGATGAATGTAAAAATTCAATATGAAACTAGTAATAGTCAACTGCATTAAAATAATGCAATGGATGGGGGTGTTCTTGCTGCAATGAAATCAGTGCTTCCAGTATAAATATGTCACTAACTGCCACAGCCCCGAACCATAAAACATCACAGTGCCATCAGTGGGCCTTCACCCAGAGCATGACAGCATCTGCAACTCAATTTCCCTCCTTTTTCCTGCTCACTGGCCAGGAAAGTGCCATACCCACTCAGAGAAACAAACAAAGTCCCTGAAATTCAGCAGCAGGTGATACAAATGTATGCATATTCACTGTTTTCAAAGGGAACCCAAAGGCCCCTGAGAATGTGCCTGAACGCCCCCGTGTGAAGACTATTGCTTGGCACTGGATTACCGAAGCCTAGTCATGTTTCTGGAGGGATTTCTGTAGAAATTCCTAGAAACCCCTCTAGTGTTTATTATTTTCACTCTTCAGGAGACACTGGGCATTTACTTTGTTCTTTCCTTCTACACTGATCATTGGCTCCTTCAGACGAAAGCCCAAGTCAGGTGGACTGCGCTCTGGAGGCTCAGGTTCTAACCTGAGTTAAGACCTCAGGTTCGAACCTGAGCAAGACTTCAAGAAAATCACTGATCTGCCCCAAGCCTCGGTTTCCCATCTGTGGACTAGGGGACTACACTCCACAACCACAGAACATCACAGCAACTAAGACCCTAGAGAACATTGAATCCATCATCCTTATTTTTTGTACATTAACTTATTTGAATGCCTGCTCCGGACCTTGTGCAAAGTTATCGTTTATATCATACCTTGGAGGTATAATAGCAAACATGACAAAGTACCTGCTCTCATGGAGCCTGAATTACAGTGAGGGGGGAGCTGACATAAGTTAGCAAGCAATTAAAATATAACAGTAAAAATTGTATATATATAAAATAAACATAGTGACATTTGCTACTATATTTTAATTGCTTATGTGTGTAAAGAGACAAATAAAATTGCTATGACTACTTTAGGAGCGCTGGTGGGCCCCTGACCTCAGCCTAGAGGACCGAGGCAGGCTTCCAGAACATCACTCGCTAGTGAGTCCTGAAGGACCTCAGCGCTATGGAGACACAAGACAGCAAGGTGTGGTAGGGAGTGAGACCCTCTGGGGACCACACGCCCTCAGTTCTGAAGGACACCAACTCACCTCCAGTTGATGGTGGCCAAATGGAAATTGGGGCCCTGATGTGCCACACCTTCTGATTTTTTTTAAAAAAAAAGAGAAACAGGATTATTTGGGTTTTAAAAATAAAAATGACTGGGGCGCCTGGGTGGCTCAGTCGGTTAAGCGGCCGACTTCGGCTCAGGTCATGATGTCACGGTCCGTGAGTTTAAGCGTCGGGCTCTGTGCTGACAGCTCAGAGCCTGTTTCACAGTCTGTCTCCCTCTCTCTCTGCCCCTCCCCCGTTCATGCTCTGTCTCTCCCTGTCTCAAAAATAAATAAACATTAAAAAAAAATTTTAAAAAATAAATAAAAATGACAGATTTTAAAAATGTGGCACTTAATGTTAATTTAAAAAGTACCATTAAAGAAAGCCTTTATGTTGCCCCCTTGTACTTTCTGCTCTTTGCCCACCATTCTGCTGGGCCCTTTTGCATTTTCAGGGTTCTGCCCATGTGCCCACTGCAGGACCGGGAGCCTGGCAGACAGGCAGAGGCAGGTATCTTTAGTGAGGTCGGAGGTAGGCACTTTGGCATGGGTATGTGCACTAAGCAGTCAGAGAATGTTTGGGGTTTAGGGAACTGGAGAGGGGGATCCTGAGCATTCCTTCCAATTCAACCACCTTTCTTTACTTCTCACATGGCGCCAACAGGAGACCAGGATGCACCTGCATGAATTACAGCAATTTAGGTGTCTGGGGAATTTATGGATCTCAAAAGCATTTACCGAATTCAGCTTCAGGTTTCCCCCCAACACTTAGTATTGAGCAGCTATATTGGCCTTGGGGGAGTTTCATTTCATATCAGAAGAGACAGTTTTCAGGAGGACAGAGCCCAGGGTGAGGAAACAGAGACCCAAGTCATAGTTCCCAAGTGGAAAAATAAACTGATGTGCACTTGACAAATGCATGAAGACCGGTACCCAACTATTTGAAAAGGAAAGTTGCCGTGGTGTTTTGGTAAAACATCACTACAGAGAATGATAATTCCGTGGCGCACCTATTGTCCCCTTTTCCTGTTTTTAATCCATTAGGCAAAGAACATCTGAAGAGTAATGGGGACACAGAATCCGATGTCCAGGATGCCCCTTCAGGGTTGGGTTTCTGGGAGGAGGGGGGGAGCTGTAATACAGTGGTGGAGACTCTTGGCCCTGCTCCCTCCTGCATCCCAGCAACTCTGGGGGTGGCTCAGCGCCTCTCCTCCTACCCCACAGGAAGCAGGCGATAGCATTAATCAGCCACTGCCTAATTACCAGCTAACTAATTTGTGAGGAGGGGAGCTCCCAGGTCCCTGCTGTGTCTTAATAATTAATCCATAAACTAGCTAATCTCATAGCCCCTTCCCTTGATCTCCCAACAAAAATCCACAGTGGGCTCTGTCCCTGTCACACAAGAGAGAAACCCAAGAGTTGCCTTCAGTCTTTCCTCTCTCAATATCCACCCCAATCACCTACCAAATGCTGTCAAATCTGCCATCTCGATGTCTTTCCTATCTTCACCCCTTTATGCTCTCGCTGTTCCTCCTTTGGAACACTACGTTCCCATCTCTTGGAACCTCGCAGGACCTCCCATCTCTTGCCTCTGCCAGTGAAACAGTCTTCCTACCAAGACTCCCTGCCTATTCCCCATCCTTCCCCCTTTCCACCGTGCCCTCCCTTCCGTTCCCCAAAGTATCTACAAGACACAGGCTAAGGCGTGTCATTTCCCTGCTTAAAAACCAGTGTTTTAGGTTGAGGGTTTAGGTTGTATGTGGCATCCAGAGGTCTCCCATGATTTCAACCAGTGGCACTGCCTTGGAAAATAAGCAATACCACCCAACACCAAGGGCTCAGTCCTAGTGAGCGCACACTGAGAGCACTAGATTCCGTGACTCTACACACCACAGTGAAATGGTGACCACGGGGTAAGGTGATTCCTCGCTGCCCCAGAAGTAGCCTGGAAGAAAGATCTTGTTCACTTCCCCAACCTATCACCATCTTCTTGAATGCCTTGGGTACAGTCGACTGCTCTCTCCCTCTTCACTCCAGCTTCCAGCTCTCTTCTTGCACCCCCTCGTCTTTCTCCCAAAGCTCCTTTGTTGTTTTTTGTTTTGTTTTGTTTTGTTTTGTTTTTTCAAATTCCTCTCTTCTTTCCTCCCCTTGGAGGACCCAGGGCCCTTGGCCCTCTTTTTCAGTCTCTACACTCATGCCCTTTGCAATCTTACCTTGCGCCTTTCTGAGGGGTGCACTGTTTATGGGGGGGAAGAAGGTGGCCTCTCATTAGAGGGAGCAATTGCTATTAATGGAGTATTTCCCGGGCTTGACCTTTCACCATAGCGGGGTTCAGGCAGAAGTGCAAACAGCAGCCAAGGGCTTCCGCCGCGGCCACAAGGAACCCCTCAGACCTAGTGTTCCGTCCTTATACTGATGAATACTTCAGTCTGTGCTGAACTGCCGTGAAGGTTTGTCAAGTGAACAAGTCTAATAGGAGACAGTCTCTCTGTGGAAGCCGATTAACTTGAAAGCTAATAAGAGAGCCAGTTCCAATTAAGTTCTTCACAGTGAAGAGGACGAAGTCAACCTAAGAGGACAAAGTCAACCTGAGAGAACAGAAAAGAGAGAGAAGACTATCGTCTATGAGGAGACACCTTTAATTGCTTTTTATTTATTTTCCAGCTTTTTATTCGCTGTGGAGCTTCTACCAAACATTCAGCCTTGAAGCCCAGAGGTGTGTAAATGGGATGTTTTAAGGGATTACCAGGGGTGGGAGGTCTAGAAATTGGCATGGCACTCGTGTCAGGAAAAGGCTCCTAATCTCCTGTGTCCTTTTGCTAGTAAGGGAAAGAAGAACCTCCCTCAGTACCTCCTCTTGACAGAGGGAGCCGAGGACAGCAGACCAAGGTGCCCACCCAGAGTCATAACACCCACGTTGCAGTTCTCGGCTGTGCTATAGGCTCCTGGGGAAGTCAGTTAACTTCTCTGCAACTCATTTTCGTCATCTGTAGAGAGATGGCTTCATTTTTCTTTTCACCATCGTAATCCCTCCTCCACAGGATTTGTTGGAGGCAGAGAAGCAGAGATAATGGTACATTCTAGTCTACCTGTCATCTGCTATGAAGATGAGAAAGAATCCCACAAATGGTGGACCAGGTGAGATGTTGCTCCCACCACCAGGAAAACAACCATTTGAAGTCCCCAGACCTAATATCAAGGGGGTACATCGGAAGCACATTAGACAAACCCCCATCAATTGTTTATTAATCGTCGAGCTGGGAGCCGCTGTGCTAAGAGAGGTATAAAGGAGTCAGTCCTACTCTCAGGGAACTTACAGTCAGCGGAGGAGTTAGACATCAATAAGTAAAACACCCCAGTGCGTGTCTCCTTGCCAGCACTCTCAAGGAAGGGCAGTCACCTCCTGGAGGACATACAGTAGAGGCACCTGACCATCAGAAGGGACACTTGGGTGAGTTCTACTTGGTGAGCAGGGGCAATCCCAGGGAGGGATGCAAAAAGGGAACAACCCATGCAAAGGCTTAGAGCGGAGGAAGCATCGCGGTTCCAAAAAGGAAAGTAGCCACAAAGGTCAGTGTGGATGGAGTTTAACATGGCAGATAGAAGGATGTGATGAGGCAGCCTCCCAGAGACATGAAGAGTGTGGGTCAAGACCTCATTTATAAATACAGATATGAGCCATAGTTTGCCTATCAGATTTTTTAGAAAATAGTGCATTAAATATTTTTTATCTTGATCACTGACTTTTGGTACGCCCTTTCTATTTGTGTCCTAGTCCCGGCTCCTTAACCCTCATGAAGAGGGTTGGAGAGCCATGAAGGGCTGCAAGGGAGTCACCATTTAAAGTTTCCCCCCTTGGGGCACCTGGGTGGCTCAGTCAGTTAAGGTCTGACTTCGGCTTAGGTCACGATCTCACAGCTCGTGAGTTCGAGCCCCACGTCAGGCTCTGTGCTGACAGCTCAGAGCCCGGAGCCTGCTTCAGATTCTGTGTCTTCCTCTCTCTCTGCCCCTCCCCTGCTCACATTCTGTCTCTCTCTCTCAAAAATAAATAAATATTAAAAAATTTTTAAAGTTTCCCCCCTTTAAAAGACACTACAGAATTCAGTTAGAATAATATTGATGAGATACTTTTTTAAATAGAGTAGCGAGGAAGGCATTCTATGGAAAATGGAACCCATTATGAAAATAAACATATTGCTAGGAAGGAGGGAGAAATCTATTTCTACCTGAAACCCAGTATAGTTTGACAACTTCACTATATGGGACAACCAGCATTTCTAATCTCTAGGACTTACAGAGATTTCAAAAGGACTAATGTAAGGATTGAACAGCTAAACACACACACACACACACACACACACACACACACACACACACACACACACAAAACCCAAAACCAAACAAAATGTGCAAACAGGAATTTCTGCACATTCGCAAGGTAAACCATTCTTTGATGGGCTGCACAGGCTGGTGGAAAGCTGGGATCACATTAACAGTAATAAACTATAATAAATACTTAAAATAGTAATAAACCATATAACTCCACTTCTCAGATGAGCACACATCATCCCCTAGATACTGCTCCATATACTTCTAGAATTCTCTGGGCTCCTCCCACACACATGCCCCAACACCTCTCATCTCAGGAAGCCCCATATGGATGCCCAGACCCTGCCCCAGCGCATCCAGTGGAGAGTTGGGGTCTGGAACATTACCCCAGGGACTCTCCACTGTAGCTGTTGGGCAGTTGGTCTGGGGGCCTCTTCCTCTGCCACAGCCACCTCAGGTGATCCTAGGAGTGGCTGGAATGCCAGAGCAAGCAACAGCTGTCTCCCACTACCTTCCACACAAATGAGTTCCAAGATGTCTTCCTCCTTATTCCCCACTTGAGTCACAGAATCAAACCATGGGAAAAGAGTCCTTTCCCATATGGAAAGAAGAGTGACTGAACACTGCAATTGTCAGTAGAGTGCAATGAAGTAAAGCATTTTATTTACCAGGGTGAGAGAACAACAGCTTCTTCCAGAGAGTTCTGTGTACTGCCCTCCCTAGGGAAAGACAATCAATGAGGAGACACAAGGCTGCTAGGCTTAGGCAGCCTAGATATGCCCAGGGTGATGAGAGAGCAGGAGCAGGAGCGGGTACTCATGGGCACCCCCCTAACAAGGCAAAGGATACACAGGGTGGGTCGGTAAGGGAGACCAGAAGTTTGAGTAAGCAGCAAGTTACCCAAGGCTAAGGGACATCCCTGAATCTTGGGCACGTCTCAACCATACACTATTCATCTCTTCCTAGAAAAAGCAATAATATAAATGTAAATGAGAAGGTATGTAGGTAGGTAAGTGAGTAAACAAATAAATAAAAATACTAAGGGAGTGGTCAACACGAATAAATCCAGCCCCGAGTCAGTGAATGAGGAGTTGGCAAGTCAAACCATAAAAAAAAAAAAAAAGGATGTTATATAAAAAGGGCACAAAAAAAAAAAATCTGAGTGTTAGAATAAGAATCTAGACGCCATGGTTGTTATAACCATGGGTAAAAGTTGAGCAGTCATCTGCAGGATTATTAGCTCAAGGCAGAGATCTTCTATTTTGCCCTGGTTCCATGACCAATGACCACTGCAAATCTATTAAGGGCTAGCATCTACTCACTGCTAGGCCTGCACATCAAGTTCTTATTAATGAAAATCACTTATTCCATAAGGATCAAGGCCCTGTCTTGGCAGTGAGCTTCTAGTGGCATCCTCAAGGTATAGCTCCTTCCCCTAACTTTATGCCTGAATCTCTTATATATTATATATATAGTCTCACTGCCCACTAGTCTCTTCCTTCACAGCACTTATCAACACAGTAATTATATGTTAATTCGTACGATTATTCATCACAATCTCTCCCTTCCCCTCCAGACTGTAAACTTCACAAGACATGGAAAATCTTGTTTTGCTACTCTTGCTGGTGTTACTACCAGCCAGCATGAGACCTGACACATGCTAGAAGCTTTGTGGAAGGAACAGAGTAACAAAGGCACTGCCCACTTGGGTGTTGAGACATTCTGTTTGGAATTGTACTTTAACTGTAAATGAAGTTTTATTGGAACACAGCCACACTCTTTTGTTTAGGTATCATCCACAACTACTTTCTCGCCACAATGCAGAGTTGAGCAGTTGCGACAGAGACCATATGGCCCACAAAGTCTAATGTGGTTACTATCTGGCCATTTACAGACAAAGGCTGCCAACCCCTGTATTAGACCATGGCTTTCACTAAGGTTAGAATTACTCTTCCTTTGTATTTCCAGAACCTTTTCCCACTGAATAACACCCCAGACCCTCTGGCTTAAAAAACAGGTTTTCACTAGAGAAAAAGATTGCATAGGAAATTTCTCTGTTCAGTAAAAGCCTTCTCTCTACTGCTGACTTATATTTTTATAATTAATCACAGAATTTTAAGACTTGTTGGAATCGTGAGGGATTGATCAGCCTCAAACTAGAAAAAGACTGATCTGAAGTCATCCCAGGAACAAAGTTTTCAATACTTTCCATCCATAAGACCAGGGAAATGAAGGCTGTTTATAACACAGAAAGGAGCACATGACAGAACAGTAAGTTAAAAGCATTATTTGAAATTGCATGCATTGTAACAAGTTGTATAAAAATGTGAATACAGAGAAACCAAGACCGAAAGGAATGCTCAAAATAAAGCCAGGTGTTGGGGTAAAATACTGGAATTATCAGTAATTTGTTTTCTTTCTCCACGTGTCAACCTCTACCGATGATGATGACAATGGCAGCCATGCCAGGAACCTTGAAGTCAATAGACATTACCTCATGTGGTCCTCATGGCAACCCCAAAGCCAGGCACAGTCAACTCTTGTTACCTGTAACTATGTTCTACAAAGCTTCTGTGAATATTGAACCACTGCTCCTAGGAGAAACACAGGGTAAGATTCCTACAAACCTTTGGTCACATATTCATCAACCAATCAACACAAAAAGTTTGTTTTGTGTCTTTCTGTTTAAAGACCTTATTTAATACATTTTGTTGATTTGGTAACATTGAACTGGCAGCCAGTAGCACTGTAACTCACGCCTTGACCAAGTTTGTCTAACACACGTATTTTTTCCGTGAGTCATGTCACACAGCCTTCTTGCACTTGGGAGCACGACAGAGCACTTCAGCACTGTGATTCGGGGCCATTTTGAACAATGAAATCGCCAACAAAAAGCACAAAAGATGCAAAAAAAAAAAATGTGACACCAAATAGAGGGAGAAGAAGATAACCTTGTTTACAGCATGAGAGGTGAAACAAGGAGCCTGAGGTTTTGGTTCAAATGTGTTATATTTCCCCCCCATTTTATAGATGGGAAATCTCTGAAGAAAGGAAGAAGGAAAAGGTGACAGGAGTGGTGGTAGGGGAGGGAAGGAAACGAGAAGGCTTACAAGATCCCCACTTTTTAAGGGAACATTAGTGGATGTTTAAAATCAGGAAGGCCTTCCGCATGTTGAACTTTGACTAAAATTTCAAGTCTGGTCCTTGTTTTGTCTACTGTTGAGACAGAAAAAGGCTGCCTATCTCTGTGCAGGGACAGGCACTCAAGTCCATTGCCAATTTTGAAGGAATCTCATTTGCGGAACCAAGGTGTGTTTTTATGGCAGAATTAATGACCAACTAGTACCAACAGACCACCCAGGTGCCCTAAGCTTTTATGGCAGTAGATTTAGCACAGCACAGTTGTAGCCACATGATAGAGACATCTCTGGAAAATGTCATTGTGCCAACCAAGTTTTGTGTTTGCAATTGCGCACAGCAGTGTGGTTTCCCAATGTATTTAAGACATGTTCAGCAGGATTCTGCCAGGCAAAGTTCATTTATTTAGGACCAAGTCTCTTAATGTCAATTGCATATTTAAAAAAAAATCAATACATATATTTGAATAAGCCAGGACCTTTGCTTAGACAAATCAAGACCGTAAAGCAATAATGATGGCTTTACATTTTCCGGCCTCTTTAGAGCTTTTTGAGGGCTTTTCTATTCATTCTCTTTTTTCTTGAGGCATTTGCTGTGGTTACCGTGCAGAAAATCCAAATGGCCATTATTTGACATTTTCCATTCAGGGAGAAACTGACCCTTCCACCTGAACGTGTATGATCATTACATCAGCCTTTCTGCATCTGAACACAGTCCTCTCCAGGGCTCAAAAGGAGTTCTGTTGCCCTAGAGACAAACATTATTCCCATGCATTTATGCAATCAGATCCCACAACTGCTTCCACTGACTCACTGAAGCTGGGACACATGTATTCAGCATCTATTTAAATAGCACTTATTGCCATAGTAGCTAGGCACTTGGACAAGTCTGCTATTTTTGCAAGAAAATAGAAAAACAATGTAGAGAAATAAAAAGTGGTCGGCGCTAAGGCTAAGATCTTAAGGCTAAGATCAGTGATCGTCTTCCTTGGCAAGTAGAGCAGGAGGGTTAGAATCAGGTCAAACTGTCCCCAATAAAAGGCGTCAGTCGTCTGGAATGTTTTTGTTATTCTGGACAGAAATAGGTCACCTTAGCGCACTCAAAGTTGGCCAATTAAAGTTCTTGTGAAGAAAGAAAGAAAGAAAGAAAGAAAGCAAGCAAGCAAGCAAGCAAGCAAGCAAGCAAGCAGGTGTTTAGCAGAAGACCTCTCCCCTCCCAAAGGAGGCAAAAGTCCTGGAGAAGATAAACAAATCAAAGCCTTTTACAGGAAATCTACCTCCTTCAACCCAGGGCAACTTGTAGGCTCATATTAGAGTGCTGGTGACGTACTATACGGTTCTTCTACAGACGCTGGCTGTATTTCATCTGCACTAATGCTCAGCAAAATGCACTCCAAAAGAATACAGGGCAGGATAGCGGACAGCTTTTGTCTCCCCTGGGGATTCTTGGGCTTCATCTTGGCTCAGTGAGAGAGAAATGGGATCAGATGGTGACATCTGCTTTGGTCCATGAAAGAGCAAGGGCAGTGGGCTTGGCCAACAGCTCCAGTCACAGGATCTGGAGGCAAAAGTATCAGACTCAGCTCACTGGCACCACCTTACCAGTTTGCCTAAGGGCCAATCCCCTCTTAGAGACTCATTTTCCCCATTGATATAAGAGATAATAATGACCCTGATGGGATTGTTTGGAAGATCAACCACATAATGCTTGAAAAGTGGTCAATACATCTGGGTACAGATGCTAATTGAATTGTAATGATTCATAATTACCACCATCTCTCTCATCTAGAGCATTTATATCTACTTGATAACCCCGCCCAAATAATTCACACTAGACACCAGTCAGCCACATCCTACTCTCCTCGTGTAGTATTGTCCTTTGTGGTATTAAATACTGACTGAAATAATGAATGTGTTATTGAGAGGACTTGGGTGTAATTATGATGGTTATCAAGAGTTTTCTATGAAGTGATTTTAATAAGATTGGATGTGGCAAAAATGAAGCATTATCACTTACAGAAACACTCGGAGGGGCAAACAAATGTAGACACGTTTAACAAAAGTCTTTGCCTGTGCAAACAATACTTTGTGCCACTAGGAGGAAAGTAGGTGTCTTCGTGTGCTTAGGTAGAGGGTAAGCTTTGCCAAATGACAGAAAAGCAAATCTGACATTTTTTGTATCTACTCCATAAGAAACCCAAGACTAATGATGTAAAGGAATATACACTAGTTCTTCTCTCCTGCCTGTTGTTTTAAACAAATATCAGTGATACCCATGTAAATGGTCATCGTTTATCTGTAGCTATTACATAATGAGTACAAAATATATTCAGAGAAAGCATAAATGAACTATAAACTCAGTAACTAGTAACAAAGATACCATTTCGATGGCTTCCCTTAAGTGATTTGTCAGATTGGGTTGTTTGTATGTATGTATTTAAAATACTTTTGGGGCACCTGGGTGGCTCAGTCGGTTGAGCGTCCGACTTCGGGTCAGGTCACGATCTCACGGTCCGTGAGTTCGAGCCCCGCGTCGGGCTCTGGGCTGATGGCTCGGAGCCTGGAGCCTGTTTCCAATTCTGTGTCTCCCTCTCTCTCTGCCCCTCCCCCGTTCATGCTCTGTCTCTCTCTGCCTCAAAAATAAATAAACGTTAAAAAAAAATTTAAAATACTTTTGTTATATGAAGAAGTAATTGCTAAATACCAGTGTTTTTACCGCTTTACTAAATATCTTGTAGAAGGTGTTTCTAAGCCTCATAGACTCTTTCTGTAAATTATGTCACTTATTTAGTCGGTACATATTTGTGGAAAGCACTGTTAAAGAATAAAAAGATGAACAAGGTCCAATTCCTGCCCATAAGAAGCTTGTGGAGAAACATCTGACCAGTGCCTGGAAGAATGTGTAAGATGGGGACACACAGAGACAAGACATAGGGGCAGTAAGTTTGCTTTTAAGTAGAAAATTCCTATCAGAGGCAAACCTCTGACTCTAATGTTACAGAAACTACAGAGGGCGCAAACTGAAATACTTTACATGTGTAGACTGCTAATGAACAACCCCCTAAGTGGCATCTCATTAGGCTTTCATACATCGATCATCTAGAATATTTGCCCAGACTTGAGCCAACAGAAGTATACCTTCCAAAATGAAGACCCTTCACTCCCAACACTTACCATATCTCTCGATCCCCAAGGCAGACACAGTCACGTGGAGGCAGCTCAGATTCACAGAGGAAGGAAAAAACATTCTTCACATCTAATTTGAGATGTGAGCACGTTTGCTTTGGTATTTCTTTTCTTGTTTGGTTTTAAACTTCTCTGCAATCTCTTTCCCTACTTGCTACCTGTCCCCGATCCTGTTTTCAGGTTTCATGTCTTATTTATGTCCTTTAAACTACACTGTCTCCTCACCCCCCCCTCCAACCCTATTGTAAATTGATGTACTATATAGGTGCCACATTGGAACTGTGTGTCTTGCCTTGGGGTTAAAGATTAATAATTGTTCTTAGTGAATGAATGATAAAACCACTACGGAACCAGGCAGATATAAAACTATACCTGCATATGCCTATATTATTATGATAATTTGTAGACCTATAATACAAGGAATTGGCCAGACCCAGAGTCCATTAATCACACAAATTATACAAGAGGCTACACTGCGTGTTGGGTGTACCTGCAGGAGAGATGTATGGATGTGAATGTAAAAGATAAAAGAGGTTCGTGGGGACAGAGGCAATTCAACCAGGTCTGACAGTACAGTGAGATTACCTAAGCCAGGCTTTCTTTGTCCCAGCAGAAGCGGAGTACTGCCATTGAATACTTCATGTCTTATAGTATTTAGCTTGACCTCATTCTAAAGTGGCATAAAGTAAGGCTATCCCATCAGATCGAATAGAAGGGGATTCTTAAACTTGTAACTAATGGCATATCTGAAGGCTAGGAAGAATGTTATTTCCAAAACCACAGCCACAGAAGCAACCACCTCTGCCCCGCATGGTCTCCGTCAAATGCTATAGGGACTTTACCACGTGGTCAGAGAAGGTACTTGCTTAGGGTGGGCCATGGGAAGTGGACTAACCCTGCATTATTCTTTCTCTCACGTATATCATGTACAAGAGGCTGTATGAAAAAGAACTCATCAATGACGACAACAGTAGATGTCTTTCTAAGTGCTTCAGAATACATTTTGTAAAGTACTGCTAAATCTTGTCCATTCCAACATTTAACTAAAAACAGTCATTGGCAGTTTTCCCTAGGATGGATTTTCCTTCTCACACGCTAGTAAATTGCTGCTGACCTTATCTAAAATAGTGGGTGCACTTCTGTGATTTATTCCTTGCTTCTTTGAAAACACCATCCATATTTTAATTTGCTCTCATCTGGACCAGGTTTCCACTTGACTTTCAATGTGGATGGATGTTTCTGTCAGCATTTTCCCAGAATAGCCCACCCACCATCTCTCTCTCTCACTGAATTAAAAAGCCCACAGTGCTGTTGGGCTGCACCCCCAGCACCAACCTAGCATTTTAAAACTTGGAAGATTTTTTTTTTTTTGAGTTAATAAGCTGTACATTTTCTAAAGAAAAAAAAATAGGGAAAAACTTAACCCTGATATCATTATGGAAAGAACAATTTTCATTTCTGAATTGTTGCAAAAATCCAAACTGAACCATAATGCAAAACAAGGAGCAGAAAGCAACAGATCTCAGTAATTTCCCTTCTCCTTTTTTTGTAGTAAATTGGTCACTTAGTAATCTGGGAGTACACACACATTCATCACTAACAATCATTCCTATTGCTGCCTCCGTATATTCAAATACTAAAGACAAATTGTTGGAAACCCAGATTAATTGTAACATGAACTGCTCTTACACCCTGTATCAGGCACATAAAAGGCACTCAAATGCTGGTTAGAAAAAAAAAAAAAAGCCTCATACTGTTGGTAGGACTACCCAAGAACCAGCTTGCTTGTACTCAAGGTTAGCAAGAACCTGATGATTTTATCACATTGTTGAGATACCTTCCAAATATGGCTGACGTGGTCTCCACCCCACACGATGCAGACTATATATAGTGTACTATGCTGAAGGAATCCACTTAGTCCTACAACATCACATTCTATGGCACACACAGGTTTCCCGAATCCCCACACATGGAGACGCAAATCCCGGTGGTGTCAGTTCGGCTTTTTGTTCTTCAAAGGCAGACATATTTAGGTAACAAGAAATTTGCTCTCTTGGAGAGCTCTGAATGATGGCAAAAATGAGTGTCCTGTCAGCGCCTTATGGTCACGAAAGATCTGTCTTTGAACACTGTCTGTACAGCAATTATAAGGGCCTGGATGAAAACGTCAGGTAACAGAGCCTTACCCATCCCCGTGGCATAACCAGTTATTTCATTCGCTACTCGCCTAGTCACGAAGGGCAAGGATGGGACATCCCATTCCTCATTCTGAACTAAGCAAAATTTCCAACAATAGCTTTCTCATATGTAAATTATTATTAAATGGAGACCAAAAAGAAAGCAGAGTATTTTCAATTACATTGCACAGTAGAGACACCGAAGGCATGCATTACAATGTCAAGTTTCCTTCCCTTGACCAGACTTTCCAGGATTAAGAGAGCACCTGAGTACAAATATAGGTAGAGAATTATAAGACAGGAGGTTCTTATACTCTGGTGATCAAGATACACGGGGTGAAAGTTCAATTTTTAACATTGATGACAAACCTAAATACGCCTCAGAGAAAGGCTTTCTTTGGGGTATTTCTGAGACAGTGTCCCATGATAGCCAACTGAGTCCACAAAGACCTGAGCCTGAGGTTGTCTTAAGAGAAGAAAGGTTACGGATCATAAAGGCGAAGATCAAGTTGCTGCTAACTGTCTTTTATAAAGGTTAGAGTGAGCCACTCAACAACGGCATCCACTCTATTCAATTAAACAGCAAACGTCTTTTACATTCAATCCTAACAACAGCTACTATACTGGAAGTCCCTTTGTCTCGTCCAACTCAAGCGTTTCGGTGCTAAGATTGCACTTACTGGGGAACACATGTGTTACTTAAGTGCTGCAACCAACATGGCGGCTCAAATGGAAGCACAGGTGTAATGCACTAAAGTTTCGAAAGGCTGCAGCAGTTCCTGCCACTTTCAGGCATCGCACAAATAAAACGGGCAAGAAATGAACTTGTGTTACAATTCTCCCACCAGTAAATGCCCAAACTTCCTTTTTAACCTCCTATTCATTTGCTGCCTCTGAAAATCCAAATCATTATCAGGAGATGATCTGCAAGAGAACCAACATAGACAGCACCTGACCCGTCAGAATAAGTAGGTAAAAAAAAAAAACTGTGCTCTTCTGACCGTGATGCCGAATTGGTATCAGTCCTTAGGTAGCAGTGGTTCATGAACTTTAACGGGCATTAGAATCATCAGTCTGTGAAAACACTGATTACTGGCCTCCCTCCATGTTTGATTCAGTTGGTCCAGGGTAGAGCCCAAGAATTTGCACTTCTAACAAATTCCTGGGTGAAGTCATCCTGTTGGTTCAGGGACCAAACTTTGAGAATCACTGTTACGCTAGAGGATTCAATTCACAAATAGCCTAAAAGAACACCCTCTTCAAATATGGTGTTAACAGAACAGAGGAGGAAGGGGACATCTAGGTCATGCAGAATTGGTGCTGGCAGGGGCCAGTGCAAATAGTTGGCTGAATACACCCTGCTTCTTTTAGGAGCAGAGACATGCTTTGTGTGCAGCAGGGGCTCAGAAAAGGCTTGCCTTTCCTGTGCCTGCCAGGGGGCTATGTTACAGCTAATCACCGGTGCTGCCGTCTATACCTATCGGGAATACCTACTAGTTCAATCAAAGGCAGACCCACCATGTGCCAGGCACTATTATAAACTGAGCAGTACTTGCCAGCCCAGGGTGGCTGGGCAGAAATTATTGAAACATGAAATCTAGCCTTATAGCCCTCCTTAACCAGGCCAGATGGATTTGAGGGATCCCAGTAGGCCCCCCACACCTGGGGCCAACATTCAGATGCAGGTTAAGCATACATTTTAGCCCCTGGAGAATAGCAAAGCAGATAACTTGCATAACATAACAGGAAAAAAAGGTCTCTGTGTGCAATATTTTTGAAAAATCTGTTCCAATGCTAGGGCTCATTTATCTTTTTTTCATTTCTCAAAGCAGTATCTTATTTTTCCAAGAAATGGTCTTGGGCCAGTTTTCTATTTTATAATTTTCTGATTATTTTTATGACTTTCACCAGATGAGAACTATGTGCTGGATTCCACATGACAAAATGTGGTATATAAATGTTTAAAGACTATATTTACTGATATTTATACTTAACGGAGGGGCTTTCCCCCAGATCATATAGTATCAATTCTTTCTTGATCTATCACGGCACTGCTGCAAGTGCAGGACTATTTTAAGTCTTAAATGTTGACTATTTGTAGTAATTATGAAGACTTTTCCCCTTTAAAATACTCCGTGGTATTGCCTGAGATGTTCACTATCAACATCCTGTCTTGTTGCATATTCCTGCAATTTAGATATTGTGTCACCAGGTGGCAGCCTTGAGCGGGGCTCTTGGAAAAAACTGCTTTCCATTTTCACTTTATTCAGTATGAAAGATTTGTATATACTGGATATCAGACTAAGAACCCGTTATAGAAAGATGGACTGATATGGCCCTTATTTAACACAAATATACATACATTTTTAAATAGCTAAACTTCAGGGGCACCTGGGTAGCTCGGGCCGTTAGGCTTCCAACTCTTGATTTTGGCTCAGGTCATAATCTCACAGTTCCGTGAGTTTGAGCCCTGCATCAGGCTCTGCACTGACAGTGAGGAGCCTGCTTGGGACTCTCCCTCTCTCTCTGCCTCTCCCCTGCTCGCGCAGTCTCTGTCTTTCTCAAAATAAATAAACTTAAAAAATAAAATTAATAGCTAAATTTCAACAAACAAACACAAGTTGTAAATATATTTTAATGAAGCTCTTGAAAGAAAGAAGAAACTAGAATTTAGTGAGATCTAGAACTTCTCAGGTAGGGGGAGGGGGGTCAGGAATAAATTGTCTCTGGCGATGTGTCCATTCCAAGGACCAGGGTAGTTTTAGGAGAAAAGGAGTTTCCCTCCTGCAGGTCGGGCTCTTTAGGTGGAGGAAGCATCCTGAGATACCACAAATGTGGGCTCCATCCAGCAGGTTGTGAATTAGTAGCCCCCAAGAGCCCCATCTTATTTCTCCAGGGCATTTGGTGGCAGTGTCATTTCACAGCTGCTCCCGAGCATCAGAAGGACTGGGGCTGAACTGTTTTTTCCCCAATTGCAGCTGAAAGGCTGGGGAAGAAGCAACAGAGGTCAGGAGTGTCCTCTGGGGACTGCTGATTTTGGGGGGTGATTTGGCCCAAGTGGAGAAAGGAAAGTGAGGTCCATGCCATGTCTGGGAGTAAGCCAGGGCAGGGCAGCCAAGGCCATAGACAAATGTCAAGAAGGGTGTCACGGCTCAGTGTGGCTCAGAGATGGCTGTAGTGGCCATACCTGGAGTTACTTTGTGAACGGGTAAATGAATGGAAGAAAATGGTCCACCTACCTATGTCAACCCTCAGACATGGGTTCAGTGAGGGCATCAGAATAGCCAGCAGACCAGCCAGGAGCAGTGGCTCAATCAGTGGGAGATGGGGCAGAAATGGACTGGCATATGTGGGGTACAGCATTCCCTGGGGGAACAAGAGGAGGCTCAGGTGCTGCCCATGAAGGACGAATGGCGCCCATAGCTGGACTGGTCTAAGCCAAGGAATGACATTCTCATATTCTTTTAACATCCAGTGGCGGATGTTAAAACAACAGAAGGAGACAACAGCAGGCTTTTCCTGTAATTTCCATGTGATTTTCTCCTACACTTGAATTGATCATTCATAACAAAGCTACTATTCACATAATGATGATGAGAGCTCAAAGATCATTGAGAAATCACCCTGAACAGCCTTTTTATTTTATAAGTGAGAAAGTAGAACTGAAAGATCCTGTGATACGTCCAAGGTCAATTACTTTATGTTGTGCTAGTAGACAAAACTAGAAAGACTAAACTCTTCCTGTTTCTTAAGTCTACCCATCTGGCCCCTTCACTCAGCATTCTCTAAGTCCAGACACAGCAAAAAGTGATTCCTAATGAGTCTTCCTGAGCCCCTAGCATCAGGCATCCTCTGGGGTCTTCGAAGTACTTGCTTCCCTACCCCGTACAAGCCATCCATTCACCCTACTCACACCAGCCTTTTCAACCCCTCTGCTTTCAGACACCCTGTTTGCTACCTTTGTCCTGGACAGAAGAATCAAACAAACCTGGTGTAAAGCTACACCTAGACCTACCTCACAATACATCATCCCAGTCTCAGACACGTATCTAGGAGAAACGAGTGCCTTTGTCCACCAGAAGGCATGCACACGGGGAGGTAGGTACACAGTAGTTTCATTCAAAAGCACTCGAAGCTGGAAACAATTCAAATTCCCATCAACAAGTGAGTGAATAAACAAATTGTGGTTTATTTATACTCTGGAGTGATATACAGCACTTAAAAATGAAAAAGAGAAAAGCATTACCCATAAGTACAATGTGGAAAAATCTCATAAGCATTATGTTGAGGGGAAGAAGCCACACCCAAAAGAGGGCATATTATATGACTTCATTCATGGGAAGTTAAAAAATAAAAACAGGTAAAATTCATCAGTGGTGATAGAAGTCAGAATAACGGTTATCTTGGGGAGGCAGTGACCGAAAAGGAGCACAACGGGTCCATCTTGGGGGGTGGAGTGCTCTCTACTTGACCCAAGTGCAGGTTGTGTGTGTGTGTGTGTGTGTGTGTGTGTAAAAGTTCACAGAGACAGATAAGATTAATGCTCCTTATATTTTCAGCCTCTTCTCCTTTAAAATACTTTCTTAGTTAATTTTCAGGCAGATGCAACTAGTTTAACTCATCACTGTTCATAGCCCTAAGTTGGCTCTTTCCCAGCCTCCTTCCCTACTTTCTAGCATCTGTATTCCCAGAAGGCTTCAGGCTTGCTCTTTGCTCCTTCTTGGCATCAAAGACAGAGAAGGGGCTGGTATGCGGGTAAAGGCATGTCAGTGGAAACAGGACACAGTGCAGCTGGTTCATGGTCACATCCTCAACCAGCTCTGTGTGCTGACTGGAACTCTCACCCTTCTGGTGGCATCCATTTCTGTGGTCTTTCCCCCTTGCTCTGAGGTCACAAGAGCAGGTCTTGTGCTTGCAGCCCCTACCCTCAGCAAACCCAAGTGGAGGAGGAGAACGCCATTCTCCCCTTCTTGCAGAGACTTCCAAAGTGCATGGAGAAGCATGCCCTAAGTCATCTCTCTCCCTGGGGGTGGGTGGTGGCAGGGAGAAGGGACAATGCATCACATTCTTGAATTACACAATTATGGTTCTCCAAAATGCATGCTCCATCACTACCCAACCAAACTGCTTGAAAACAACCGACTTATCTTGCTGATATGTGACACCAAACAAATTCTACTCATTCTGAGGTGTGGATTAGAAGATCTGCACAGTGACTTGGGGCTCCACATGAGATTTGTCCCTTAGAATTTATTGGCCTTGTTTGCAACAGAAAGTTCCCTCCACAGGATTCCATGTCCTTCCAACTTCTCCTGGGGGCGGGTAGAGGAGCCACTTTAGTGGTAACCTGGGGGAGCAAGGAGGGGCATCTCTTAGTGATGCTAATGGCATCGAGATACAGACACAGTCATCCAAACCCCATGGGCTGAGAGCTCGTTCATTACAAGATTAAGGAACAATGGGGACCAGAACTGCCCATTTTCCTGGGCCAGTCTACTCCATTCCTTATCCTCCATGGATCATTCCAGAAAGCATCCCCTCTGCTTCCCCCTTGGCACTACCATAGAAGTTCAGTTGACACGTAAGAAGCATGCACCAGCCACCGGGCACTAGACTGGCAACCCAGTGATGTGTCAGCACAGTCCCTCCCCTCGAGGAACCTCTGACCCAGCCTCACTGACCACGGCACTCATCTGACAATGCCTTGTTTCATCCCAAACCGCTGTCATCCAGGATAGCTTCTGGTTTCCTAAGCCAATATCCAGTCTTCTCCATACTACTCAAACTTGCTTGAGAGAGGGAATGTGTCTTACTTCATCTTTGCATTTCCCACGGGGCCAGCCCAGCCCCGTTCCTAGATCACAATATATACTGAATAAAGTTATGTTGAATGAATTAATACAGGTATGCATGAATGAAGCAAGTCATTATAGATATGAGAGGTTACGAGCATGCTACTTTGCTTCTAGTGGGAAAAGAAAGCTGATTATTGGCATAGAGGTCATGAGACATGACTAACTGAAAATTCTAGAATTAATAGTGTTTACACATACCCTCTTTGTATCCCTTCTTGCTTCCTCTTTCTTGTGCTAGAGTGTTTGACCAGAATATGAGTTCCAGGTGCACGGTATGAAAATGACAAAGAGAATGAGAGAATTATCCAGGGTTCTAAGAGGGTTGAGAGGGTGATTTGGGGGAGTGGGTGGTAAGGAGAGAGACTCCTGGTCAAAACAGGGAAGTTGCCAGAAAAACATTTAATAATTATACACACCAGCCACCAGTAACAACAACAAAAAAAAGTTCTGCTTCCTGAATGGCCATTCCATGACACATGATATGGTGCCTCTCCCACATTTGGAAGAGCTCCCAAGCAGGGTCTAGCAAATAGTCCATACACCCTGACCATCCACTTAAGGCCTGGCTACATACTGAGACCCAGAGTGGGGTTTCCAGGGACCCCTAAGCATTGACGATAGGGGACCTTTTGGGATTTTTTTTTTTTTTTTTTTTTTTTTTTTTTTTCTTCCTGAAATCCCCTCTTCTCAAGCTTACCCCGGAAAACATCCTGGAATTTTTCTGCCACTTGGCTTGGAGCCTCGAAAGACTGTTTCCAAGAATCACAGGAGACCAGGGCATTTGGGTCTGTACTCAGCAGTCCTGCGTGGTGCTGCCATAGTCGGGAGCCCTTGCGGCTGAAACACGTCTCCAGGGAGAAGCCCCTGTGCCGGCCCTCTCTCCTGCACAGCTGGGGAGGCAAGGGGGCCCACTGGTGTGCCCCACGCAGAGTAAGAGGCTGTGGCCCTACAGACCTGGAAGGGTATTTCCTCACACAGGTGACCTGAGCATCCTCTCAAAGTACTTTGTGGATGGGGAACTCCAACAGCTGAGGGTCAGCTATCAAGAGGAAATGAAAGGGAGAAATATGGCATGTGTCTGAAAAGGAAGTAAGTCTGTCATCTTCTTTTGGAGCCACAGCCAAACAAAGTTTCCATTTATTCCATTGAGAGGAAGGGGCAGGAGGTGCTGATCTGTTCTTTTGATCCCCAGAATCTTGGGTCATGCAGTATGTTTAAATAAAATCCATGAGGCAGGCCCAAAGCCCGGAGGACCAGCTCCTATTGGAATCTCCAGCACCCATTCAAGGTAGGAGGTTAATGGAGAAGAACAGAGAAATGTGTCACATCACTGTGTCTCTCTTCCCGAATGTGCATTTCATTGGTGGGTATTCTTGTTAAGTGGAAACATGAAGACAGCATTCCGGTGCCAATAACTCTGGGGCTCAACAAAAAACAACTCTGTCACCAAGACAGGCTCTCCTGTCACCAAGACAGGCGTAGGCTCTCCTGGGCCAGAAAGAGGCATCTCAGATGAGAGGAGTTTACCTTTCCATGCCTAGTTCACGAAGACCACTGACCCCCGAGCATGGCTCTCAAGCAAGATTTCTCTGCTTGGCATTATTGACATTCTGAGGCCAATAATTCTTTGTTGGGGGAGGCTGTCCCGTACGATGTAGGATATTAGCCATACGTTCGGTCCCTACCCACGAGATACCAGCAGCACTGCCTCCCCCAGGTGTGACAACAGAAATTGCCAAGGGTTCCTACAAGGTCCACACTGCCCCTAATTAGCAGTCACTGCTTGAGAGCAAGAAAAGCCTCAGATAAGGAGAGATCCAGGAAAAGGCGAAACAGCTCTCTGCCAAAATGTCACTGTAGCTTAGCTGACTTAATTTTTCTTTAGAAATACTTTCTGCCACCTGACAGATGATACATTTATTTTCTCTCTGGGCGCCCCCCCCCCCCCCCTAGATGGCCAGATCCTCAAGTGGAGTGACTCTGTCTGGGTCACTGCTGTCATGCCAGTGCCTGACACACAGCTGGTGCTCAATAAATAGCCACTGAGCATGTGGAAGGGATTCTAGGACATTCCAGATCTAATGCCAAGCTGCTAACTTTTCATGTACATAAAAAAAAACTAAAGTTTTGGGAGGTTTTTTGTTTTTGCTTTTTATCTTAGAGAAAGAGAGCATACGCTGAGGAGAGGGGGAGAGAAAGAAACAGAGAGAGAGAGAGAGAGAGAGAGAGAGAGAGAGAGAGAATCCTAAGTAGGGTCCATGCTCAAGGGGAGCCCAACATGTGGATCTCACAACCCTGGGATCATGACCTGAGCCAAAATCAAGAGCTGGACATTCAACCAACTGAGCCACCCAGGCATCCCAAAAAACTAAAGTTTGAAAGTCACAATTGGTCGCTGCAAAAGGGGGTCAACAGGACACTGCCTGAGTTAGATCCATAAATGCTGTGGAGTTCATGTTTGCAAACTGTAGGTTATACTCCATTTGTAGGTAATACAGTCAGTTTTGTGGGTCACAAGTGGCATAATGGAGAACAATGGAACAGAACACAACACATCAAAGCATACGCAAAGAGTGTTGCGTGAAACTTTTATATACGTTTGTGTGTATATAATACATGATATCCAATATTATATAGACAGCATATATGTATAAATGCATGCGTTCTCAATGGTATAAAAATAAACTTTAGAAACCACAACCTAATTTTTATAGTCCCCTAAACAGTAACTAAATACCATTCGCTGAGCCTCAAGGGTGCTGTAAGGATAAGATAACATTTGTAAAATACACTGGCTTCTTCCCCTGGAAGGCATTGCTAGCTTACACAGAAGAACTATGACATCATCTCAAAAGGACTGCTGAGTGAGGTTCTATGGAAATCTGAAAGAGTTCAAACACATCTTAAATCATCACAGTTCTTGATTTTTGCAAACTAGCAGAGCCCATTAAGAAGGGAATGAAATGGATTTCCTTGGAAGCTCCACCCTGCCCACGAGTCATTTTCATATCCCTGAGCAATCTGAATCTTTGTGAAACTTCCAAATTTCCGTGAGTTCACCAGAATCACAAGATGCAAAGCCTCAGGGAATGACCACGAGTCTTAGGCAAGCACATCAACTCCAGAGCAGAGGAACTTGACTAAGAGGCCAGCTCCTGAAGCCAGATGACTTGGGTTGGAATCCTAGGAGACGCCGGGCAGGTTACTTAACTTCCCTGCGCCTGTTTCCTTCTCGGCAAAAAGGTACAATAATGGTACCCATCTCGTGGAGTTGTTGGGAGGATGAAATGCAAAAAGGCACATAAAGCACTTGTTAATAATTCAGATTTCAATATGAAAGGTCAGGCTAATTGAACTCGCATTTTATGATTGCTAGTGTTTCCTCTCCTCCACCATTAAGGATAGTAACAAGAAAGTCAAGATGTGCTGCTATCAGGCTGTAAAGTCTTACAATACAAACCAGAGGACATGGGTGTCCTTCTCCTGCTTCAGGCTTCCTCTTGAGGTGCCTGGGTGGCTCAGTCGGGTAAGCATCCGACTTCGGTTCTGTGACAGTGCAGAACCTGCTTGACGTTCTCTCCCCTTCCTCTCTCTGCCCCTCCCTGACTTGCACTTCCTCTCTCACACAAAAGAAATAAACTTAAAAAAAAAAAAAAAAAAACAGCTTTCTCTTAAAAAAAAAAAAAAAAAAAAAGAAAAAAAACCCTCAGCACATATAACCCCAAGATATTTTAGGGGAGAAGTGACGGAAAGCTAAAATTTGGTAAAACCTCCATCACAGTGGCACCTAATCTCTTCAACACCTTGATGGATCCCTGTGTATGGAAACATTTGTCTATTGCTAGGATAGCCCAAGTGCGAAAAGCTTCAAAGAATCTTCTTTTCTCTGCCACTAAGCTCGCGGTCCTTGCATATTACACTTTTCTGCCGGAGTTTTTGCAGTAAATGGAAGTGGTCATTCCTCTCTACAAGGATGGGATGGAAAAGAAGAGAAGCCAAAGCGATTTGTGTATTCATGTGTGCACGTGCATGCTTGTGCATGTGTGCATGCACGTGTGCACATGTCCTTTAAAGCAGCTTCTTTTTGCTTTTCCTTGTAGCATGTGTGTGTGTGTGTGTATGTGTATGTGTGTGTGTGTGTGTGTGTGTGTGTGGCAGCGTGTATACATGCATACATGTATATAAGTGCAAGCGTGTGTATATGTGTTTAATGAAAATGATGAGATTTGGACGTGCTGGTTCTTTGATAATTTAGTATGTAATAATGTAAGCCAATAAGGAAATACTGCCTTGATTTCTTCATTTAAAATGTATAAAGATAGGTAATTCTGATGAAGGTTTTAAAATAGTGTCTCTGCCTAATCCAACACAGACGGCTACTCAAATATACTCGGATACACACATACACATCCAATAAACTCATCCATCTTGGGAATACCTTGCGTCTCCAGACCTATAGGGGACAAAAAAAAATCAGTAAATCTCTTATTAATGCTTTACAAGCTGGATTTTGAAGGCTGTCCTATACCTATCATAGATAGAACAGATTATTTTTATACTAAATATACTTTATTGTCAGATTGGTTTCCATACAACACCCAGTGCTCATCCCAAAGGGTGCCCTCCTATAACAGATTATTTTTGATTGGATTATTCTCTATACCAAGAATGAATGAACATATGAATATACATATTGTGGTACTCCTTATGAGAATAAAGACATAACCTATTTTATCTTGTATAATTAAGCTATAGAAATCAATGTTGGCCTAAGGATATTAGAGAGAGTCCAGTGAAAAAAGATAACGGAGTTAAGAGAAATGAAAATTTATGTTCTTGCCTCTGCATCTTCCTATAATTTGGCTTCCATGGGGTTTTGTAAATGAGTGACCTCCTCATCCATTATGGAAACAGGGACAATTTTCACCCCTTTGGGGCTACTAGGAAGTTAAGGAGGCAGCTGAAAAAATAAAAGGATGGAAAGATGGGGGGAAAGAGGGAACTTTACAAGATATATATAGGGCAAATGCGAATTTGCCAGTGTTTTGTAATTTTGGTGATTTCTAAGAAACTATCCACAAGGTTTCACTAATATCGCTTATAAGGTCTACTTTATTTAGTCTTTAGTAAATAATTTGGACAATGGAGGTATATAATGAGACCATCCTGGCAGGCAGAGAGTATTAGTAAGAAGGGAATACATTACAGGTACACAGTTCTTCAAATACTTTGTGAATATATTAGCCAGAGAAGGCTAACCCCAAATCTCAGTGACTTACTACTAATAAGCTTTTATTTCTATCACGTGGACCATCTAAGGTGACTATTCCTAGGGGCGGCTCTCCTGGGTGGCTCTCCTCTCAGCCACCAGGAGGGACCCAGGCTCCTTAGGGCAGTGTTTCTCAAATGTGCATGTGTATAGGTATCGCCTGAAAATTGTTAAAATGCACATTCTGAATCTCTCCCCTGGATACTCTGCATCCACAGGCAGAGGAAGAAAAGCATAAAGAGTAAATGACAATGTGGGCAGGAATACATCACTCCAGCCAACATCTCTGAGCCAGTCTGAGTCATTCGGCCACACCTCATTGCAAGGGAGGCCAGGTAATATAATCCAGCTATGTGTTCAGGAGGAAAAACAGTTTTATTAAGAGCTAGCCACCCTCTACTCCAATAAGAAATAAAGCAACGAGCTGAAGAGATTTCAAACATCTAAATTATTAATACTTCCTCCTTATAAACACAAGTCAGATGGCAAAAGGCACAAGCCCCCTAAATAAGCCATTGTTTCTGTTGAAACCCTAAACCCATAGTCTAAAGCATTCATTGTAAGTTCTTAAAGCTGTCACAAAGCAATATACCATAAACTTGAATTTCTTATGTAAGTCATCAAGGACTGTCTACAGTTTTCTTTCTCTAGAGACTGGAGAAGCAAATTTTCTTCTTAGACAGTACCTGTATCCTAATTCCACAGTTTATGTTAACCCTTAACACACACAGCAAAATGTTTGCCTCTTGAATCCAAAAAGGCATTCCTGATCCTTCTGTCATCATTCTACTAGAAGAATCCATTCAGAAAGATAAATGTATTCCCCAAACTAAAAGGAGAAGGAGAGAGGAGGCTCTGTGCCTGCAGAAAAATTGTTCACTGATTGGATTCTGTCTTATCCAAAGAATGACGGCATCTCAAAGATAATTGTCAAAACACAACAATTTTGCTTCCTGCGCCTGGTACGTGTGGATTCAGAAGTGGTTGTGATGGGGAGGTGGGGGTGCAAAGGTGACCTTCTCACCTCAGTGAGCACAGGGGAGCGAGATTTAGAGGTCATTTAGCCAGGAGAGGGTGGAAAGGCATATTAATTATGAACATCCCCTTAAAGCAAAACCACAAGGGGCTTCTGCCCAGGAGCCCATGGTTTAGAGGGCTCTGTGGTGACTCTCCCTCCCCACAGGACAAGAAGCCCTAGGTACCAAGGGGATGTGCCCGAGCAGACCCGATTGCCTCCTACTAGACCCGCAGTGCCCGACAGAAACGTTAGGGCAGCCACAAACGCGAGCTACCTACATATTTTCAAGTTGTTAGTAGTCACATTAGAAAGCAAAAACGACACCGGTAAAACTAATTTTAATAATAGATTTTATTTAACCCAATATATCCAAAATATTATTATTTCAATATGTAGTCACTAATAAAAAATATTCACTTCACTTCTCATATCAGGTCTTCCAACTCCAGTGTGTGCTTTACGTTTACAGCACATGCCAAGGAGTGCTCAGTGGGCACAATGTGGCCACGCTGTCTCACAGCACAGTTCTAGAACATGCTGCCGGCAGGATCCCATGTCCACTCCCAGGGCCTGGGAAAGCCTCTGCTGAGCCCACACTCCAAGGTCTGAGGGGGACCAAAGAGCAGTAGTCTGAGGGGTGGGTGGGCCCCCTGAATGTGTGTCCTGCACTTCAGAATGAGGAGTGTGGCAGGGATGGAGAAAGGAAGGAAGCGGGAGGCAGGGTAGAAGCTGGCTCTCCCCACATCCCACCACGCGGAGGCACAGGCCCCGAAAGTATCCAAAAGTTCAGGGGCGCCCGGGTGGCTCAGTCGGTCAAGCGTCTGACTTCTGCTCAGATCATGATCTCCTGGTTCGCGGATTCGAGCCCCGCATCGGGCTCTGTGCTGACAGCTCAGGGCCTGGAGCCTGTTTCGGATTCTGTGTCTCCCTCTCTCTCTGCCCTGCCCCCACTCACGCCCTGTCTCTGTCTCTCAAAAATGAATGAATGTTAAAAAAAAAAAAAATAGTGGGTGATGGGCCTTGAGGAGGGCACCTGTTGGGATGAGCACTGGGTGTTGTATGGAAACCAATTGGACAACAAATTTCATCTAAAAAAATAAATAAATAATAAAAAAATTAAACTAACTAAATAAATAAACATCAAAATTAAAAAATAATAAAATAAAGTGCCCAAGAATTCTAAACTCAAACCTGGCCTACAGGTCTTTCTAAAAGCACAGTTGTCAAGGTTGGAAGATAGAATACATTTATTTTGCTGGCTTGATTTTATATCTTTTAAATATTTAGCCATTTGGTATTTGCTCTTCTGCTGATATTTTGAACCAGTCTCATAATATTAAGGGAGAGGGAGCTGCTTTAAAAAGCTGAAAAATCAGTAACAGTAGCAGCTTGAACTGGTAACAAAACCTGCCATCACCCAGGGCACAGGGAAAGAACCTCATTCTCCAATTTCAGAACAAGGTAGTAGATAACCTGGGATGATCTGTGAGGCTCTGAGAGCTCCCTGTATGACGATGGACCGCTCTCCTGTGTCCTGCACTTCCCCCGGTCAGAACTGGGCCTCTGTGCTTTCTTGTTTGCAATGGGCCCCAATAGATAAATGCATGAGGTTTCAGATGAGTCCGTGTCCTCAGGTTTAGGGCTAAAGATATTGCTGGACATGTTTATATCAGGGAAAGAAACCACTGCAGTTCAAACTATGCCTCTGCTCCTTTGTTTTGTTCACTCCTATGTCCCCAGCAACTAGATCAGGACCTGGCATGTAGCAGGTGGTCTATATATATATATATATATTTTAAAATAAATTGTCCTTTATATGAAAAGCTATAAATCACATGGACTGCTAGTCCCTCTGATAGAGCTTAGACCCTAGCATAGGAAATATTGGCTGCATTCTCTTTCTGTGCATTACAAATACTATATATTAGCTGTTACTATTAACTATTAATAAGAGCTAATAGACAGCATGCGCTGACAGGTACACCAATTATTGTTATTAAAATATGTCTTTAATGATTAGTAAATAGAATTACCCAGGAACCTCTAGCTCTACCACTCAGATCCCCTCCCCAAAATCCCTACCAGAAATCTCCCCACTATTCAGCAACTGATGGGTTAATACCAGGCACAGCCAGTATCTTCCAGGCAGAGGTCCAATAGGGCCAGAGTCATTGATCAACAACCTCACTGTATAGGCTCCCACCCCTAGCTGGTTAGTATTAGCTACTGTGTTTTACATATTCTGACCCATTTCTCCTGGTGATAAAGTTTTAGTTTACCTACAATACAGAAACGGTCCTGCCTCATGTTGGTGTTAATGCAGAAGTACAAACGAAGTTAATATTCAGTGTGCGAATAGTGTAGAGGACAGAGTCTAGGATGGCCCCCAATGATCCCCACCTCTTAATATTCATGTGCCTGTGTAATCCCCTCCCCTTGAGTATAGGTAGGACTTGTGATTTGCTTCTAACCAATGGAATATGACAAAGGCGATGAGAATGTCATCCTTCTATTACATTATGCAGAGCTCTAAGTCCCATCTTGCTGGAAGATTCTTTTCCTTGCTGGCTTTGATGAAGCAAACTTCCATGATGGGAAGGCCCGTTTGGCAAGGAACTGAGGGGGTCCCCTGGCCCACAGGCAACAGGGACCTGACAGACCTCAGTCCTACAGCCCTATGGGAGCAGAATCCGGTTAGCCCCTACGTAAATGAGCTTCCATATGGACCCTTCCTTAGCCGAATTTGCAGATAGAACCCCAGTCTTGGCAATGCCTCATGGGAGTTCTTAAAGCAGAAGACTCAGTTAAGCCAGGCCCAGATTCCTGGCCTATAGATTCTACCAGATCACAAACATGCGTTGTTTTAAGCACCTACATTTGTGGTAATTTATTACACAGAAATAGCTAGTTATACAGTTGGCAAATGTATTTGATTGAAATGTACAAATACACAAGTATACACATATATACATGTATACATTATTTGCATACGAGTATAAAATTTTTAGATGAATAAACTCTTAACAGGTGTTACCTGTTGAATCACGCTTAGATTCAGGGGAGAGAATGAAGATTTTACTTTGCTCGTATAGCCTTTCATACTACTGTAGTTTTGTTACTGTGATCTCGTTTTTATAAATTAAAAAAAAAATCTAACTTAAAGGTACGCTAGATTTGAAACCATTTTGTTCCAAATAATATAATCTGTCTGAGAAAATATTTTTATTCTTAAAACTCCAATCTTGTATTTCTAACTAGGATAGGATTATTAAGTCAGTAAAACAGGAACCCACTAGTTCTGATGTGCTAGCTTTGCAAGAAAGGGACCATCAAAGGGCTAGCCCTGCTAACCGCACAGGCAGGACCTCAGGTGCACAGGGGAAGGGGTGTGCCTTGTTAGAGATCTCCAGCTGTGTTGGGGAGGGGGTGCTGTGGTTCACTTCTTGCTTTTTCAGAGGATGCTTGCAATTCCACTTGTCCCCTCTGAGCTTCCCCTTAAGACAAGGAGCAGAAACGGGGTGCCCACAGAGCAAGTCTTAGACCAAGAGCATCTGTCAGCAGCCCACCTGGCTGGATGCCGAAAGCTGAGGACGGGGAGTGCAGGGTGGCACAGTGGGGTCCGTTACTATCTTCTCTTTTTGGCCACTACCCCCAGTAAACAAACACTTTCCCTTAAAAACAAGCTCCCTTAAAAATATTCTCCCTTTGGGGCGCCTGGGTGGCTCCGTCAGTTAAGCGCCTGACTTCGGCTCACGTCATGATCTAGTGGTTTGTGAGTTTGAGCCCGATGTCAGACTCTGCGCCCACAGCTCAGAGCCTGGAGCCTGCTTTGGATTCTGTGTCTCCCTCTCTCTCTGCTCCTTCCCCACTCACGTTGTCTCTCTCTCTCCAAAATAAATAAACATTAAACAAGTACTTATTTTTTTAAATTTTTTAAAATGTTTTTATTTTATTTTTTTGAGAGAAAGACAGAGTGAGAGTAGGGGGAGGGACAGAGAGAGAGGGAGACACAGATTTTGAAGCAGGCTCCAGGCTCTAAGATGTCGGCACAGAGCCTGACACGGGGCTCAAACTCACGGACCGTGAGATCATGACCTGAGCTGAAGTTGGACACTTAACTGACTGAGCCACCCAGGAGTCCCTAAACAAATATTTAAAAAATATCTCCCCTTAAAAATGACTTGTCCATTTGAACTGTGCTAGTGAACTGGTAAGGAGTGAAAATAAATTACTGAATCTAAAGCAGTGCCCAACATTTAAAACAACATCTAGCAAAAACATACACGCAAGGATTTGATGAAAGGAATGGATAATGATTAAATTAGTCCAGCTACCAGCCCTCAAAAATCACCACCAAAGGGGCTTCCCCCAGAGTGGATCAGTCAGTTAAGCATAGGACTCTTGATTTCGGCTCAGGTCACGATCTTACAGTTCATGAGTTCAAGCCCTATGTCAGGCTCTGTGCTAAACACCAAGGAGCCGGCTTGGGATCCTCTCTCCCTGCCCCTACTCACTCATGCTTTCCCTCTAAATAAATAAACAAACAAACAAACAAACTTTAAAAAAAACACGACAAAAATTAGGTAGAGAGAACATTCACAATAAATTAAGAATGTCTGAGAAGGAAGAAAATAGAACTGTGGAGTCTGGGGTGTGACTAGTGCCCTCCAACAACTGTGTTCTATCTGCTGAAATCAATAGGTCTATAAGAAGTACATTTTTCCCTTATAGCTTTTCAGATCATGAAATAGAACCCCTTCTACTGATCGTTTTTCACCTCAAGGCTTAAGAATGGCTCCCATGCTTCCTTACTTAGGTTTCTCAAACTTCCCTCCATCTTTGGTCCATTTCTTTTTTTTTTTTTTTTTTTTTTAATTTTTTTTTCAACGTTTTTTTTTTTTTATTTATTTTTGGGACAGAGAGAGACAGAGCATGAACGGGCGAGGGGCAGAGAGAGAGGGAGACACAGAATCGGAAACAGGCTCCAGGCTCTGAGCCATCAGCCCAGAGCCCGACGCGGGGCTCGAACTCACGGACCGCGAGATCGTGACCTGGCTGAAGTCGGACGCTTAACCGACTGCGCCACCCAGGCGCCCCTCTTTGGTAGCATTTCTGAGACCTATCACAGACAGGCTCCAATAAGACACCCAATGTCACCATATCGTGAGATCTTCCCCACCCTGAAACTTCCTGAATTGGTGTGAAGCAGTAGAATTCCCTATTCCCTATTCTCTTGCACTGAAAATTTGCTCGTCTGTATTCAGGATTACCAGAGGGAAAATAAGTACGTCGAGAAAGTGGCTTGCAAACATCCACTTACGTACATGTCTTTGAAAGTAAGAAATACAGTAAAAGAAACACAGAATTACAACAGAAGGGCTGAGTTTGAAGGCAGGAAGGTAATGCAAGTAGCAGAGAAGAGGAACTTATCTAACCAGTAAAAAACCATCAAGGTATGGTGGGGTCTGTCTCTTTGTCTGTCTCTGTCTGTCTGTCTCTGTGTGCCCCCCTCTCTCTCCCTCTCTGTCTCAAAAGTGGGGATAGAAGGAGGGGTGGTTTGAAGGGACTGGCTTAGGGAAGGCAAATTTTCAAACATTCAGATTAGGATCTCTTAGAGTATGTTCCCTATGGAGTTTGGACAAATTCAGTAATACAGAGAGTTCATAAAAGGGGTTGTCTAGAATGTGCGACAAATCTATATCCGTGCATTATTACACTAAGCATAGCAGGAATCTCCTGAAAGGGTTTTAACTTCCCAAATAACAGCATGTCAACAGAGAGCGGGCCCTTTGTGGATTAGCGCTGGGGAACACATAAGGCACAGACACCGTGCAGAATGATTCTGAGCAACAGCCTCACCAGGAAGAGCCAGTCCTGGCGGCTGGCTGCCTGGTCTCCTCACACTCATGGCACATCCCAACACAGTTGCTCTTTTCAGCGGTATTTTCAGAAAACGCAGGGCTGGCATTTGTAAACATGTTGCTTGGGTGGAAAGATGCCCATGCACAGAGCAAGCTGTAAAAATCCGTGCGGTACGTTTTGCCAGACCACAACAAATAAAAGCAGGGCCCCCGAGGAAACCCAGGGACACGGTTTTAAATTCCGAGCTAAGAGAAAGCTATCAGATATAAGACATGACGTCCTGTAGCTGGGGCGGTGGGGACCACACTGCTCGTGACAGGTGAGGCCGGATTAAAGACACTGCTTCTGTGTGCCATCCTTCCTCTTGATGATGCAGCCACTGGACTGCTTTATTCCTCCATCACACTCTATTCCTTGCACATAAATCCACCTGCTGGGTCCACGTGCCCCAGAGAGTCTTCCTTACATCCCCAGGCTGAAGCTTGTACGCATGATGTTTCCTTGCCTGGGTCTGACTCGTGTTCCAGGCTTGGTGAACAACCCGGCGTGAGCCCTGCCTTCTCCGCTTTTCTATCCCTGGTGTGGCTCTTGGCTCCTCATTGGAACTCGTGAAACAGTCGTCAAGCAACCACGGAAGCAGCGCCCCTTAGACAGAAGAGGTGGACCTGTAATGCACCCCCCACCTTCCTGGTCCCACCCAGCCCCGTGGTGGCTGGTGCTGTGTCACCTTCAGAGGTTTGCAAACTGACCCTGGATTTGTGAGCAAAAAATAACTGACAGCAGTCACAGTCAAATACCACCTGGTCAGGCCTGTTGAAAAATAGCCAGAGACACGGTACCTGTGCTCAAATTGTAGAATAAAACACGGTTATAAATTTAAGTGTCATTATTTATTCAAAAGGCAGCTGGACTACTCAACAGTTACCACCATTCCTCTCAAGATGGACTATAAAACGGAAGGCAGGGAAGGGAAAGGGAGAGGAGGGGAAGCAGGATGAAGAGGGGAGGGTTAGGGCATGAAAGTTCTTAATGCTGACAAAAGAACACCGAGCACATAACTGCACCACACGCTTCACAGTGATGAGCTACTTGCTCAGGCTTCCTGAGGTTCGCTCTCCTCATCTCTAAGATGGAAAAGGCTTGTGTTGAGAATTGGATAAGATGATCCGCCTGAGATGCGTGACACAGACATGCTCTCCAACCCTGTATTCAGGTCTTCCCCCTGCCAGTCCCCCCCACCCCAGCCCCCCAGTGGCTGGCCAGGCAGAGGCTGCTATGCGCATCAGAGAGCAGCCCAATGAAATATTCCATCTGAGCTGTACTCGATACACAGAACAAAACAAACAACCTGCAGATCAAACACTTCATTTTCTTTTTACTTCCGCAGAGTAGCATAGCTCTGAACCCCTGCGCCTGGAAGGCAGATAACCGGATACCCCCTTCCCCCTCCTGTCTCGTGGGTTCTCTTTTACTCTCTTTTTTTAAAATTTTTTTTAACCCTTGTTTATTTTTTGAGAGACAGAGCATGAGCAGGGGAGGGGCAGAGAGAGAGAGGGAGACACAGAATCCGAAGCAGGCTCCAGGCTCTAAGCTGTCAGCACAGAGCCCGACGCGGGGCTTGAACTCATGAGCCGTGAGATCATGACCTGAGCTGAAGTCAGACGCTCAGCCAACTAAGCCACCCAGGCGCCCCTCTCTTTTACTCTCTTAAGAAAATCCTTTTACATAAAAGAGTACAAAACACTACAAACTAAAAGGCAGGCTGTAGACAGGGAGGGTCGGCAGACCCTGGGAGAGCATGGATTTGTCAATCATTTTTTTTTTCTTTCCTAAAACCTTCTTAGATGACGAACCACCTGCACATGGGATGTTTTCATCTTCTTGACCTCCTCCTTCTCCCACCTTCCTCCTGCCATCGCCCCTGGGAAAAGGTGAAGAATCCCTGTTTCCAAGGACACTTGAACAGACACATTCTCTCCCTATCCTCAAAGCTTCTACAACTGCAGAACCCAAGCGTCTGGGGCCTGGCTTTCTCCCAAGATCTCCAATTTTCTAGAAGTTACTATGAATGCATGTATTGATCATGGTCTGAAGCAAACACTCACTAATCTCACTTTCTTGTAGGAGTCCAGTGCCCTCCTCACAGTGTCTGTCACCTGTTGGCTTTGATCTGCTAGTCCCACGGAGTGTCATTTTTGCATTTCCCCTCCTGGGTGAAGCTCTTCTGCCCCTCATACTGTGTCTAATAAGGAAACCATGAGAGTTTTATTTCCCAGAGACAAGTTCTAGTCTGCATCGCAGTCTTCTATGAAGGTTTGGGGGAGTGCAATGGGTGGAAGTTGCACACTAGCCAAGTCCCACAGTCCCAGCTGCTCCGGCTCCTGGCTTGGTGACCATCTCCTGGCTGGGCTGAACCCTTCAGGAACCCCCGCTCCAGACCCTCATTTCTCATCATGCCTCTCTCCATCTTCTCTCTGCTGCCCACAACTCATCAGCTTCCCCTGATTGCACCTTGCAGAGTAATTCTGAAGCACGTCTACTCAGAAGCGTCCTGCTAGACAACTCAATGGAAACAGAGGCAGGCCAGCCTCCACCACGTTTGCATTCTGAAAAGACCATCGCGGGTATTTTCATCCATAAAGAGTTGAAATAAACTCAACCCTTCCCTCGCATGGGAAATAGAAGGGCAATCGTTTCTTTTTTTCCACATAGATGGGTTCGCCCCGCCCCGCCTTTCTACTATATTAATTAGGCTTTTCATGCTAGTCAATGTAAATTAACAATGCCAAGTGCATACAAGTGCCAATTATGGACAATATCATGAAGTTTTGATTCCTGAAATCTTGATAAAGAATTCACATCACTCAAATGTTCAAAGCAGCATTCTGCTCTGCTATGAATCTTGCCCTTGACTATATTATAAAAACACAGTGGGATACATGAGAGAAAGAACAAAAGAAATGAAATTACTTGAAGTCAAATACCCTGGCTAGAATCTTTCCCTTCCCATGGGTTTCCCATAGAACTTAAAGAACAAGAGGAAAACAAAGAAAACACAAGCACCACAATACAGTATAAGAAAGGACTCACATTTAGTTTTTCCCAATCACTATCTGGCATGCTAGTTCATAGATATGGTCAAATGGTTTAATTCAAGCAAGGCTGTCCATAAACAAAATTCTACAACAAAAGCATCATTACTCGGCACTCCTGCAGTTTTGCTAATTGTTGAGGTTGGAGGAGAAGGACCCAGAATGATGTCCAGAAACTTCGTGGGCATAGAATATTTCACTAGTGACTTCACCACGGGGTCTATTTTGAGACCCCTAACTCATGGCACCCGTGTGGGAGACCCCACTTGGTCTCCTCCAAGACCGGCTCTGGGGTCAGAACTGAGACATTCGAGCAAATCTGGGCACACAGAATGACACCAGGGATATGTATGCACAAAGGTCAGGCCACGTGAGGACATAGTGAGAAGGCAGTCATCTGTGAGCCAAGGAGAGAGGCTGAAAAACTCATAGATTCTTTCATAGTCCACTGTGATATAATAATTCCACGAAATAAGAAAAGGTCTGTGGCCATTCCCATCAGCCTGTGGAGGCTGGAAGTCCAAGGTCAAAGTGTGGGCAGCTTTGGTTTCTTTCGAAGCCAAGGCCTCTCCTTGGCTTACAGTTAGCTCCCTTCTCACTGTGTCTTCACGTGGCCTTGTCTTTGTGGGTACACAACCCTGGTGCCATTACAGGTGTCCAAATTTCTTCTTCTTATAAGGATACCAGTCAGATTGGATTAGGGCCTGCCCTGACTTACTCACCTCTTTAAAGGCCCTATCTCCAAGTACAGTCACATTCTGAGGTACTAGGGGGTTAGGGCTTCAACATGTGAATTTGGAGGGGAACACAAATCAGCCCATCATAGTAGTCAAGGTCAGTAATTTACCAACAGAACGGAGTCTTTCTCTGCCTGACACCACCTCTGTCCATTCCTACCACATGCAATTCAATAAGAGGAATCATTTGTATCTGATCACTCCTTTATGTATTTATTAGCTTCTGAATTTACAGGCTGCTTTGATGATGAGGGGAAAAATAAATAGCTATAATTCTGCCTTTATCAAAGCACACTGGGTTTGGTAAAATAACTTCCATGTTTGCACCTGAATTCAATGGGCTTCAAGGCACAATATAGGCATTTCCAGTTGCCCAGGGAGGCAGCTTAGTTACATCTAAGCTTTGGACGACATTTACCATTTACTGAACATCTGCTATTTCCCAGGCATTACTGAGCTCTCTGGTGCAAAGTTAAATACCTCTTAGTGTTCACCCATGAGTTGGCTCATAGCCTAACGGGTAAAAGACACATGCGTAAATAACTACAATGTAATAAAAAGTAATTTTATAAAACAGTTTAAATGGATTAAAAAAATTTTAAGTCAGCCAGATTGGTCAATTTCACAGACATCTGCCGAGTTCCAAGTTGGGAATACACAGACATGTCAATGGTGCCCTCTGCCAACCCTGCTTCATCACTAAGAGACTAGCGACTTCTCCCCATTAATTTTTGGTGTCCATGCTTGGGGACGAAATAAGGACAGTGGTGACGAGCACACTTTGGAGAATAGGGAGGAACTTACTTCAGTTCAACGTGCCAAGTATACCAGTGGGAGTTCTGGAAAAAAAAAATCCCAGGCTCTACGTTGAGCACTGGAATCATAAAATGCACACATGGGGGTCACCTGGCCAAGCCAGCATAGGACTGGGAAATCTGAGTCAGCTGAATGCTACAAACCTGATGGAGGAGATCATCACATGCAAAGATTGCCTTTAGCAGCAACAGCCAGAAAGGGTTCAAAGTATGACCACCTGGACAGTGTCGGAACCGATGAAGCACTGACCAAGAGGCAAAGTTCTCTGAAATCTTTCTCACCCGATATTTGCTCCTTCCATCACTTTTCTCCTCAGAATGCCTCTCTCTTAGGAGATTACACCCTTGCTCCGCCCTGAGGTCATCCTGCAGGAGCCCACACTCTGGCCTCACCTTCCTGGGGAAAAGCTCGTCATTTTGGAGTTCTATTTCTTTTCCAAAAGGCATCATCAATAATGAGGTAGAATTTGGGAACACTGCCACATGCCCTGGAATGGCTCTCGTGATATCTTACAGCCTCAGTCTCTTTATCTGTGAAGTGGGACTAATTACTCTCACTCCACAGGGCTGTTGCAAGAGCGAAGAGAAAACACACAGGGATGTGCTTCATAATTCATAAAACATTGTAAGAACAACAATAATCATACTATCAGCTAACTTTGATTGAAAGCTGACTATAGACAAGGCCCTTTATATGTATTAGTTCATTTATCTTCTAAACAACCATTGACCCAGGTGCTACTATTATGCCCATTGCTCAGATGAAGACAAAAATCACAGGGAGAATAGTAATTTGCTTAAGGTCGCACAGAGAAAAAGGCAGAGCTGGGATTCAAACCCAGGCAGACTAGCTCCAGAGCCCTTACTATGTCCCACAATGTCATAGTATGGATAGTCTACATATTCTGTACTGTATCACACAGCTTAGACTCCCTACCTAGTGCTCACACACTAGCACTTGTTCATAATTTGGCAAACAAATTTGTCAGGTAGTTAATTGACCGCTATTATCACTCTTACGCAAAAGGAGTATATGCGTATGAAAATTATCTTAGCAAACTTCTTTATTAAACTTAACGATTGGGGAAAAAGACACCAAGAGAGGATGAACAGAATTTGGGGCAGATGGTAGGTTGAGTAGGGGGAGTTGTTGGGTCTTTAAATACCCCTTAAAATAGCCTGTAATTACCTAAGCATAAGACCCTAAAAGAGAAGCCTCCAAGAAGATTGGTTTCTATAGGCTGAGTTGCGTGCCTCCAAAATTAATATGTTGAAGTCCTAATCACCAGAGCCTTGACATGTGACCATATCTGGAGACAAGGTCTTTATAGAGGTAATTAAATTAAAATGAGGTCATTAGGATGGACCTTACTCCAATAGGAATGATGTCCTTGTAAGAAGAGGAAATTTGGGGGCGCCTGGGTGGCGCAGTCAGTTAAGCGGCCGACTTCAGCCAGGTCACGATCTCGCGGTCCGTGAGTTCGAGCCCCGCGTCAGGCTCTGGGCGGATGGCTCGGAGCCTGGAGCCTGTTTCCGATTCTGTGTCTCCCTCTCTCTCTGCCCCTCCCCCGTTCATGCTCTGTCTCTCTCTGTCCCAAAAATAAATAAACGTTGAAAAAAAAATTTTTTTAAAAGAAGAGGAAATTTGGACACAGAAACACATGGAGGGAAGACGATGAAACGACAGCCATCCACAAGCCAAGGAGAAAGACCTGGAACAGACCATCCCTTCATGGTCCTTGGAAGAAACCAACATTGCCAGCGCCTTGATCTTGGACTTCTAGCCTCCATTTCCTCTTTGCAACAAGTCAGCACTTAAATATCATTATCTCCTACCTACACATGACAGCCTAGTGTACATTTCTCAAGTTTTCTTTCAGCGTGTTGCCCAGCTGTCCACACACATCCAGTAGCTCCCCACTGTCTCAAGGAAAAAGGTCCAATTCCTCCCCAGCAGTCCTGAGAATGTCTGTCATTTGTGAGCCACCGCTCAGAAAACATACTCTTGCAGAAGCACACAGCCACAGCACGGTGGGAAGAGAAAGCTGGGACTCACCTCCCAGAACAGGGAGGATGCTCTACACCTATGCATACCACCTGTGCTGCTAGGGGACAAGAAGCCAGACTGTCTACATGAGGGACTTTCCCCAGTTTCGAGTGAGTAACAGATACATATGCCTGGGAATCAAAAGATTCTTAGACTTCTAGTGCTGCAAAGCCTGAGCCACATACCCGTTTCCAGTGGCCAGATAGCCAGCTTCCCCACATAGAATCCTTTGCTTCCAGCTACTAGGAGTCCACTTGAGGGTGAATATCGAATGCCTTGGTACAGTGCTTAGTTCATTTGCATTTTTGTTCCTACCTATGCACAGTGCTCAAATGATCCTTTCTCCTAAGGAATCCAGAGAGATCTTTAGAGACATTACCTAATTCACCACTTCCCAGTGAGAGCTGAAGGGTGCCATCCACGTGGTTTGGAAGATGAAATGACTTCCACAAGAAGACACAGCAAAGAGTATCTTCACCTTTCCAGCCAGTCCTACTGACTGCCCTGATAATTACAACAGACTCAGAGCCAGCCTTTCTATCCAGACCTCCCTGTTCCATGTCCATCAGTCTCTGATTGCCTCTGTCTTGGTTGACATAAGACCTCCAGCCTTTGTTTTCCTACAGGCTCAGCCTTGAGCCTGGAGATAAATGAGGAACCCCATCACCAGCCAGCAAGCGGGCTGCATGGTCAGCCTTGCTGTCCCTGCAAGTGGCAAGCCCGATGTGAACATGACAATCAGGTGGCAGCCTTTTCTTTTAACTATAGCTTCTGGACACAGCCCAGACTGCTGGCCCTTTGTCTGATTCCTTATTTGACCTCTTCCTGCTGGAACTGTAGATCCCATCTTATTTGCTAGGGAACTGTCAATCCGCTCAGTCTCTGCCATCAATCTAGTCCTTCTCGGCCACGTCCTGGTCACAGACGTACTCATCAACCTAATGAATAAACATTCCTGCTGAAACTCCTGCTATCACCAAATTAGATCTTGAGGGTCAAATGCGGTCACATGTCCCAACCGTTTCTAACCCCTCTTGGCCACCACCATTTGGATCTCCTTTGTTGAGGCAGAGTCCCCTCGGTCACTGGTTCACAATCCTGCCTGCAAACTGGGATTAATCGTGGGGATTATAAGATTCCTGAAGCCCAGGCTGCATCCTAGACCAATTACATCAGAACTTCTAGGAGTGGGATCCAGGCATCAGAATTTTTTCTAAGTTTGTTTTTACTTATTTTGAGAGAGAGAGAGAGAGAGAGCGCACGCACAAGCAGGGGAGGGCAGAGAGAGAGAGGGAGACAGAATCCCAAGCAGGCTCAGCACTATCAGCACAGAACCCAATGCCCGGCTCGATCTCACAAACTGTGAGATCATGACCTGAACTGAAATCAAGAATTGGACGATTAACCAACTGAGCCACCCGGGCGCCCCAAGCATCAGAATCTTTTTAAAGGTCCCAGGTGATTCTGATGTGCAGTCAAGTCTGAGAACAACTATTCTCACTCCTTCCCTGGTTGAACCTCATCTCTTCACTGGCATAGAGCGGAGGTCCCGGCATAACACAGGGCTGCACCTAGATAGGCAATGACAGCACCACAAAATAATGCCATACCGAGAAAATGAAGATGAAGGGGTTCCCTAGCCACCTCGGTAGATGTGATGATTTGAATGGCTGATATTAAAAGGGGATATTGCCAATTGTTAGGCATTTGCTACTGCACCATAGAAAATGGGTCAGAGATTCATGTTACAGTGAAAAAAGGGCATGTAGTGAATCATAATTGGTAACCAAAAAGCCTATTATAAACTTCAGTAATCCAAACCACTAATGATTAAGGTTGGAAACCACAGTAAACCTCCATCAGGGCCCAGCTCACTGCCATAGGTTTCACGACACCCTATGGATCGTCCTTTCTCCCAAAATGACACAATTGCACTCACTGAGTAACCACATACAATATTACTAATCAGCAACGTGGGTGGTTTGTTCTGGAAGGCATATCCTGGGTGGGAGGTTGAGTTAGCTGACCTTTAAGATCCTCTTTAGTGTAGGCAAGTCTTTGATTCCAGGTGACAAGCCCTGAGGGTTCTAGAGAATGGTAGGAAGGAAGTGACCTGTTGCTTGCCTGGGCCACTGCTGTGCTCTGCAGAGCTAAACCAAGCCAGGAGGAAAAGAACGTCCTAGTGTTCAGACAATGTCATAGGTTGGATTTGTCATTGCTGCAAGACCTGAGCTAACTGGAGACGATCATCCCAGCTCCAGGAGGCTGGGGGTGTGTCTCAAAGTGACAGCCAGGAGGGCTGTGTGGGTGAGTGGGGCCCCTGCACTCTGGAGGGAATAATTCGTTTCTCTGCCTTGTTTACCAGCTTCCCAGAAAGCCAACAATGAAGCCTACAGAGCAAACCATGTAGCACGAGAAATATTTACTCCACTCCGGATCACCTACACAGAGAGGGCCAAATTCTCTCAGAGTTTTTATTACTTCCCACTACTGAATGTTATATTGCCTCTTCTAGACTTGCAGAGCACGGGGGAGTGTTTTTCTTAGCATGCTGCTTGGTAACATGGCCATGCCCTTGTACCTCATCAAGGTCTCCTGTGACGACCAGCCTCACTGGGGAATGGCCACAAAGAAGGGATATGGAGCCTTCCCACTTACTAGGAAATGAAAGCAAACAACCTAACAGTGGGAGAGAGAGGCACTTGCAAACAAACAAACAAACAAACAAACAAATAAATACATACATAAAGTAGTCAGGAGGAATACTTAGTCTCATTTATCTATTTAGAAAGGGAAAATTTGGCAACTTGAGTTAGCTGGGGCTAACAGGAAATTAATTGAAGATCATTTTTGTGAGGTTAGAGTGGGAGAGAGCCAACGCATAAGAGACTCTTGAAAACTGAGAACAAACTGAGGGTTGATGGGGGGTGGGAGGGAGGGGAGGGTGGGTGATGAGTATTGAGGAGGGCACCTTTTGGGATGAGCACTGGGTGTTGTATGGAAACCAATTTGACAATAAATTTCATATATTGGAAAAAAATAAAAATAAAAAAAGATCATTTTTGTGTCTGTTGGCTGGAGCCTAATGTCAAGGCCAGTCAAACATCTGACCCCCATACAGCCTGGTTAGCACCATGCAGGGCGATCAAACTCTGTGACCATAAACCACTCCCCTTCCCCCCATCAAGGGGTCCTCCAATGTCTCGTTGATAACAAGAGGGATAGACTGCGAAGACAGCCGTCTGTGCTTCTCAAAAGTAAGTCAGTATTCATCCAGATATGGGCCCCAGTGGGAGCGAGGCAAACTGTCTTCCCTCCCACCACTGGCTTTACCCCATTTTATGCGAGTGGCCCTCCTGATCAGTTGCTTTGAGCTCATGGTCTCCAGGGAGTGCCGGGATGGAAGGCTGAGTGGCCCTGTAACCCATCCTACACCAGAGGTTTCTAAACCAGGCTGCAAAAAGAACCCTCGGGGGCTGATTCAGGGGGACCATCTGAGCTTCAACAAGATGCAAGTCTTCTCAACAGAGCTCTACTGGCCGTGGGGGTCTGATGACTTTCTCCCTGTCTGGGACCGCCCTGCTCATTTCAGCACCTTTTACAGCTCTAGCTCCCTCCTCTAAAATGCCAGTAAGAGTTCCCCAGTCATTCAAGAAAATCACTATGCCCTGCTCCTTTCTGAAAGACCTGAGGAAAGGGTGGGTAACAACAATGTCCCTCACAGAGAATCCCTCAAGGGACATCCCTGCTCGTATAGGTCTGATCTGTTTATGCTTTCTGCTAAGACTTCCTTCAAACAAGTGTTGATGGTTTACAAAATGGTTGTATGCTGGCCACTGCTCCACAGGAAGCCTGAAACCCCATCACAGAGCTGATTCCAGGTGGCCCCCGGCAGCTGCTCCAATATGGCAGCTGCTGTCATTGTTCCAGTGATTTGGAATGTACCGCCCTCAGAAATGAGCCAATGTCATCCCCAGACCATTCATAAGAAAGTTCCACTTAATACTGCATTGAAATTAATCTCCCTGTGACTTCCACCTGCTGGGCCTCAGTCTGACCTTGAAAGGCCACAAAATATGAATTTGTTACCTCTTCCACATAGCTGCCCTATAAATATTTGAAGAAAGCTGCCTTATCTCTCCCAATTTAGCAAGCAGCCCGATTCAACTCTTCTACAGTTTTATCATTTTTAGATCACTTACTGTGTCTCAGTCACTTTACTGATGTGATCTTTGATGATCACAAAATCCCATCAGGTAAGCTTCTTACCCCAAAGTGATGGAAGAGGCTAAGCAGTCAGCTTGACTCTACACAAGAGTAAAGGGCAGAGTCGATACTGACTTGATTTTGAGGCCACCCTCCTTTTACTACAAGCCTGCGGTTCCCACACCTGACTCCCAGAGTACCCTGGGAAGGCTTATTTTAAAAATAGAAACACATAGATTCTAAAAGATGTAATGAACCAGAACTAGATGATTCTGATGGAACTGATTCAGAGACCAGCATTTAAAAACTGCTGCCTCGTGTCCTATTTAACCTCCTCAACTTCTGATTTCCCTTTTTAGGGGGGACAGATTTTATTTTTTACAAATCAGCACGTGATTACAATGTGTTGTCCAAGTGTGTCTGGATCAGTACACTCCAGAATAGATTCACTACCTCTCTCACTCTGAGCTGCTGTGCCCAACAGTGGGAACTGAGTTCACATCCCGCCACCCATAAGAGTGGGAAAAACCCCACCCAAACACACAGCCACCACCTATCTTGCCACTGCTGGAGATTCAACATGGCAACTCACCTCTGATTTCGTCCCTGGGGCTTCTTTTCCCCACGGTAGTCTTCGTGGAGCGCATCTCTTGAAGGCAATTAAAATTACACAGTGCCCTGATTTCAATCCTCCTGTAACCATGCAGAATATTTTCCACTTTTAAAAAAATTAAGTTTTAATTAAGTTTTTTTTTTTCATCAAAACACCAGTCCTGCTGATAATGTCAGGAAGGTCTGAGAAAGTAATTACGTGCACAATCTGTTTTTGACACACTTCATTCTCCATTGGGACATTTCTTCTGTCTCCTTTACTTCATTAAAAATCCCCCGTTGCCATAGGAAGGCTTGCTTTCTTCCTTATTTACCATAATGAAGATAAAGAACCAGGTTCCCTCCTTCTGTACACAGCAGCAACCCCTCCTGCATGGAATGAACCCTGTTAGCCATCAGGTTACACAAGGGAGTGTTCATTCTATACTTTCCTTTGTTGTGACCATCAACCAGTGTAGATAACGTGCCAGCCCCAAGTTCTGTGAGCGCACTTTGGTGGAGCCCATGACCTATTCCTCTTACCCCTTTCCCAGTCTGATATATTTACCCATTATACTAAGGAAAGAAATATGCTAGACTCTGATTTTCTGAAGGTAGCAGTGATAAAAATGATACACAATTGTCAACAGACTCAGAATGGTTTCTGTTGTGCATCTGGAAAACCAACACCCATATTTTCTATGCCTGGCTTAAATTTCTTATATCACTTTCCTCGGGCTGCCGTTGCAAATTGCCACAAACTGGGCGGCTTAAGAAAAAAGAAAAAGAAAAAATGAAAATGCAAAAAAAAAAAAAACCCAAACCAAACAAAAACAAACAAAAAAAACACAAATAAAAAAAATCGAAAAGTAAAAAGAACTTTAAAAAAAAAGGAAAAAAAAGAAAAAAACAAAACAAAACACACACACACACACACACACACACACACACACACACACCCCACAAACCAACCCAGAAATTTATTCTTTCAGTTCTGGAGGCCAGAAGTCTGAAATCAAGGTGTTCATAGGGGTTATGCCTCCTCCAAAGACCCAAGGGCAGAATCCTTCCTTGTCTCCTGTGGTTTTGGTGGTTCCTGGCAATTCTTGGTTTATAGATATGTAACTCCTACTTCTGTCTCCATCTTCTCATGGCCTTCTTCCCTCTTGTCTGTGTACTCTCCTTTTCATGTAGGGGCAGCAGTCATTGGATTTAGGGTCCACTAAAACCCATGATGATTTCACCATGAGGTCCTTAACTAATTTTATCCCAAAGATCCTATTTCCAAATAAGGTGACATCCTCAGGTTCTGAATGGAAATGAATTTGGAGAGACATTATTCAACCCACTACACCCATCCTGATCCAGGCCATTTGAGGTAGTCCAATAGTGACCTGGAGGGATTTGAAGCCACGACAAGGAACAGAAAGACCAAGATTCCCACAGTTAATCCACTAAAGGATAAAGGAGAAACACCTCCTAATGGACCCCCCCCCACCCAGGCATACTTTTTTTTTTGACTCACATTTCCAACTGGCATTAGGGAAACCACAAAGCCCAAATAAAATGATTTGAAGATGTGAGCAGTTTAAATTTGAGACACAGGCAGGATCCAAAATTTGTAGACCAGAACTAATTGGCATGAATCATTTTATCATCAAGTAGAATTATTCCTAATCTATGCCAGCCAGCCACTGAACTGTTACATCACCTTTTGATCTTTATTTAATAAACATAAACTTGTATTCTACTCTGACCATTTGTCTCAGGGTCCAACACAATGGGTTTGCAGAAATTTAGGCTCTACTATGATTTGGTCCCAAATTTTCTTTTAATCTGTATTTGCCACTACTCCTGGCCCTTCATGAATTCTTGAATTTAGTCAGCAGCACTTCTATTGAGTACAATTTTTGCTTCAACCTGTTCCCTTCTTCTGGAATGCTTTTTGCTTTCTTCTCCTAACCTCTTACCCCATGTGGTGGTTTTAAGACATATTTACAAATTCTTCAGTACTCCTCCCCTCAAAAGGTAGACTAAGTTTTCTCCTCTTAAACATGGCCTGGCTTAGGGAGACACTTCCAATAAATAAAATGCAGTGGGAAGAGAAGTGATGCTGCATGACTTCCGAGGCTAGGTCATGGAAGATGATGGAACCTCTGCCTGACTCTCGCTCTACTCACATGACAGTCACCCTGGAACCCAGACAACCGACCTCAGGCAAGAATCCCAACAGCTACATGGGAAAGTCATGTGTAGGTGTTTTGGCCACAGCCCCAGCTAAGGTTCCAGCCAACAGCTAGCATCAACTGCCATGCATAGAAGTGAGCCATCTTTCTGATGATTCCAGCCTTCTGTGTTCAGGCCACACCCCCATTGACACCAAGGGAAGCAGAGACCAGCTATTCACCCCAATGCCGACCAAAATTGCAGATTCATGAGCAAAGTAAATGTTGCTTTAAACCATAACTGTTGGGTGTTTGTTATGCAATAGAGATAACTAGACCGCTCTACCTCTAGCCATCTTAAATTTTTATTTTTGGGATAGAGAGAGACAGAGCATGAACGGGGGAGGGGCAGAGAGAGAGGGAGACACAGAATCGGAAACAGGCTCCAGGCTCTGAGCCATCAGCCCAGAGCCCGACGCGGGGCTCAAACTCACGGACCGCGAGATCGTGACCTGGCTGAAGTCGGACGCTTAACTGACTGTGCCACCCAGGCGCCCCCATCTTAAATTTTTAAACATCCATTCGTTTTTTTTAAGACCACGTAACAATAGCTTACTCTTACAACGCTATGTAACAGTTCCAACTCCACGTATCTGAAGTAAAACTCAGCTTTTCCCTCAAATCTTATTTTATCCTAGCTTTCTACCTAAGTTAATGGTACCATCGCTCACCCTACTAAGCTAGCTAGAAACAGGGATGATGCCAACACCCATCTCCCAGACCATATTCAATAAATACCAAGTTCTATTGCTTCTGCCTCTTCCACATCTCGAGAATCCATCCATGGCTCCCTTCTCCATGATGTGTACCTGAGTTACTGTCACCTTCCACCTGTGCCCAACAGTGTTCTGAGTGGTCTTGCAACCACTTCTAATGGTTCTAGAGTGATCTTTGTAAATAACAAAACATGTTCCATCCATTTTACATTCTTAAAACCATTCAAAAGTTTCCCACTGTTCCTAGGATAAAACCTCCAATTCTTAAAATGGTTATCAGGTCCTACATGGTCTTGCACCCACCTCCCAGTCCAGACTCGTCTCACCCTGGGCTCTCCCTTGTTCTCTGGGCTCCAGTGCCATGACCCTACACACTGTGCTTCTCTCCCTCACCACTGAGCGCCAGCATCAGCAGCTGCCTCTACCTGCAATACGGTTCTGCACCCCATCCCTTACTAAGTTAATCTCTCCCTTGTCCTTCAGTCTTCTCTTAAATATTGCTTACTCATAGAAGCCCTTTGCTCCCAGATAATGTGATTCTTTTATTTTACAGCTCATATCACACACTGTAGTTGTATGTGTATATACGTGTGTGATTTTTGATTTAAAGGTGTCTCCTGTACTAAACTCAACTCCAGGAGGGCGGGAACAATATCTTTTGCTTTCCACCATTCCTAGTTCTTAGCCACATCATGTGTGCACAACAATATTTGCTGAGTGAATGAACCACTTCTCCTCTACCTCAAATCTAGCACAATACCTTGCTCCAAATAGATTTCCAATAAATTATGAATGAATGAAGAATGCTATTTCAAGTCATTCCAAAGCATTCTTGCATCATAAAAGGCTGAAAAGAGCAAAAGTAAAAACTCAAGGCTCAAAAATACATCCATCTTCCAACTGTTAATCTGTGAGTTCAAAAAAGAGAATGTTCTGCGGGTGTGGCAAGGTCCACTGGAGGAAAGGAGCTTAAAAACAGATGATGTAACTCTGTAAACTTTCCCTTAAGGGCCTAATAGCTTTAGATTTTTTGTCAGTTATGACTCCCAAACCTTGGTTAAGTGGGCAGTAATGGAAATAGCACCACGTAGAAAGAAATGGAAAGAGAGTAGTCTCATGATCTATGCAATTGAGACCAATTAATTATGGTTGTAACTTTTCTCTAATTTTTTTTAAGGTAGTTGATACACAATGTTATATTAGTTTCAGGTTGACAACATAGTGACTGGACAAGTTTATATATTTGCTATGCTCACAAGTGTAGCAACCATCTGTTACCACACCTTGCTATCACAATATCAGTGATTATATTCCTTATGCTGTGCCTTTTATTCTCATAACTTCTTCATTCCATATGGAAGCCTGGATCTCCCTCTCACCTTCAGTAATTTGGCCCAACCTCCCTGCCTCTGGCAACCATCAGCAATTTTTCTCTAATTTTTGTAGGCAAAGGTTTTCGAGACAAATACACCAAGAAGCATGATGGTTTTCTAAAAATATAATGGCCAGGGGCACCTGCACCTGCATGGCTCAGTCAGTTAAGTATCCGACTTCGGCTCAGGTCATGATCTCGCCATTTGTGAGTTTGAGCCCCGCATCGGGCTCTGTACTAACAGCTCAGAGCCTGAAGCCTGCTTCGGATTCTGTGTCTCCCTCTCTCCCCCACTCACACTCTGTCTCTCTCTCTCAAAAATAAATAAACATGAAAACAAATTTAAACACATAATGGCCAAATGATCTGATCAGGGGGCATCATTGGCTCAAGATTCAGAAATAATTTCCCTGTTCTGCCAATGTCTCACTGATGATTTTGAGATTCTCCAAAGATGAATCCAGTTGTTTCTACCATTTCTTTTTTCTTCCTTACCTCACATCCCTAAAAGTCCTGTGACTGAGATGCCACTTACTAATCTGACATTAACTTGGTTCTAATCTGATGACAATAAATATTACTGACATTAAACACGGATTTTATTAAGCACTATCTTTCTTTTTTTTTTTTTTTACAATTTTTTTAAATGTTTATTTATTTTTGTTTTTTGTTTTTTTTATATATGAAGTTTATTGACAAATTGGTTTCCATACAACACCCAGTGCTCACCCCAAAAGGTGCCCTCCTCAATACCCATCACCCACCCTCTCCTCCCTCCCACCCCCCAGCAACCCTCAGTTTGTTCTCAGTTTTTAACAGTCTCTTATGCTTTGGCTCTCTCCCACTCTAACCTCTTTTTTTTTTTCCTTCCCCTCCCCCATGGGTTCCTGTTAAGTTTCTCAGGATCCACATAAGAGTGAAACCATATGGTATCTGTCTTTCTCTGTATGGCTTATTTCACTTAGCATCACACTCTCCAGTTCCATCCACGTTGCTACAAAAGGCCATATTTCATTTTTTCTCATTGCCACGTAGTATTCCATTGTGTATATAAACCACAATTTCTTTATCCATTCATCAGTTGATGGACATTTAGGCTCTTTCCATAATTTGGCTATTGTTGAGAGTGCTGCTATGAACATTGGGGTACAAGTGCCCCTATGCATCAGTACTCCTGTGTCCCTTGGATAAATTCCTAGCAGTGCTATTGCTGGGTCATAGGGTAGGTCTATTTTTAATTTTCTGAGGAACCTCCACACTGCTTTCCAGAGCGGCTGCACCAATTTGCATTCCCACCAACAGTGCAAGAGGGTTCCCGTTTCTCCACATCCTCTCCAGCATCTATAGTCTCCTGATTTGTTCATTTTGGCCACTCTGACTGGCGTGAGGTGATACCTGAGTGTGGTTTTGATTTGTATTTCCCTGATAAGGAGCGATGCTGAACATCTTTTCATGTGCCTGTTGGCCATCCGGATGTCTTCTTTAGAGAAGTGTCTATTCATGTTTTCTGCCCATTTCTTCACTGGGTTATTTGCTTTTCGGGTGTGGAGTTTGGTGAGCTCTTTATAGATTTTGGATACTAGCCCTTTGTCCGATATGTCATTTGCAAATATCTTTTCCCATTCCGTTGGTTGCCTTTTAGTTTTGTTGGTTGTTTCCTTTGCTGTGCAGAAGCTTTTTATCTTCATAAGGTCCCAGTAATTCACTTTTGCTTTTAATTCCCTTGCCTTTGGGGATGTGTCGAGTAAGAGATTGCTACGGCTGAGGTCAGAGAGGTCTTTTCCTGCTTTCTCCTCTAAGGTTTTGATGGTTTCCTGTCTCACATTCAGGTCCTTTATCCATTTTGAGTTTATTTTTGTGAATGGTGTGAGAAAGTGGTCTAGTTTCAACCTTCTGCATGTTACTGTCCAGTTCTCCCAGCACCATTTGTTAAAGAGGCTGTCTTTTTTCCATTGGATGTTCTTTCCTGCTTTGTCAAAGATGAGTTGGCCATACGTTTGTGGGTCTAGTTCTGGGGTTTCTATTCTATTCCTTTGGTCTATGTGTCTGTTTTTGTGCCAATACCATGCTGTCTTGATGATGACAGCTTTGTAGTAGAGGCTAAAGTCTGGGATTGTGATGCCTCCTGCTTTGGTCTTCTTCTTCAAAATTCCTTTGGCTATTCAGGGCCTTTTGTGGTTCCATATGAATTTTAGGATTGCTTGTTCTAGTTTCGAGAAGAATGCTGGTGCAATTTTGATTGGGATTGCATTGAACGTGTAGATAGCTTTGGGTAGTATTGACATTTTGACAATATTTATTTTTCCAATCCATGAGCAGGGAATGTCTTTCCATTTCTTTAAGTCTTCTTCAATTACCTTCATAAGCTTTCTATAGTTTTCAGCATACAGATCCTTTACATCTTTGGTTAGATTTATTCCTAGGTATTTTATGCTTCTTGGTGCAATTGTGAATGGGATCAGTTTCTTTATTTGTCTTTCTGTTGCTTCATTGTTAGTGTATAAGAATGCAACTGATTTCTGTACATTGATTTTGTATCCTGCAACTTTGCTGAATTCCTGTATCAGTTCTAGCAGACTTTTGGTGGAGTCTATCAGATTTTCCATGTATAATACCATGTCATCTGCAAAAAGCGAAAGCTTGACTTCATCTTTGCCAATTTAGATGCCTTTGATTTCCTTTTGTTGTCTGATTGCTGGTGCTAGAACTTCCAGCACTATGTTAAACAACAGCGGTGAGAGTGGGCATCCCTGTCGTGTTCCTGCTCTCAGGGAAAAAGCTCTCAGTTTTTCCCCGTTGAGGATGATGTTAGCTGTGGGCTTTTCATAAATGGCTTTTATGATCTTTAAGTATGTTCCTTCTATCCCGACTTTCTCAAGGTTTTTATTATTAAGAAAGGGTGCTGGATTTTGTCAAAGGCCTTTTCTGCATCGATTGACAGGATCATATGGTTCTTTTCTTCTCCTTTTTTTGTTAACGTGATGTATCACGTTGATTGATTTGCGAATGTTGAACCAGCCCTGCATCCCAGGAATGAATCCCACTTGATCATGGTGAATAATTCTTTTTATATGCCGTTGAATTCGATTTGCTAGTATCTTATTGAGAATTTTGGCATCCATATTCATCAGGGATATTGGCCTGTAGTTCTCTTTTTTTACTGGGTCTCTGTCTGGTTTCGGAATCAAAGTAATACTGGCTTCATAGAATGAGTCTGGAAGTTTTCCTTCCCTTTCTATTTCTTGGAATAGCTTGAGAAGGATAGGTATTATCTCTGCTTTAAACGTCTGGTAGAACTCCCCTGGGAAGCCATCTGGTCCTGGACTCTTATTTGCTGGGAGATTTTTGATAACCGATTCAATTTCTTCGCTGGTTATGGGTCTATTCAAGCTTTCTATTTCCTCCTGATTGAGTTTTGGAAGAGTGTGGGTCTTCAGGAATTTGTCCATTTCTTCCAGGTTGTCCAATTTGTTGGCATATAATTTTTCATAGTATTCCCTGATAATTGTTTGTATCTCTGAGGGATTGGTTGTAATCATTCCATTTTCATTCATGATTTTATCTATTTGGGTCATCTCCCTTTTCTTTTTGAGAAGCCTGGCTAGAGGTTTGTCAATTTTGTTTATTTTTTCAAAAAACCAACTCTTGGTTTAAGCACTATCTTTCCTGTGTTACTTTGGTTATATACATTGTTGAGAGAAAAGTGTGACTTAAAAATCTAAATAAACCTTCCAAAAAAAAAAAAAACCCTAAATACGTTAGATATCTGAAATACAATAGCAAAACTATTAGATATTGGACCTTAAAGAGATGTTTTGATAGGAGAAAAGTCTATGAAAGGCTGAATTTTCCCTTAGCTCGAAACCACTGTCCATTTTGCTGAAGGGTTCATTGCTTTCACCTTGACATTAATTGCTCCCCAAAAGTCATTAATTGTTGGCAAATGGGCCATTTCAGAACTGATAACCTGCAATGCTCATAACCTTTCATTTCCAACGGGAACAGTAAAAGACCAGTAGTCTCTCATGCACAATTCTGCAACAGACGTTAATGTCATTTAATCAACAACCAATCAAATACAAGGCAAATGGAGGGCAGGGAGGAATAAACAAAGCTAGGAGAAAGTTTTCTTCTTTATCCAGGCCTCTCTTTCTTTGCCCTCATGTATGTCATTAGGGTCTTCAAGGACTTTCCCTACTACCCACTTCTCACCCAATGGCCCCTGATGGCAGCAGGAGCTTTGCACTGAGAAGTGGGAAAGAAGATTTCTGCAAATGCAATTCATTTATGTTGATTAGTATCCATCTGGGATTGTGTTTGGCTCTTATTTTAGAGTGACAGCCTTCAAGGTTCCACAAGGGTCTCTTGTGGTCATAAATTAAAGGAGCCCTTAATTCACCTGCCCCAGCACCTGCCCTCAACTGTCGCTACTAAATAAAGCCTTACCTGGCAAAAGGAATGGAATGGAATCATCTTTGAACATTAAATGGAAATTGATTACTGAGGCAACAAAATGTGGACCGAGCTACATTGTGAGACCATAGCTACAAACACGAGTCCATGAAGAGCTGGACCACAGGGCCCTACCTAACCTATAAGCAAGGGGCTGATGGCTCCCCTGGAAGGAAGAACACCTCTCCGCAAGCCAGCCAAAATGCCACTGTCCTTAATTCCCTCTGATTTACATCAGAGAAATGCATGAACCAGATGGAGGTGATCTCAGAGACCCATGGGACTTCCTCTGAGTGATTTTCATGCAGGCCTAGTGAAGCAATGACGCAGAAAAGGGGACTGCATCAGTATATTTATTTTAATCACTGGAAAGTTTTCATTTATAATTCATAGGTACTCAGGCTGCTTGGGATGCCTTATTAAAAAGGATGTCATTTTTTTTTTTTTTTTTTTACCTCTTTGTGACCACAGGAAAGAGAAACCTCTCAAATGTGGTGTAAGAATAAATTGTTACCAAAATAGAAGCCGGTGCCCACTAATTACAGTGCTATCCAACCAGCATTTATAAAATCATCATCATCACCATATGAAGACAGGAACATGTAATTTAGGTTTAAGCTAGTACAATTAACAGGTTTCTAAAAACTCAGCACCATAACAGTAACTATCTGATGACTGCTAAATATACCAATTCTCTCGCAGAAAGTCCTGGCTGAGTGGCCCCTCAAAGTAGAGTTCAAGAGGGGAACACTGGGGGAGAAAAAGTTATTTCAATATATACTAAATGGAGGTGACACTGTTAACAAGCATTTTATTTAGGATCCAGTATGGTCCTAGATACCTTGGGAGATTTTTTTAGTGTAAAATATATAATCTAGGAATGTAATTTGATGAGGAGCCATATGGAGCATGGTACTGGAAGTTGCTTCCAGCACTGAAGTTTACCATGAGTCCCAAGGTCCTATGCAGGACATACAGAGATGTGGGACACACAAAGACGGCAGGGTTGACGCCACATGCTGGAAGAACCCAAGTCCACAGCGAACAAGAATTGATGGCTCGTAGAGGCACAACTTTAGGACATCTTTGGAGAGTATGAGAAGTCGCTTGGAGTCAAGGCCTTTGACCTTGTGCCCTTCCTCACTGCCCAGTAGAGGACAAGCTCGAGGAGAACCATGGATGACAATGGAGACTTAGCAGACACATCTGTCTGCAGCTTTCGAGAGCCTATGATATTACCTAGAGATCAACTCCTGCAAAGAGTGGTGGAAACTCAGAGTTCTCCCTATAGGCTCACTGGGGCAGTGTGACTGGCCCCTGACCAGGGAGAGGGTTGAGGACCGTCAGAGGCTGATGGACGCAGCAGCTCTGGTGCTACAGACCAAGGACAGAGACAACCTTGGGGGAACTGAGGAGCCATATTCCTAAACTGGGTCCTCAGGGTGATGGAATCTACATGAAGATTCCAGAGTCACAGATGAGTCAGCAAAATGAGGATCGGGGCATAAAGACATGTGTTAACACTCTTCAGTTGGGTGTTGTTCCCTTCCTTTGCCACGTCATGGTCTACTGACTGAGGGAATAGCTCCAGAAACTCTAGGTGAGGGCTGTGATCAACCATACAGACTCTGAATACACCCTGGTCTCTGCACATTTGCTTATGATGTGAATAGAGAATGGCAGGTCTTTGCCCCACAGCACTTATCATCTGCATATAACAGTAAATGATAAAGCAATGTTCAAATATAGTTTGTTATGTCTTGACAAGAACCATTGCACTTTTCACACAGCAAGAGTTAGAATGGTCAAATAACCTCTCTCAAGTTAAAGGAAAGGCGGCTGGAGTCTAGTTCATGCCTATGAATGAAAGATAAAGACAGGTCTGCCAGCAGCCCACTGCAAAGGGCCTCAAAATCCTATGCCTGGCTCACTCCTCAACCCAGGCTCGGGGTCCAGCCTGCTCAGAAGCCCAGCTGAAAATCCTCAGATGAAGACAAGAAGCCAGCACCCACAGCCATTCTGGAAAGGGGCACATCCAAATGTGATCTCAGATGCTGGTTACCAGCTGGTTAATATATTAAGGGTGCTTCATTACAGGGGCGAGTTTTGAGATACACTGCCTTAATTCTGAAACAGGCTTATGTTGACATTTCTAATGATGCTTTTGGAAATCCTGTCTTCCCTTTTTACTGTAAAAATCACAGTCATTAGCTCCTTCCCTCCCCACTACCTAAGCCTATAAAAATGGGGGAAACAGTCTGGTGCACCAGGCTATGGAAACAGTGTTCTGCCATCATTCTGCTGCTATTATCAGCTCCCCACCAATTAGCATCTTGTGTCAATTCCATGTCATAAATGCGGCATTAACTACATTTTCTTAGAAAAATGTGCCAGTCATGTCCCACCCAGGGCTTGGTGAGAAAGCACTAATTGAAATGATTATAAAGCCTTTTTAAACTTATAAGAAGATTTGATGTATAAGAGCTGAAATGATAGTAGGGTATAGTTCCTTTTCTGCCTACAAAACATCTTACCCAGCACTCAAGTACATGTGAATCTGATTTGCTTTTCAAGAAACTGTTATGGCTGCTGGTACCCATGAAGTGTCGCTCTACCTTGTGCAAAGACCATGCCCCTTCCAGGGGGAACAGCTTCGCACGGAGGTCGGATGGTCACTGGTAAATAATCACATGGGCCAAATCCATAGAGAAATGTCAGGACCTTTTTGACTAGCAATTGATGAGAGAATTTCTAATCTTTACTTTGGAATGACTTGGTGGCATTTACAACTCTAAATGGTTTCCTTAACGAGTCTCATCGAAGTGAAATAACTGCGAGTCAAATGGGGAAAAAAAACTTGACCATTTTTTATGGGATTTTTAAAATTTATTATTTAAATATGTAAGTGTACGCACAGAATACCAAGTGGTGGGGGGAAAAAATCTGCCTAAGAAATGTGAAGTAACCTCATAATGAATGTTAAAGATCTAAGTGTTTGGGTTTCCAATACCTTATTCAATATTTGTATCCTCTTTGATGCTTTATTTTCTCCTTGCCATGAATTTCCCTAGTTCCTTTTGTTGAGTGAATAGGCAGAAAACATAAACAAACAAATAAACCTATGGAGCTTAGCTAAAAGTCTACCCATGAAGAGCTTTATTTCCTTATAGTTTAACGCTCGGCGCCAACACAGTATTTCTTTTCCTTTGTTTTCTGCTTATTAAAATCAAGCCAAAATAATCATGCTTTCCCACCTGGAACAAGTTTTCACCATAAAAAGTGAAATTAACAGTGATCCATATGGACTACGGATGTCTCTAAACTGCCTGAGCAGAAGGTAATTCATGCCAGGTGAGTAAGCAAAGCCACACAGTATTCTGTGACAGAATTATACAAGGTCATTGGTTGTGAGCCACAGGAGTTCAGTCTGGCTACCTTAAGCAGAAAAGGAATGCGTTGGAAGAACGCTGAAGAAAAGAGAAATGATGGAAGTGTTAGAAAACCAGGCAGAAACTCAGGGTGGCTACTCCAGGAACTACCCACACGAGGTCTGGCGGACAGTGGCGGCACCCTGGACTCCGTGCTGCTTCTCTCACTGCCTGTCAACACCGCTGCCTTAGAATCTTGCTCGGGTGTCCTTTGATCTCTGCGGCACATGCCCCAGCTCCAAAGTGCAGAAGAAGAGTACCAACTGGCGAAGCCCAAGTCATGACATACCCCTGATCTAGCTGCCAGGGGGCAGAGAGATGGAGTATCTGGCCATTTCGGTGTATGAAATAGAAGGACTCTCCCTCCAAAAAAGAAAAACACAGGTAAAGACCCACTGCAGTGAAGTACGTTTCTAGCAGGAAGGATGCAAATGTAATTCTACCACAGGAAGAGTGATGAGGACATTATCCCTTCCCTTTGGTGTACTCATAATGTCCATTTTGGGGATGCTGCTAGAAAGGCATCAAGAACTCTCCCCATGGAGGTTTCGGTCCATTTTCCACTTGCATTCTAGTTTTCCATAACAGATGACAGAACTTGCCTTTTCATTCAGGCATCTAGCAGACCCGTGGCATCTGAGGATTCCATACCTGTGGTTCCTATGCTTAGAGTATAAAGTTTATACTCGTGTTAATACCTACCATACAGTGCTGTATCTTATGACACAACATGTGTAAGGCCCCTGGCAAAAATGGGAATAAAACCACTGAGGAAATCCAGCTCGACCTCCAGTGGTTCCAACCCAGTTAGTGGTGTTTGAGAATCTGGGGGTCCTCTCAAGTTTCGCCGTGCCCCCTCACTAATGTCCGTGAGCTATGGCAACCCAAATGCATTTTCTTTTTTTTTTTTTTTTTTTTTAATTTTTTTTTTCAACATTTTT
>NW_024412396.1:46618593-46683095 GCF_014898765.1 Herpailurus yagouaroundi | reverse complement strand
TTTTTTTTTCAACATTTTTTATTTATTTTTGGGACAGAGAGAGACAGAGCATGAACAGGGGAGGGGCAGAGAGAGAGGGAGACACAGAATCGGAAGCAGGCTCCAGGCTCCGAGCCATCAGCCCAGAGCCCGACGCGGGGCTCGAACTCCCGGACCGCGAGATCGTGACCCGGCTGAAGTCGGACGCTTAACCGACTGCGCCCCCCAGGCGCCCCCCCAAATGCATTTTCTTTTATTGAAAAGCATGCAGGGTTGGAGGTGAACAGATAAAGGGCACTAAACCAGGGCTTGGAACGTGAAAACGAGAGCAGTAACATTCTAAGGCATCCTCTTTCCATTTCCCTTGGATATTACATGGGGTAATATCTTTCAAGGAACCAGGTTATCAAGTTAGCATGTAAGGAAAGCAATTACATTAACGTAACCAAATGTTTGTATGGCAATCACCGAAGTGACAATTTGATGGGCAGCATATTCCAATTCGCAGAGCAAAACATGTTCAGAGGTTGCTATCCTAAAGAAGCTTGACAAGTTTCTTTACTTCCTGTCTCCGTTATCCTCGAGGTAAAAAATATCTTATTGAACACCTAACATAAACGATATACTCGCTCTCCAGTGGGGATACAAGGTCAGTTCCTTCTTTGTAGTTACCAATGCGGAGACTGGTTCTCCCCTCGGGGATAGCGGGTACGTGAATTACATCCACCAGGAGTACGATACGATTCCCCGGGAGAAAGGTTGTGCCAACCGACTGCCGCTGGGATATGGGCAGACAAGCTCACGCAGGCAAGGGAGGAAGCAGCTCCAGCAAAGCAGCATTTAGAGAAGGGAGATGAGTACCAGAAAAACTGTGCAATGAATTTCCTCGCGTTCAGCCTCAAAAACACACCACTATCCAAATTAAGATGCTCAGGAACAATAAGAAAGTTGAGATCATGCAAAAATGTTCTAGCTAGGTGTTTCCTTGATTCCTCCTCCTCTTTCTATTTCAATAGTAGGGTGAAGCCTCAACACTTAAGACATCCTACTATTCGGGAAAATAGATGTGTTATTTATAATAACCCTCCTAAAATGGCACCATATAACCATCTGTTATGAGCCCTTGCAGTCCTGCATGCTCTACTCTTCTCTGAATATCAATATCGCAAAAGCCACCCACCCGTCCACCCACCCCCCAAAAAATATCGGGGGAAGAGGAGGAAAGAGAAGTTTGGCAGGAAAAAAAGTATCAGGCTGCTCAGAATGCATTTATGTTAACTATTTCCCACCTCTTTCTCATGTCATAAACACCTTTCAAAGTGAGGACAAACTTATTATATTAAATACAAGAGATATTCCAGAAAGTGGCAGATACAGAACAAGGGAAAGGGGGAGCTCAGATAAGTTTAGAACTGGAAGGGAGCTTGCTGAGAATCCCATCCTCGCACTCCACAGCTGAGAAAACTGAGGCCCACATCTTTAGGTGAACCCCACAGCGGCAGCAAATGAGAGTCTGTGCCGGGTCTAGAATCAAGTGAATCTCCTGCCCCACAGGCCAGAAAGTTCTTCGAGACACCGAAGTCCCATGAAGCTTATCATAAGAAGCAGCACTTAAGGCCAAAGTTTTTGTGACATTGTGTTAAATGCCATAAAGAGAACTACAAGACTTTGATCCTGCCCTAGTTGTTGGCAAGGTCAAGGGATAAGAGAGTAACTCAATCACGGCACATGTACGAGAAACGCAGGCAAAAAAGTTAAACTATTTTAAAAATATGTGGGAAGCATATTAAATGGCACATTCTTGCTACAATTTCTGACCCAGAGATTTAATTAATGTCTAAGTTGGTGCACATAGAACCAGGGAAAATTGAAATGCGTCTGTTGGATTAACTCTGAAGCCCCAACACTGACGTATTAGCCTATAATTCCAGGCAATCCTAGAACAACTATGTGTGGTCTTTATGGAAAGGAGTTAATACCATTTCTAGTGGATGGGGCATTAGTCACTGTAGATGAGAAGACACTTCAGGATAAAGCAGAGACAATAACCTTAGTGGATGTGGGAGGGGGTAAAACGGGTAAACGAATAGATATAAGATGATACCTGAAGAACTGTAATGTAGCTGTGTAGAAAGTTGTATGGGGTAGGGATGAGGGAGTGACCAAACCCAAAGAAGAGTTTGGTCAGACTTCCTGGAGATGGTGGCCTCTGGGATGGACCTTGAAAACTGACTAGGATTTTATTGTACAATTTGAAAGCTTACTGCGTAATTACAACTCAAACTTCCATGGAGCCCAGCCCAAAGGCGAGCCCATAGTAAGCACCAAAATTAATTAACACTATCAAATCTATAACATAGGTTTACTTTTCTTTAACGTTCATCAAGAAAGCAGAGGTAAGACTTGAAATAATGAAAAAGGGGATGCATCAACCCTTGAACCCAAAATGCTCTTCTCTATTTCACTCACCAGAACTGCCCCTTAAATTATTCAGTCTAGCTTAATTAACTCCCCAGAGGATTATCTTCAAGGCACTGTTAGTTGGTTGTTGCCTGAGGCCAAACTCCAAGCTAGTTCTGGGATGTGGGAGGGATACAAAAGTTTCTTTGCTCTTGAGGATTTCAGTTACACAGCAAGAAAAAAGGGGATGAAATTATCTCATAAAGATTACAGTTGAACCCAAAGGGGCATATGGAACTTCGTATTATAGGTTGCCATTGGCAGCTTACCAGAGAATATCCCTTACAAAATAAAAGTCTAGCTGTAGAGCATTAAGATTTTTAAATATCTGAATGGAGAAAATAACATTCTCCCCAGGACAAAGTGATGATTTTTTTTTTTTTTAATGCTTCTGATATAGACTGGGAAATCCTAAAAAGAGAAGACTCCAGCAAGAGATCCCAGAGGAACCTCCAAACTAGACCCAGTGAGATAATGATGCCAAAAAGCCACAGTCAAACCCTAAAATAGCTTTTGGCAAGATTGCATTGAAAAAAACATTTGAGGAGACAGAATAAGATGATTGGGGGGGGGGGGGGCGGGGGTAGGAATCTGGCCCAAGAGAATAGTCTGTGAGCAAAAGAAAACAAACAGGCAAAAACTAGGTCTGAGTCAGGCTTGTGAGAAAAGAACACAAGGGTGAGGAGGGAAATGATGGAGACAGTCAAGTTGAAGGGAGGCAGCATAGTCTGAGCTCTCCTCAATTCAGGGCCTAGTGGGCATGAGAGCTGGGGGGGTTAAGGAGTAGTTGCCAAAGGAGCCACAACCAAAAACCAGAGCCTAACACTGAGGCCTGTCAGTGGGGCTTTCCCATCACCACCCTCTTCCCCCCGACACATCAATTCAATAGCTTTTCCTGATAAACCCATGCATGTGTCTGGCATGCACACATAAGGCACAGCTTATGTAGCCTGCTCTAGTGGCAATGGGGAGAAGACATTTTCCAAGCTGTTCAAAAGAAAACCACAGGCCCAAAATCGTGTCACAGAGGCCAGGTCACCAAACCGGGACTCAATGCCCAACCTAACTGCAGTTCTAACTTCCCCCAGAAACGTAGTCTTGGCTGGATAGTCAGGAATTTTCTGATCAGCATCCGTGAGTTAATCTGTCACATGGGCCCTCTCCATCCCCCAAAAGATAAGGGAATCCACCTAATAAGATCTCCTGCCCTTCTGCCAAGGTCAAACTATCCTTTCTTTTCTTTTGCTAAGAACTTATTGTACCACCCTCCGTCCCATAAAAACCTTCCATGCGTACAACTCCTCAGAGCCCCCTCTACGTGCTAGATGGAGACTGACTGATTCGTGAATTGGTTAATAAAGCCAACTGGATCTTTAAAATTATGTAATTGAATTTTTATTATTTAACAGATTTGGTGGCAGTGCTGGGATCTGAAGCGAACTTCCAGTGGCATCCGAGGACAGGAAACCCAAGCGCGGTACCCCATGAACCGTCTGGGTTTACTGTCTTTCTCGCTGTTTCCGAAGGCTGAAGCCCCTCTCAGTTCTGAGCTCCACTCCTGTTGGGTACAACATCTCCATCTAATTGGCTTTCCTTGACGGGGGTCTGCCTGAGCTGGCAGACAATTATGCTCGGAGCCCAACTGGGCAGGCAATTCTGCCCAGAACCCAGCTGAGTGGGTAGTTTTGCCCGGGGCCCAAGTGAGCTGGCAGAAGGGTCTTCCCAGAGCTCAAGCCTGTAGCCTTTCAGACCACAGTTCCCCAGAGGGAAAACCCTAGACCTTAGTTCTATCCCTGGATTCCACACTGGGAACTGCTGGCAGCAGCTGTCTTTCTCCATTTTGTTTGGAATCAGTCCACAGTCCCCATCCCTTGGGTTTGCTGGTTTAATCACTTGCCCAGTCCATGGTTCCACAGGAATTGGTGGTAGTGCACACAGGGCCTTCTTGTGGCCAGGAGTCAGTAACATCCCTTGGCTACCGCAGAGATGTTAAGGTGCCCATGTTTGTCTGTCTTGTGTTGTGCAGTAAAAGTTATTGCCAAGGGAATCCTCGGAAGCCAGAAACCTGCAAAGATTGGTGGGCACAGGCCAAGCATTTAAAGGCTGTTAGGGCATTCACCACTTCAAGAAGACTCTCATGATAGGATAAATTGGTCATGCAATGAGTTAGATTGATCCTGGGTCACTCCCAACCTCAAGAAAGCTTTCATGCAATGAGGGACACTGTAAAACACAAACTATCCCCAACCCAGCAGCGTATCCCTTTCAGGTATCAGTTTGACTCTGAGAAACTCAAAGGCTTAGCTGCTGGGATCCTTAAATTCTAAAGATTCAAGGGCACTACCTTCAGGCACACCTGCTTATTTTATGTCTAAGAATTATAGTCCTGAAAGTCGCCGGTCCCCGGGGGGCCCCGCCCCCGGGGGGATGAACAGCAAAATTGTAATAAGCTTGTTTTGTGTCCTGAAGAATTTGGTTTGGCAATTGTCAGGCTGGGGGACCCAAAATAAGGCCAGACAGAAATGTGAGTTGCACCCCTCTGTAGATGGATGTGGCCGGAAAGAAATATGGGTTAATTCCATTTGCAGCTAGGGACCTACCAAACTGCTGCCAGCCCACAGGGGAACTTCAACTCACAAATACAATGGCCATTATGTGGAATGCTCCAATTAGACAAGATGGTTCATTTAAGAAGTACACTTAAAAGCAAGGGTTCCCAAATTAAACAAAATGGGATACCTACTTTAATTGGCAAGCAGAAGCCCGCAAAAGGTCTCAGGATTCCAAAGTAGTTTCATTGAAAGACTTACTGCAAAAGGCTGATGAAAAATTAAAGCTGTGAGAGAGACCTAAAACAAAAGACTGTAAGACTCACCTAACTCCCACGGCTCCCCTCTATCCTCCTTTGAGAACTCATTCTAGTCTGAATTGTTTTTCCATTCTGAAGAGACTACACAATCATAAACAAAAGTCTGCTGAGCTAATGGCCTTACGGACACCCCTATACCTATCTCAGGAGGAGGGTTCCCTTACAGACCCCTCCCAGAGTTGACAAAACTGAGGGATTGTCTGGTAAACTGCATGCTGTTCCTTTAAACAGCCAAGGAGAAACTCTGGTAGATACCAGCCTGCAGGAGGGATCCTAGAAAAACTGGCAGAAGCCAGGGGAGGGTGAAAATTTCACCAGAATCTGTTCTTCTCTGTCTCTGTCTGTGGTGGCCAGTCAAGAAAGGAAAATGAAATTTCACATTGTTCCTTCCTTTCCAAAGCTAAGCCCATAGGTCATTCACTGATCCTCTCCCTCCTGGGGACAGCTATTGCCTTCTTGTTTGTCTCAATTTGCATAACTAGGCTTGGCTTTCTGCCTGCCTGGGACACATGGGTTGTTGGTTCTTTCTTTTGGCTATAACTTCAGGAATGACTCTGGATCTTGAGAAGGTAGTATCCTTTGCACACTCTTTGGGGACATCTGTTACACCCAAGGCAGGTAATTCAATACTGCCAGAAATACTTAAAATTAGAACTATGTGCGCCGAGGGAAAGAAGCCAATTGAGAATAGTGTAGCTGGACGCACAGACCAACATATGATGTCATTTAAGTTACAACCCAAGTCTTTGAGGAATTAAAATAATAGTCCTTATCTTACAAAACTTTACAAAACTAGAAATGCAGCTATAGAGGCAATTCAAAATTCACCTATTCCTCTACTACTCCCAAAACTTCCCATTTATCTCAAACGGCTGGCTTGTAAATTATTGGCTCTGGGAAACCAAAGTCCATCTTGGGGGGAACTTGCAGTCTTTCTTTGTCCCTTAAAGTTTTAAATCTTATGTCTTTGAAATGTAAGCGTAGCCCACAATCATCTGAGACTGAAGGAGAAAGAAAGAAAAAGAAGCAAGCAGTCTTTTTAAAACACAAATTGCTAGGGGCGCCTGGCTGGCTCAGTGGGTGCAGTGTGCCACTCTTGATCTCGGGGTTGTGAGTTCAAGTCCCACCTTGGGTGTGAAGATTACTTAAAAATAAGGAATCTTAAAAAATAAAATAAAATACAAACCGCCAAAAGAGTTCTATAGCACAGCCTCCTTAAGATTAATTCCAGGAACAAATACAAATCTTAAAAATCTTCTCCTCAAACATTAGTAAACTACAGGGTCTTTGCATTGGTCTCTGTGTATGTGTGTGTGTGTCCACATGTATATGCTGTAGGTGTGAGATATTTTTCTACCTCTGGACGGTACTGCTAAAATTAATTTGTAAAAGAGCTCTATTTAGTTATTTTGAAGGCAAGCACTTGTAAGGATTAGGCATTCTAAAATTCTCAGAAAGATAGAAACTAATACAAATGTTTTTTCAAGTTCACACGATCGGGGAAAATATTTGGTTTTTGGTTTAATTAGACATGTCTTTAGAGTTATCAACATTAAAATCACAACTTTTACTCTGCCTGGGTTTACTTAAAGTCAAGTGAGTTGATGTTATCTGTTACAAAATGTTCTTTAAAACTAGCTTGGGAGAATGACTGACTTTGATGTCTCATTACATTTTTATGGGCGATTCAAGCAGAATTGTTAAGAACAAGTAAATCGAATAGATGTAAAGAAAATTTTAAATTTTAGGCAAACTTTTAGATAGTCTCCCAAATCTTTTTGGCAACCTAAAACCTTAAAGTTTTGCTGAGTTCGGTGAAACGATAAGTTAAATTCACTTACTACTTAGATCATTTCCAAATAAGATAAAATACCAAAATATTAATTACTGAACATAGGTGTCTCTACTTTGGCTTCTTAGTACAGAGAAAGTAAAAGATATTTGGATGTGTTTGCACTACTCTGGAAAATTAAAAAGGTACATGCTGGTATATCAGTTCACAATTGCTTACTACTTGGTTTTCACTAGAAATTAAAGTTTCTAAGCATTAAAAAAAACCTCTAATATATGTAATTAAAGCCACTAAGGAGAGTGGAAAAGGAATCTTGGGGAAAAAAATTTAATATGTGATTAGCTGACTCTCATGAAAAGCCAAACAGCAACAGAATCTGTAAAGGTTATGGCACATGTGGATAAAGTCCATTCTGCTTCTACAAAAATGACCCCTTATTGCCAGACTTTTGCCGTCACGATGTCCTTGCAACGTGGTGACACTTGGCTCCCAGATCAGAAACATCAAGATGGTAAAATAATGACTGTAAATTCAATGAATGGCCATGGTTATAGGAAACCCAAGGTGGGCACTTGGTTCTTCCCGGCTCCCTGGAAAACCCCATGTTTCCATTTTTACATTCCTCCACCCCACTACAGGGCATTTAAGATGTCTCAAATTACTAACAGACATTGGTGGGGAGACTTGCAGAAAATTGCAAAAAATAGTCACCAGCAATGTGTAACTAATCAAGTCCATAATCCTGGAAAAATTACTTTTGTCCCCAGAGACCTCAGACCTCCTGTCCCTGGATCCTTAGAACACCAACAACTAGACTTCATTCAGATGCCACTTAGTGAGGGTTGTCACAGTGTTTTTATTACTGTTTGTGTGTTTTCCTGATGGTCTGAGGCCTTCCACTGCTACAAAGCTGATGCCATCATGGTAGCAAAGAAACCGTTAGAGAATGTGTTTCTCACTGGGAACCTTCCATAATCTCCAGTCATCAAGGAAACCATTTCACTGAACAAATCTTACAAGCCTTGATGAAAACCTTGCAAACTTCTTTGAATTATCACTGTCCTTATCACTTCAATCATCAGACAAGGTTGAGAGATCCTCCAACTTAAAATTTCTAAATATGCTGAAGCTATTGGACTTCCCTGAGCTAAGGTAACGCCCTTGGTCCTGTTGACTATTTGAAGTTCCCCCTTTAAGAAACAAACTCACTCTACATGAAAGAGTCACCAGCAGACCAATGTCTATGCAGCCTTCTGCTTGCCCTTTGTTATCTCATGCTACTGTGACCAGCTATTCTAAGTCTCTGAGATCTTATGCTCAAGCCTATCACCAACAGGTTAAAGAAGTCTTTCCTGATCCCAATTCAGGGGTTCTTGTTGGTCACAATCTAGAGCATGGTGATTGGGTATTCTGGAAATGTTATCAGATGAAGAGGGTGTTGGAGCTCCACTGGAAGGGCCCTTATCAAGTGCTCCTGACCACTGACACCTCTTCAAAATTAGAAGACGCTGGAGACCTTTGAATCAAATTGATGAGGAAGATAAGTAGCTGACATCAAGGTTGATTACTTCTGCCCGAGACAACAGATAGAGACTTCATACTTTAACTGAACATGAAACCTTTTCTCTTTCTTTTCCTTTCCTTTACTCTGGCATTAGCCTGGAAAGATAATGTCCTCATCTATATCTCCCAGGCCCTTGCTGGGGGGTGGGGGTGGGGGGCAAATTCCAGAATTTAGAACAACCTTTTATTTCAGGCTACAAGAAAACCTAACTGTGGCCCTAACTTTTCACAAGCAAAACAAGACATCTCATTGGCCGACTCCCCTGAATTTACATTACTGAATTAGAAAGTACCTACCAGGAGGCTTTCATGATTCAGGAATCACTCCTTTTGATAGGTCTCTATTTCTTTGTTTTGGAATAAATGTAAATAAGGCCCGATGAGGAATTTCTCCTTAATTCCTGCAATTGTTGCAGAATCCACTGCTAAAGCAATAATAACCCAACAAAGATCCTTAGACTCTCTGGCAAAAATTGTTCTTAATAATAGCAGAGCCCTTGAGTATCTTTTAGCTGAGCAAGGAGGCGTCTGTACTGTAGTTAATACCACCTGCTACACCTGGAGCAACACATCTGGGGAAGGTGAAACTAATTTATACAAAATCATGGAGCAAGCCAGTTAGGCTGAAAGGGTAATTCCTTCAACAGGGTCTTTCTTTGAGTGGTTTGGGTCTTGGAGACCATGGCTCTGAAGTGCACTCCAAACACTGGGAATTATCTTGCTTTTAGTATTCATAATAATCTCCCTGGTACATTGTATTCTCTCCAAACATTTAAATGCATGTTTGTAGCCACGAACCACCAAGCAAATGATCTCCCTAAGAACGGAATGTCAAAAAAGGAACAAGAAAAATTACCAACTTAAAGAATGTGAACCCAAAGCCACGACCTATGAAGATCCCAGAAGTTAAGCAAAAATATCATGACCTCTGGATCGCAAAGAACAACAAAAACTATGAGAACTTCTCAACAGTAGCTGAGAGTGGAGCTATAATGTCTTAAATTTTGACCACATCTCTCAATTAAGCTGGGAGTCTGATGAAAAGAAAGGAATTGTTAAAAAGAAAACCACAGGCCCAAAATGGCATCACATAGGCCAGGTCACCAAACCAGGACTCAATACCTAATCTAACTGCCATTTCAACCTTCTGCAGAAATGTAGATTTAACTGGTCAGTCAGGAATTTTCTGATCAGCATCAGTGAGGAATCTGTCATGTGGGCTTTCTCTATCCCCCCCAAAAGAAGATTAAATAATCCACCTAATAATACCCCTGCCCTTTCCCCTCAGGGAAGGTGGCCCTGCCTAAAACAATCTTTTCTTTTGCTAAGAACTTACCGTCCCACCCTCCTTCCTATAAATTTTGTACAACTCCTTGGGGCTTTCCTCTACTTGCTAGATGGGATGCTGCCCGATTTGTGAATCATGCGTATCAAAGTCACTTCGATCCGTAAAATGTATGGGTTGAATCTTTATTATTTAACAACGTACATGACAGGAAAACAGTCACTCTTAGAATTCCATCTATTTTGGGTAAAGTGATAGGCCAGCTTGAGTCTGTGGAGGACCAGCATGGTGGACTAAAGGTAGCCACAAATCCTTTGTCATTACCCCTGTAATACGATAAAAAATACATGTCGCCTTTGTCCCCATTTCTGGTTCCTGCCACAGAGCTTTAAAAACCCTTGAAATTTCCTGAATAATAGGAGTGCTTTTTTGTTATTCATAATGAATCCCTCTGGACTATACCTGAGTTTATGCTATCATGGTAACTCAAGGTGGTCCCTTAGATAGTTTCAAAACAGGGGTTGGCCACACACAGCAGTACAGGGCTAGAACTTTCAACCCCCTCCCTCTACCTCTGGGGAGGGGGAGGGGATGGAGTTCAACCACCAGTGACCAATGATTTAATGAATCATTCCTAGTCAACACAACCTCCATAAACACTCTTGAACAATGGGGTTTGGGGAGCTTCCTGATCGGTGAGCATATTGATGTACCTGGGGGGTGGTATACCCTAACTCCAAGGGGACAGAGGCTCCTGCACTCAGGATCCTTCTGCACTGTCCCCCCCCATGCCCCACTTCATCTGGTTGTTCATTTGTGTCCTTTATAACAAAGTGTAATCTTAAATACAGCATTTTCCTGAGTTTTCTGAGTGAATAACTAAACCTGAGGTAGAGTTGGGGGAACCTCCTAATTTACAATTGGCTGGACAGAAATGTGGATGACTTGGGAATACCCTCACTTGTGGCCGGTATCTGAAGTGGGAGGCACTTTTGTGGGACTGAGCCCTTAACCTGTGGGGTCTGTGCTAACTCTAGGTGGTTAGTGTCAGAATTGAGTGAATTGTAAAACATCCAGTGTTGGATGACAGGATGGAAACCATGTTGTAAAACATCCAGTGTTGGAGACTTGATGGAAAACCACAGTGGAGCCCCATCAAAAGGTGGGATTTATTACCCCTCCTTTTAAATCTGAGCTGGCTCCCATGACTGTTTAACTAAAAGAAGGCAGAGGAAGTGGCTTATTGATGTTTCCAGGCCTGAGCCTTTGAAAAACCTGAAAGCTTCCACCTTGGACTTTCTGAGAGCCCTGGGCCACCAAGTTAGATGTTCAGGTACTTTGCTGGAAAGGCCATAGAAAGAGGAAAGGCCCTGAGACCACCTGCAGAGAAAGGGGGCCTGACATCCCTGTAGCCAAGTGGAAATTCCAGAAACTCCATCCCAGCTGCTATCCAACTGCAAGAGAAATGTCAAGGACAACCAGAGGAACTGTCCAGGTGCATCCAGTGAATCCCCAGAACTACTTTCATAAGCCACTAAGTTTTGGATAAGTTTGTTATGCAGCCATAAATACTTGATTTAAACACCACCATCAGGATAAGGTGGGTAGGAACCGTCTGAGAAAAGTGTCTTTAATGGCAACATCAGAAATTGTAGTTTGGTCATCCATACGTTTATTTATGCGTTAAACAAATATTTATTGAATGCTTCCATTGGGCTGGACTCCAACTAGGTACTGGGAATACAGATGAAAGGGAATTCTTGCCTTTAAAGAGCTTCCGGCCTCATCAATTCATTCACTTTTTTCTTTAACAAAGCTGTCAACTTTATTGGGAGGGAGAGAGAGAGTCCTAAGCAGGCTCCACGCTGTTAGCACAGAGCCTGATGTGGGGCCCGATCTCATGAGCCTTGAGACCATGACCTGAGTCGAAATCAAAAGTGGGATGCTTAACCCACTGAGCCACCCAGGCACCCCAACAAAGCTGTCAACTTTTATCCTCCAGGACTATTTCCTTCTTTAAATTCCACATTTTCTAGGGCAAGCAAGAGTCAACTCACTTTCCTATCTCCACAAAGTTTTCCTAGACCAATCTGGTCTCTCTATTTCAGTTTCTCCAATTGTAAAATATGGCCCAAAGAGGACTAACAATATTTCCAAGAGACTGTTAGGACATCAAAGCAGAAAGCTTTTTTAAAACTCCAAGCCTTTTAGGAAAAAGTTACGAAGCAGATGACATTTTATTGTCCATTCCAATGTGTTTTTCCTAGAGAAATTTTGTGAATTATATTTTTTTTCAATGTTTTTATTTATTTTTGGGACAGAGAGAGACAGAGCATGAACGGGGGAGGGGCAGAGAGAGAGGGAGACACAGAATCGGAAACAGGCTCCAGGCTCCGAGCCATCAGCCCAGAGTCTGACGCGGGGCTCGAACTCACGGACCGCGAGATCGTGACCTGGCTGAAGTCGGACGCTTAACCGACTGCGCCACCCAGGCGCCCCATTGTGAATTATATTAAAAACAACATCACAAATGACCATTGCCAGAAGCACCTGCCGGGCAGATAAGATGCCAGTTATTCTGTTTCTCTGTCCCTGTCAGGGCTAACATGGAGCACGAACACACGTACACATATACTCTGTGGGATCCAAGGGGAAGCAGACTGGATCCTTCCAGTTCCTACCAGTATAACCACGTTTCTGAGTGTCCCTCAACTGATAACCGGCCGGCTGTCAATAGGCTGTACATTTCACAGACTGTGCCTGTGCTGGCACTTCTGTTCATTATGGAATGTTTATTTAATTAAGCCTTTTCATCAGAGACCTCCAAGCACATAAGGGTGGTTAGTGTTTTTTAAACATCCAACAATTGGGGTTGGCAGCAAAAAATAAACCCAATCATGTGCTATCACATCGCCAGAAACACAATGAGATATGTGAGCAACACTTAACAAAAGTAAATTGTTTATAGTGTGTTCTGAGCAATCATTCGGATTGAAAACATGGGCACAACGTAACTATACTAAACACCATAACTATAGGTAAATTCTCTTGATGGACCTTGGCCAATACTAAAGTGGAGCTTGATTGAATATCAAAAATAAACGACATTAGGAGTGCCTAGGTGGCTCAGTCAGTTAAGCGTCCGACTTCGGCTCTGGTCATGATCTTGCGGTTTGTGAGCTCAGGCCCTGCGTTGGGCTCTGTGTTGACAGCTCAGAGCCTGGAGCCTGCTTCAGATTCTGTGTCTCCCTCTCTCTCTGTCCCTCCCCCACTTGTACTATGTCTCAAAAATAAATAAACTTTAAAAAAATTTTTTTTAACTACATTAATGAAATCAAACTACTTTGAGCTAGACTGTCATAGTTCATAACATTTGTTTTAGTCCTAATTGACTCTAAGCCTTTAATCTTACTCTCCTCAGCCCAATAAATACTCTGTAATAAGATGGAGTCATAAGCATCGCTATAAGTATGTTTTTTATTTTTTTTATTTTTTTAAATTTTTTTTTTCCAACGTTTATTTATTTTTAGGACAGAGAGAGACAGAGCATGAACGGGGGAGGGGCAGAGAGAGAGGGAGACACAGAATCGGAAACAGGCTCCAGGCTCTGAGCCATCAGCCCAGGGCCTGACGCGGGGCTCGAACTCCCGGACCGCGAGATCGTGACCTGGCTGAAGTCGGACGCTTAACCGACTGCGCCACCCAGGCGCCCCTATAAGTATGTTTTTTAAAAGTCCTGCTTGCTTTTGTATAATAGGCAAAAGCTGGAAATAGCCCAGATGTCCTTCAGTAGGTGAATGGTTAAATAGCTGTGATACAACCACACCATGGAATACAGCTCAGAGATAAACAAGAAATGAATGATTGATCCATGCAACTCCGATGAATCATGAGGCAACTCAGGGAAAAAAAAAGACTACCCTACAAGATTACATACTACATGATTTCATTCTTGAAATGACAACTTCTAGAAACAGAGAATAGATTAGTAGTTGTTAGAGTCAGGAGAAAGGCCCCAAGCTCCATGAAGACAGAAGCACCTTTGTTTGGGACTTTGCCCTATGTATCTCTTCATCTGGCTATTGATTCATATCCTTTATTGTATTTTTTAATAAACTGGTAAAGGTAAGTGTTTCCCTGAGTTCTGTGAGCCTCTCTAGCAAATTAATCAAACCTGAGGAGGTCACCGGAACCTCTCACCCGTAGCTGGTTGGTCAGAAGCACAAGTAACAGCCTAGGGCTTGCAACTGGCCTCTGAAGTGGAGGGTGGAACACAGTCTTATAGAACTGAACTCTTAATCTGTGGAATCTGATGCTGTCTCCATGTAGATAGTGCCAGGAGGAGTTGAATTATAGAATTGCCCAGTGTGGGGGAAACTTTCACACATCTGGTGACCAGAAGTGTCAGGACTGAAGTGTTCTGTGCGAGGAGTAAAGAAGACTCACAAGGAAGAAACAGTAGGGAAGAACTAGGTTGTTCCCAACAAAGGGAGGGAGCTATAGAAGGGCAGCTCACAGGAGGCTTGTTTCAATGGAATTGTTATAGGGGCGCCTGGGTGGCTCAGTCGGTTAAGCGTCCAACTTCAGCTCGGGTCCTGATCTCATGGTTCGTGAGTTTGAGGCTGCATCCAGCTCTCTGCTTCAGATCCTCTGTCTCCCTCCTTCCCTTTCTCTGCCCCTCCCCCCTCTCAAAAATAAACAAACACATAAAAAATGGAACTGTTCTGTATTAATGTCAATAACCTGGTTGCGATATCATGCTATAGTTTTATAAGATGTTACCAGAGGGTGGGGAGGAAGAACAAGGGAAAGAGAAATACAGGATCTCTTTGTATTATTTTTCACAACTGCATGTGACTCTACAATAACCTCAAAATTTAAACATTTTTTACAGTTATGGCCAATTATGTCCTATGCTGGAACTTGGCGAAAATTTTGACATGAATACTCTTTTTGCATTACCTCACATTTTTAAACCTTTAATATGTTCTACTAGAAAACACTGTCAGTTCCCAAGATAATGAAACCCAGTTTAAGAATTATGACTTGTTTTTATTATTTTTTTAAAGTTTACTTATTTATTTTGAGAGGGAGTGAGTGAGAGAGAGAACATGGGCAGGGAAGGGACAGAGAGGGAGAGAGAAATCCCAGGCACCCCATGACTTGTTTTTAAATCATAGTTTAAGAAAAAACTTAACAACTAAATATTAAAATGTACTCAGGCTGTACTTAGAGGATATAAATCTCATAATTTTAAAAATTAAAGATGAAGCATTAGTGTAATAAATAAAATGTTCCTTTACATACTAATTTCAAAGTAAAGCCAACAATTCTAACATTTTTTTGTAATACTGTCATTTTCATTCACCATTCTAAAGGTGGCTTAATAGGTTTATATCCAAGGTATTTTTTTTCCTGGTTTTATTACTTTCACTATAATCACTTTAATCTTTAATCACACTTTCGGGGTGCCTTGGTGGCTCAGTCGGTTAAGCATCCAACTCTTGGTTTTGGCTCAGGTCATGATCTTAGGGTTTGTGGGTTCGAGCCCCCACGTACGGCTCTGCCCTGACAGCTTGGAGGCTGCTTAGAATTCTGTCTCACTCTCTCTGCTCCTCCTCCACTCGCTCGCTCTCTCTCTCTCTCTCTCTCTCTCTCTCAAAAACAATAAACAAATATTTAATCTTTAATCATATTTTCAAGACCCTCACCTAGGCAGGCCCCAGAGTTCATGGCAGTCTCCTTAACTAGGAAAATGCAAAAGAATAGGACATTCTGATAAGACAATTTTAATACTGTTCTGTTGACTTGGGAACTTTTTAATAAAAGTTAAAAAAAAAAAAAAAGCAAGCATCAGCTTTTTCTCTCCTAAGTACTGCATAATCCACGTATGCACCTCCTACCTCATGACTCCCCTCTACCCACTCACTGTGGGATGGGCTAACGCTGAGAGACAGGATGAGAAAAAATGTGGTGTGGCGTCAGAAGTGGGGGCTTAAATGGAGTAATGGGGGGAATCGTTATGTGCATTTCTTAGTCATTTAAAAGGCAGGCAAGCAGAAACTGTGTTTTCCTTATCGATTCAGCCCCATTAGCCCATCCAAGTCAAATGTCCTCCTAATCAAGACAGCCTCACGGAATTGGCTACATAGAGTCAGCCGCTTCCAACGCCCTGATTTAAAGATCACCGGGGCGCCTGGGTGGCGCAGTCGGTTAAGCGTCCGACTTCAGCCAGGTCACGATCTCACGGTCCGTGAGTTCGAGCCCCGCGTCAGGCTCTGGGCTGATGGCTTGGAGCCTGGAGCCTGTTTCCGATTCTGTGTCTCCCTCTCTCTCTGCCCCTCCCCCGTTCATGCTCTGTCTCTCTCTGTCCCAAAAATAAATAAATGTTGAAAAAAAAAATTTAAAGATCACCACGTGCAAAACAGAGAACGCAGGTGCTTCTATTTTCTGAGGAAGAATCACCTAAATCACGTCCACCCAAAAGGCCTGAATGCATTCAAAGGCATCACCTGAGCAAATACACAAGGAGACAAAAATGCTCCCGATGCCCAAGGACTAACCAGCAGGACACAAAGCCATCACCATCAACACTATGTGAGCAGGGGGACCCCCCCCCCCAAGAAGGCGAAGGCACAAGACAGCTATGACTCAGACACGGCGCATCTGATTGCATAGCTTCCGTGCTCTGGATCCAGCGCCTGGAGACGGGAATGTTCCCGTGTGCCTACGATCCACACGACCACACAGCGGCCTTCTCCCTCACCTGACAGGCTGCCAGAGGCTGGCCACTTCACTGCACGGCGATCCCGGCTAGGAGGTCAGCCAACCCCACCAAGGCAACCCCTCTCTGGCACACCTTCCACAAATCTCTACTAACTGCAGGCGAATGAACATGTGAGGAAAATGAGGACTTCTCTCTGAAGGGGAAACTAAAAGAAAGAGTCTCACCCCAAACTTCTCCAAAAAGTGTATCAGACGTCTCTGGATCCCATTTGTTCACTATACTTACTGGGCAGAAGATTAGCTATTATATTTTTTAGTTTAAATTTTAATTAACATACACGGGTTTCAGGAGTAGAATTCAGTGATTCATCATTTACATACGACACCCAGTGCTCATCCCAACAAGTGCCCTCCAGGGTGCCCACCTCCTTCCATCAACCCACGGTTTTTTTTCTCTACCGTTAAGAGTCTCTTGTGGAACAAAATCACATAGTATGTGTCCTTCTCTGATTGACTTATTTCGCTTAGCTTAATACATTCTAGCTCCATCCATGTCATTGCAAATGGCAAGATTTCATTCTTTCCCGATGGTTGAGTTATATTCCATTGTGTGTGTGTGTGTGTGTGCATGTGTGCATCACACCTTCTTTATCCATTCATCAGTCAGTGGACATTTGGGTTCTCACCATAGTGTGCTAGTAGTGATAATGCTGCTATAAACATTGGGGTGCACGTACCCCTTTGAAGCTATATTTTTGTATCCTTTGGGTAAACACCTAGTAGTGTAATTGCTGGATCACAGGGTAGTTCTATTTTGAACGTTCTGAGGAACTTCCGTGCTATTCTCCAGAGTGACTGCACCGGTTTGCTTTCCGACCAACAGTGCAAGAGGGTTCCCCTTTCTCCTCATCCTCACCAACACCTGTTGTTTCTTGTGTTGTAAACGTTAGCCACTCTGAAAGGCGTGAGGTGGTATCTCATTGTGATTTTGATTTGCATTTCCCTGACGATGAGTGATGTTGAGCATCTTGTCATGTGTCTGTAAGCCATCTGGATGACTCCTTTGGAAAACTGTCTATTGTACTTGGAAGGGGGATGGAAGGGGACCTGAGCAGCTGGGAAAGGAAAGGAGGCAATCGGCACAGGCTTGGCACTCACCTTTGCAATTCTGTCAACCCAAATCTACTACATAAAACCGGTGATTTAGCATTATTATGGCACAACTGAACTGGCATAAAGTACACAGTCATCACCCTGCCAGCAGGTTACCACAGTCTAGGAGAGCTCTGTTCAGCACCTGGGGGATGGTACAATCTCCTTTTTGATGCCGCCCTTTGAATCCAGGCATTGCTAGCCTTCCCCGGGTGTTATGAGTGACTGGGCTTCGGGCCGCCAGCAAAGACTGTCCTCTCCGGCTATTTGGAAAGAAAAGGTGGAACTCTAACTCTATTACAAACTGTTGTAACTCTGTTACAAACTCTTTCTAACTCTATTTACAAACTGTAAAGTCTATTACAACTGGAGGAGGTTCACATATTTTATATTTGTTGACTAGCAAAAGAGAACCCTTTAAAATGATTATCATGAAAAATGTCAACTGGTGTCTCTCCATTATATACAACGGCCTCATTCTGGTCCCCAGTGCTGCCACCTTCCCTTTTCACATCATTTTGTCTGACTTTTGGCCTTTACATTAATTAGTGCTGGATAAAAGCATGGGAGGCAGGTGAGGATAAAAAGCTTCAGTCTGAATTGAGTCCTTAATTTCCAACATCTGTGTCACTGAATCATTCCAGACACTTTTATGTAAACAGAACAAAAAAAAAAAAAAAAAAAAAAGGAGCTCTGTCTATAGTAAAAGTTATTAAGGAAAGGTAAACAATTTATAATTCAAAAATTATACAAAAGAAAATTATCTTTGGATTTCTGCAGCTATAATAATGTTCAGTTACCGCAAATACTTTGCTATTTTAAAGAACCCAGGTTTGTTTTTCCCCCAGCAATGAATTGCTTAAAACCTAAGGTAAACTGTTTATAGATTAAATTCTATTCAAATGCCTAGGATACACTATTTGTAGGCATCCTATGGTGATTTTTCTTGTACACTGAAGAATCCTATTGCCAAGCTCTTAATTTAAATATAGATTTTCATATAATGAGTCTTTACCTACAATCACAGGCTCGTTCGTTGCTATGCTTTTTCTGTGTGTCACGTTCATTATGAAGAAGAAACTTTGATTAAGCCTCTCTTTGCCTGTAGTGGTTTGCGGCAAACCTTACAAAGCACGTTGAATTGATGAGATCCCTGCGAGTTTATGAGATGAAAAATGCAGCTGCAGACACAGACATTTTTATAACTAATATTGAGACTTCCCATGAAATAAACAGCATAATAAAGCAAAGGAGACTGTAGCAGCAAAGACATTAAATGCTTGCTTTGTGATGATACCGTAGTAGGTGAAAGAACCTAGTTCCACACTCATGCTGCAGGACACGACAAAGATTGTGTTACTTTGCTTCCATTTCAGATCTTAATTAGTGTTTCCGTCAGTAGTTTACAGGGAAGTTTTAAGTGGTTACTATACACTGTGCCTCTGTATATTCTGTTACTTATTGGTATTTTGGGATCATTTCAGTCATTATCCAGAGTAATCCAGCTCTGGTCAGTTGGGGATAAAGTCAGTCCTCGAGTAGACCGGGGACCGGGGACGTTTGTTACAGAGTCAAGAAGAGGGGGCATTTCCATGTTTTTCATCTGAAGCTTCAGAACGTTTTTCCAAGTTTAGAGGAATATTATTTCTCACTAAACATGCACCATCCTTGTTCTACATAAGGTGTTTTGTGAAAGATTTTGTACAGGTCAAATTTTTGAAAATCGCACTGTTTAAAATTCAATGTTGGGTCTGTTATTTTGGGGAACCCTCTTATTAGCTTTTGAGCATGACAAATACTTTCTCATCACAGGAACAGAAGGTGGCTCCTAATATACCTGATTCTAAGTTTGATTTTGGCCACAGGTTTCCCAAGTACCGGCTATGACTTGCATTATGATCACGTCATGTATGACTATGCTCTGTGTTTAGTCCACGCATTGAAATAAAACATGTGGAAATTGAGGCAGAGACTATCTGAGAAACTGAGTCCTCTTAGGGAAACAAGAAGCATTTCAATCCACACTCAGAGTTTAAAACCATTTTTCACAATATCTACCAATTACATCAAATAAGACAAAAAGAGAGAGGGAGGCAAACCATAAGAGACTCTTAAATACAGAGAGCAAACTGAGGGTTGCTGGAGGGGTGTTGGGTGGGGGGATGGTCTGGATGGGGGATGGGCATTAAGGAGGGCACTTGCTGGGATGAGCACCGGGTGTTCTATGTAAGTGATGAATCACTGAATTCTACTCCTCAAATTATTATTATACTATATGTTAACTAAATTGGATTTAAATAAAATTTAAAATTAAGGAAAAATCAAATCTTGCCTCTTCTACTTTAGATCAGTTCTTTCCTACATGATAAGCTGTTGAGTATTGCAGGTTTAAGCCAAGAAAAATAGATATGTTATAGTAAAAAGAACCCCAACCCTATGATCATAATTTTTTTTCTTTTCAAATTTTTACTTAATTTCTAGTTAGGTAATATACAGTGCAATATTGATTTCAGGAGTAGAATTTAGTGATTCATCACTTACATACAACGCCCAGTGCTCATCCCAACAAGTGCCCCCCTTGATAACGATCACCCGTCTAGCCCATCCCCCACTCACCTTCTTCCATCAATCTTCATTTTATTCTCTATGGTTAACAGTCTCTTGTGGTTTGTTTCCCTCTCCGTATGTTCATCTGTTTTGTTTCTTTATTCCACATATGAGTGAAATCATATGGTATTTGTCTTTCTCTGACTGACTTATTTAGCTTAGCATAATAAATTCTAGTTCCAACCGTGTCATTGCAAATGGCAAGATTTCATTCTTTTCAACAGCTGAATAATATTTTTATATACATACATACATACATACATACATATACATACATACCCCACACTTTCTTTATTCATCAGTAGTAGATATTTGAGCTCTCTCCACAGTTTGGCTATTGTTGATAATGCTGCTATAAATATTGGGGTGCATAAACCCCTTTGAATCTGTAGTTCTATATCCTTTGGGTAAATACCTAGCAGTGTAATTGCTGGCTCATAGGGTTTTTATTTTTAACTTTCTGAGGACCTTCCATACTATTCTCCAGAGTAGCTGGACCAGTTTGCATTCCCACCAACAGTGCAAGAGGGTTCCCCTTGCTCCACACATGATCATAAGTTTTGAGATCTAGAATGAGTCTTAGCATTTTAAAGATGACTGATTTATAAGTGGCTTGCCCTCGGTCACAGAGTTAATTAGTAACCTAACTGAAAATGTTTGGTCTTTCATTTCAGTCCACTTTTTTCTACATTTCAATTTTTACCATAAACCAAAGGAAGATTCTTGTGAAGTGTACAGAATGAACATAAAGAAAGTAGAACCTGGAGTGCTGGCCTAACTCAGTTTTAGGACAGAAGGTGAAACTATGATTCATCACAAACAGAGTGATGTCCCTGTACTGATTGAAGAGCCGAAGCCCTGGACCAAGATTCTTAGAGAACTGGTAACAAGGGGAAATCAATTTTACCAGGGAAAGGCAGGAACATTTAATAAAGTCCAAGAAAACTAGAAAGGAAACATCCTGGATTTGAATGTGGTTCCAAAACCACATTTGTGTGGCCTTGGGTGAGTAAATTTAATCTGAGTTCATTTCCCACCTGCATAGACCTCTTTTAAGCAAAGCAGGCAAATCTGTGCCAAGGACCCCTGTTGTCCTGGCTACGGATTAAGGGATGAGACACCCAAAGCTAAGTTAAGGCAACAATGGCTTAAAAGACGGACGGATTCAAACTCAGCCAAAGGTGATTCCAATTTGGCTGATGGCTACCTGACTCAGTCAGACATCTCTGCCCCTCTAATTAAGCAGCTGGACTTCAATGCCCAGAGAATCAAGAGTGGTAACAGAAGCTGAGAGACTCATCATAACATTGGAACGTATTGGCCCCGACCCCGAGTGAGCAATTTCATGATGTTGTTGACCTCTTATTACAATAAGGTATATTCTAGGTTAGGATATCTCAACCTTGGCACCCTTGCCATTTGGGGCTGGGTACCTTTTTTATTGTGGAGAGCTGTCCTGTGCACTATAGAATGATTAGCAGCACCCCTGGCTTCTACCCACTAAATGCTAGGTACCCCCGTCCCTAGGTTCCGGCATTGAAAAACAGGTCCAGACATTGCAAAATGTTCCCTGGAGCAACGGGGACAAAATAGCTCCCAGTTAAGATCCATCTTTCCAGATTAAGGCACTGTTGTGGGTACTGGGAACACAAAGACAAAGACACAGTCCCAGTCCTTGAAACGTTCTCCGTAGACTGAGGAATACAGGCATACGTGTGACCCTTCGGATGGGCAACGCACCCCCGGCACACTCCAGGCAGAGAGACTATGAGCAAAAGCCGCAGGAGGATAAAAGAGCTAGACCCTCCTGTAGATCAGTCATTAAGTCAAGGGTGCTGCTCTGCCGTCCAGTGCTTCCTCGAGCAAGAAGGTTATGAACTCCCACTACCTTCCCCCTTCTCCTGGAATGATACTCTTAACATCCAGGCCAAGCAACATAGCAGCATGTGGCACTCCACTGGTGACCACTAAATGGAGTTGAACTACAGTTCAACTCATCTGTGCAGGTGAGCCTCTAGGTTATGCAACAACAGGTGTATCTCAAGAGCTGACATTCCACCAGTGAGTGTTCACAGGTTTACAACGAAGCCACCAGTGTCTTCTCCCTTGCCGTATTTCCATCTAGCATTAACATGGCTAAGTCACACAAGGCCCCCGTGGCTATGGAATAGAGCACTGGTTCTCAATGAGTTGGCAATACAAATACACGAAGCACAGTGTGTGAAAAGTGCGGCTGTGTTTGCCAGTTTTGGCCTCCCTGTAGGAAAATTAAAAAAAAAAAATTTTTTTTAATGTTTATTCATTTTTGAGAGACAGAACACGAGCGGGGAAGGGGCAGAGAGAGGGAGACACAGAATGTGAAACAGGCCCCAGGCTCTGAGCCGTTGGCGCAGAGCCCGACGTGGGGCTCGAACCCACGAACTGTCGAGCCCGTGACCTGAGCCGAAGTCGGACGCTCAACCGACTGAGCCACCCAGGTGCCCCATCACTGTAGGAAGATTTTAGAAGCCGATTCAGAAGCTCTACAGTGCTGTCAAGTTAACATTTCTCAGCAGCAGTGAAGTTTTTGAGCTAGTGGGGGTAGTTTCGGGTGGTAGTGAGTCAGCGTTGATGCTGTGTTGGTCAATGGGATGCATGAGTCTGAGGGAGAAGGTATGACGACAAGTACCGGACCAGGAATCCAGAAAGCCCAATATCCAGTCCCCAGTCTTCCTCATAACTGGCTATGGGAACTGGGCAACTTTCTGTCTAAGGACGTCGGTAACTCAGCTTCTGTAAGTTAAAGTATAACGTACGCGGGAGAATGTGTACATCTTCGGTGTTTCGTTTGATGAGTCTTGACAACTGAACAGACAGATGTAATCACCACACAAAACAAGATACAGAACATTTCCAACCCCCCAGAAGGCTCCCTTGTACCCCTTTCGAGTCTGCCCTCCTCCCTGCTGCCCAGGCAACCACTTTCGAGTTTCTTTCCCCATACGTTCTTTTTAAGAGGTCTTGGATGTCACATAAATGGAATCAGAGAATGTGTATTCTTTGATGTCACGCATGGTTCTCTCACTTAATGTTTCTGAAATTCATCCATGTTGTTATGCGTGTCTGGAGGGCGCTCCTTTCACTATGGCATAGTATTCCCCACTCTGTGAGGACCCCACAGTTTGTTTATCTATGCTTCCATTGATAGATATTTGGGTTCGGTCGAGTTTCCAGCTATTATAAATAAAGCTGCTAGTAACATTGCCATACACATCTTTTTGTAAACATGTTGTCATTTCTCTTGAGGAACTTCATCTTTAAAATAGCACGATTGTGAGCTTTCCCTGCAGGTAGCTTGGGGATTGCCGGAGGGGCAAAGGGAGGAGAAACGAGCAAATGTAGGACTCTTCCCATAATGTTTCCAGCAGAACTGCTCTTCGTTCTGTCTTATAGATGAGGCATTTGCTAAGATGTCATTTGAAGGAAGGGTTGCCCACCGTATCTGAAAACCACCTCATGAGGTACTTACTAATGTCCCTTCTAGCTCTAAGAATCTATGGTTCTTTAACGGTTTCAAGGAAAATATGTCATAGTTTATACTTAAATTATGTCTTCTAAATGCTCCATGATCATCTCCTATTCAAATTCTTCTAACGGATCCTGCATTGCATGGAAAATACAATACAAATTCATCAGCAAGACCTTTACAATTGCTCTCGAAGTCAGTTTGGATCTTTCTGAAAGACCATTTCCAATACTTCTGCTTTCCTCACTGCTGGAATCGCTGGAATCACAGGAATCTATTGTCCTCACAAAACAAAGCTGGCAACACCCAGCTCTGTGCCTTACCCTAGCTATCTCTGCCACCGGAATATTCTTATTGACCCCACCTGCCAAGGTCCCATTGAAATCTACACTCTTCTACCAACCTGGGATATTTTCCTGGGTCCACGAGAACACACGTGTTATCCGGGCACGTAGTATCACAGCTACATGTGCATGGACCTATACGCTCACTTCTAAACTGCAAGAGCCAGAGACAGTCAGTTTCCCCCTTTCCCTCTCTCCTTTGATTCACATACAGCATCAAGAAAAGTCCTTTTTCATACAATGCTAAAATCAATACTGGCTGAATGTGATTTGTGAGTATGTGTATGACTGTTATTTTCCTAAAGTGAAAATGCAGGCTGTTCACAGAAAGAGCAAAACCTAAAGAACATCCGTGGAACCTTCACTCACACGCTTGCCTTTTGCTCAATGACCTTTCAAATGCATGGTCAATTTTGTAAATCTTGCCTCCCACAAAACTACCACTGGTACAAATGGCCCATAGAAAACTACTGCTGATTTTCTTTCAGGACAACCGGGGTGTGATTTCCTGTCAAAGCCCAATAATATCTACCAGGAAAAAAAAAAAAAATGCTTCTTAAGTGCCTGCAGTGCTCGTTTTTGCCCACGGTCTAAGGCAACTGCTATCTGGCACGGTGTTAAAAAGCTCCGTCTGACTCCTATTTAGTGATTCTTCACCTCAAATGTTTCCTTCCTTAGCTTCAGGTGCTGTTCCTTCCCTTCCTTTTTACATCCACTCAGGAAAACTGAAAGAAAGGCATTTGTATTCTTTAAAGTACCCCTTGAAATCAATCTCATTACTCTTTAGAATTAGTTTGCATCGACCATATATCCTCCAACTTTTATGTGTCCTGGAAACCTTACAACATAACAGAAAAATAGATAATATCCATCAAGAAAACATGCACTGAAGCAAGAGAATGGATTAATGACTTTTGGAAGATTCCACTGAAATCTATGCCAAATAAGAAAATCTGGAAAAGAAGTAAGCTGTAGAGAAACATTCTGGAGGATCGATTTTTTTCCCCAAGTAACTCTTTAAGTGCCAAAACCATTCCATTTTTAAAATCATTTTAAATTAAAGAGTAACTAAAAAGTAAAACATTTTCCTGCATTGCTTAGTAGGCAATGCTGAAAAGAAATTAACCTTGTCTCGAGGTCTCATAGTCTTTATTAGGAAATCATTGCCATGCTGGCTTGTCACACAACGAATGCCTCACGAGAACTTAGGTATTGTGGTGTCTGCAGCTACTGACCTTGGACTGACCACAGGAAGACGTTTTTGAATCCTGGGTCTACTGTCACAGGCTTTCAGAGGCCATATCTCGCCACTGCCTCTAGCTGGGTTCTTCTTGCTGGCTACTTTTCTGCCTCCACTCAGACAACCAAGTATATTCCAAATGGTGTCCAAAATGAAAGTAAACCATTTTCCCAGGAAAAACAGAATGCCTCCTCTATGGGTCAAGAGCGTGAATGCTCACGCTTGTGTAATTCAAATATAAATGGGGGCCTGAAACCAGTAAAGAGTAAAACCTCGTGAAGCCATGGGGTATGTGTGGGAAGGGAGGGGAGTAGATGGCCCTAAGCCTAAAGGCTTTCTGATCAAAATGAAACTAGTATCACGGGCAGTAGTCAGGCAGGCAGGAGACTTTCATATTTCACCCAAACTCTAAATCTATGGAGTTTCCTCCACTACAGCCTTAGTGAGAAGTTGATGTTCTCCAAAGGCTACAGAAGGTATGTTTTTAAAAGGGGGGTGAGCATGGGGCCTGACACTTGTAGGAAGGACCAGAAACCGAAGTAGCCAGCATTTAAGAAATGTCAATGATGAAAGTGGCCATATTCTCAAATCCAATTTCAATCACTGTCAGACACAGAGACCCAAAACTACCATTAGCTGATCAGTCTGGTAGATGGAAATAGGCAGCTGTAAGGGTTACTATGGATCCCCACAGGTCACTGGGCAGAGGAAGCAGAGTGCCCAGCATTGCAGGACAGTAAGGCATCTGTCAACCCACCTGATAGCAGCCGGCATGGTCCTTTTAAGGAATAATTCTCGTCGCTCCCCCGATCAAACCTCTCCCATGACTTCCCAGAGTAGCCAGGGTTAAATGCAGGCTCCAAGCCATGATTCCTGTAACAAAACCACCCAGGTTGAGGCCCCACCCTCTCCCCATGTTGCACATGCTCCAAGTCCCATGGCATTTCTGCTCTCTAAAATCCCAACCTTGCTCTGACCTAGGACCTAGGTGCTGGCTCTTCCTTCTGCCACAAGTACTTTGACCTCCAATCTCTGAAGAGCAACCTGCATCTCAAATGCCAATCCTTCACAAGGAGGCCTTTCTTAATTACCCTGAACATGGTCATGTGCCCCCTCAGTGACACCTATTAGCGCCCAAAAGTATGTCAATGGGACTTAGTGTCTAAAAGGGTACCTCTCAACTGGGGGTGATTTTGCCCTCCAGGGGGCAACTGGCAATATCTAAAGACATTTTTGGTTGTCTCCACTGGGAGAGGACTACTGGCATCCAGTGGGTAGAGGCCGGCAATGCTGTTAGACATTCTACAATGCACAGAACAATCCCCGCAGCCAGGAAGTATCCAGCCAGGAGCATCAACAGTGTCTTGGCTGAGCCACCCTGGAATGGAATGTAAACTGCCTAGGGCTGATACTGGTCCATTAACTGCTGTATCCTCTGTGGCTTTAGTACTACCTGACACACAGTAGGTGTTCAATCAATATTTGTTAGCCTACTAAGCTACTCTCATTCCTGGGTTTCACTGATGAGGACTGTGCATGATATTGCTAGACCATATTATATCAATAGCTGTATATTATTTGTAGCCTATATGTGTGCATAATATTCATATCCATTTATGTTTATGTATCTCCACAGGAGATACAAGTATAGGGTGCCACACTCGGTTATTCTCAAATAATCTTTTGGACGTCATAACAAATTCAAGAGTGAAAAGATCCTTAACAGGCAATCGAGAACTGATGTTTGCACCTAAGCACCTAGCACCCAAATTGGGCAAACGAGGTAAATAGTGGCCCCTATAAGATGGTGAACCAACAGGGATTATTTCAGTCTGGGTGGGCCACATGTGAAAAATGGGCTTAGCAAGACCAAGAGCGGTAGGTTCACGTCGCGCTAACCAGCTAAGCTGGAACTCTGTTTCCCACGCTTCCGTCCCCTGCGCTCCTCTGGGTTAGCACGGACCCCAGGAAGCAAGCGGGTGAGACGGAAAGAAGGAAGTGGAGGAACAGCTGTGGTCTCTCTGCATCTGCAAGGCTGGTGCGGGGTATCAGGTGCTTCCGCAACTCTGTGTGTCTTCATTTACTGCTGGCCACTTCGTTGTCAAGAGTCAGCAAATGGACCTGTCCAGCCCTTTCTGGAATGCCTCCTTCACCGTCTCTGACTCCTGGTCAGGTGCATGCTCAGTTCCATGATGAAGGTCAGTCGGTGGCTCCTGGAATTCGACCCCATCATGGACGCAATTTGATGGCAGCGAGAGACCAATGTGGGTTGCAGTCCACGAATGTGGATGCCAGCTTGTCCTCACGGGTTCTACTTCATCTCTCCCTCCTCAAGGTCACATCCATCTTTCCTCCTCACTGCCTGCCCTAGTGATGCCTGGCACCAGATGTCACAACCTTCCATTGACTGTTTAACCAGATCCCACAACTACCTGGGTGAAATCCAGATGATAAGTCTTAGTGGCTCCACTTTTCTGATCAAACCCTGACTGAGACACTTGAGATGATGCTTGGGTGGCCTTCCCACATCCCTCCTATTCCGAGACCTGCTCCATGTTGACAAGATAGCCACATAACTGAGGTCCAGGTGGATGGGATCTTATTAGAAGGAAATGGATTTTAGCATGTGGATACACTCAGCATTGACTGCCAATAATTAGAAAAGGACTCACTAAATCACATAAAGTGGCCATGCTTACATAGTGCCTATGGCTATGATTCCTTCCATCCTTTTAAATGTCATTGGAATTGATTTTGACTAAACAGACCCGGATGTGTGGCTTTTCGTATCACCTAATGATTTTGTTTCCCTTTATCAAGATCACTTGTGTCACAACATGATCGCCCTCCCACTCGGATGTTTGGTGAGGAGACCTCGGATCAAGTGGCATACGTGACTTGCAACGTTTAGCGATTGTCACCCATGCGGTTACACGTACTGGGAACGAGAGCAATGGGTAAGATGGGAGACTCTGTGTGCCCCAATATTCCGGAAATCATTTTTATTCTGAGCCTGTGACTCTGCACATTTAGATATTTCGCATTTGTCTTTACAACCTCCTCATGGAGTCCATTTTAATAAATATTCTGCTTGGTAACTCCCGCACTGTTTTTTCAATGATGAAATAGAATGCTGCTGGCGTGCTGTACTCCAGGGCGGATGGCTCATCATTTGGCCTCTTATCCACTTTTTTTTTTTTTTTTGAACATTACAAGATGACAGAATTAAATGACCTTAGCAGAATCTGACAGTTTATGAAGGTAAATTAGCCAGACTGGGGTCAGAAGGTACAAACCACCTAGGAAAGGCTTTCGGCAGGTAAAGGCTTAGAGCTCAGAGGTGCAGCTGACACTGACAATCAAGGAGCTGGTGGCGGGAGAGAGCTCTGTAGCCCAACCTAATATAAATGCTGGGGGACAGCAGAGAGAGAAGGGGGAGCAAAGCACAGAATAAAGCTTTCAGCTAAAACAAGGACGGAAGCTGATGAGGTTGGTAGGCAGAGGCACGTATCTTGTACCCTTATACATGCACACGCGTGCACGTGCGCGCGCACACACATACACACACACACACACGCACACACACACTTAAACATCACCCTACCTGAGCAAGCAGTGAAAAGATGGGATGTGGTAGGGGTTCCATGGTGTAATGGTGAGCACTCTGGACTCTGAACAGATGAGGATGACCACAGCCCAAACTGGCCACCACTAACAAGCAACACTCCTTGGGCCTGATTATCTCTGAGTACAAAGCTCCTGTCCTTCACTAGACACAGCCACCTTCCCTGGAGGCCATGGGTATATGTGGCTTGAAGAACTTTAACAGCCTTCAAATTCAGACCGTGCAGTGATATCCCAATTTTTGAAAGTAGTCGTGATAGACTGCATTATTGGCCCCAACTTTTCATGCCTCTCTGCATCCATGACCTTGCCACAGGCCCCATAAATAGGCAGCGAACCGTCCTGCCCTCTGACTTTGGCCTTGGCTCTGTGACTTGCTTTGGGAGCAAGAGTAGGCTAGTTCCAGGCCCAAGCCAAGAAGCTGTGAAAAGCAAGCCCTGGCTAGCACACTGGTCCCACAGAGCCAGCCCAGCCGACCCGTACACTTGCAGGAAGAAGCAGGGAGCCCCACTGCTGCTGCCAGAGTTATGGTGGCCAGCAGAGCCCAGCTGAGCCCCCGCCAGCCCGCCCATGCCTGCACAGTAAGAACTACGTTTGGTAGTATTTACACAGAAAGAGCAAACTGTTAAAATGCCAGCACCTTTCTATAAAAGAAAACCTCACGCAGACCCCTACGAATCCGTCAGATAAAGTGGATCAGTTCTATTTAAGGCAGGCTGTAGGTCCTTGAGTCCCCTGGTCCCCCCTCATCACGATAGGTATCTGAGGCACCTCCACACCCCACAGTGTGAGAGTAATGACTCTAACAGAAAGAGCACTGGATCAGAAAATGGAAGCCCTGAGTTTGAATCCACCCTATGCCACTCAACCACCTTTGAGATTCAGTTCCACGAGGAAAAGGGGGTTAATAATCTATGATGCTTGGTCACCCAATCCCTGAAGTTGATTACATAAGGATGCGTGCACAAATACAGGGTACACCGATAGAGGGTATCACGGCCACCATCACACCCCCTCCCACCATAATCGTCCACATGGTAGGGTGAACTTGTCAGAGCCACGCCCTTGACCATGACTGAAGCAAGAAGCAAGAAGTGGGTATATTTGGGGGTTGACAGGGGATTGGCTGGTAGTTGCCAACCGTCACTCCCAAGATCCCCACTAACTTCAAATGAAAGGTGGGACAACACATAACAATTATTTTCTACACCTCGTTTTGAGTGTATGACAAAGTGTTCTTTGTTCGAGTGCATAGATCTAAAGTGTCCTTGTCCCTGTGTGTGTTTTCTTATGCTCAAGGCAGCTGCAAATGATCTACAGAGCTTGGGCTTCAGTGAAGAAGAGTGACACACACCGATGAGGGGCTCCCTGTCTGGAGCTGTTCTCAGATGTCAAGCATCCATTTGTGCCAACAGGCACTAAAGCAGAGCAGACAAGACCAGGGCTTCAAAAACAGAGCAGTCTGAGTGAGGGCTGGAGCTACTTACTAGTTGTGCAACCTGGATGGCAAGTCTCTTACTTTCTGTGAACTTCACTCTCTTCATCTGAAAATGGTGATTATATTATTTATGCATAGGATTGTTGGGAAGATTAACTGAAATAATGTCTTTAAAGTGATTGGTGCAGTTCCTAAGACACCAATAAACAATTACTGTTGTAATTATCAAAGGATGATGGACTATTTTACGCCCATCATTCTGCCCTCAGAGGGCCATTATGATGGCTATGACATGACAGGCATTCTCATTAACAGCCTGGGCCTTGGAGATTGATGAATGAAGCTTAGAATCCTGCGCTGCTGCCACTCGGCTGCTAGGTGACCTTGCACAGAGTGCAGAACCTCTTAGCCCCTGGAGTAGAAGCCAGGTCCCTGCCCTTGAAGACTTGACAGCCAGCCTGGTAGGGGGCATTCATCAAGGCAGATGATCGTCACCACCACCGATGGGCAACATGAAAGAAACGCAAGCACAAGTGTTACCGGAACAAAGAGGGGGCCACTGACTAGCAGCCACGATGGATGTTGGAGCGGGCGGATGTGAGGCTGCCGGGAAGGCCTCTTGGCCCATCTGCGTCTGGGAGCGTGCACACTCCTCGCCAATCAACGTGGTAAATGCCACCATCTGCCCAGCGTGACAAGTATCATCAGAATAAACTTCGAGCATTTTACAGCCATATTTCTCTAAGACCCGGAGCTCTGCCAGGGGATTCTGGCCTCCAAGAGGGATTATACCAAAGAGACAAATAGCACGGTAGCCAAGGAGGAGGGCAAAACCGAGAAACTGCCTGCAGAGAGTGACCCATCCAGCTCTCTTGATGTTTATAGTTAAGAAACATCCAGACATGAATTAAAATCCACCTGCCACCAGCTGAAGTCTGCCAATTTTTATGGGCATAAAATGATTTAGGCAAATGGTCTGTCTGCTCCTCTGAGGCTCCCTTTTTGAGTCCATCCTGAATGGCTATTTGAAGCTCCCTTGAGCTACGCACCCCCCATGGGTACTGCTGGCCACACACATACAAATGGGGTCTTCCTCGGGTTTCTTGATCTGTGGAGGCAGTGAACTCTGTCAGGAAAAGGCATTTTATCCAAACCCTGTTGGGGGTGTTGCGAATAATATATAATGGCAATGTTCTAGAAATTTTCACATGCTTATGTGGCTCTGTTACTCAAGCTATATTTTAAAGAGATAAAGGTGGACAGGACAGACCCATCCTGCCTTCCCAGGTGAGACTGCTATTTGATTTGTAACATAGAAGTGGCAAATGACATAGAAACACTGTGAATCCTCCTGGGAGGTCTACGAATTTTACATTAGTTACCACTTCCCTTCCACATGGAACGGCCATTCACCAGTTAAATTTGTTTCTGATCATTCTGGAAGGATAACAGCAAGAACATCCCTCTATCCCGAGACAGTATCTGTCAGCACTTTAGCGCCTTTTTTTTTTCCGTGTAAGGAGAGTTGGAAGTAATTTACTTTAGCTAAACAGAATTGATTTCTTTTTACAGTAACTGTGGAAAAGAAAATGTTACTCAGTAAAAGCAAAGGGGGCAGAGAGAAGCAGAGTGGAAGGAAGACAAGGATTACAGACCATTACAAACCTAGGTCCTCTTCTCAAAGAGCTCAGTGAGGCAAAATTAGAGTCTCCAAGTCAGACAGGAGTTTGGGTTTGATTTGGGGAACAATGAGAAGGCATCATGGGTGCTAGATAGGAAGGTGACCTAGAGAAAGAAGCGTCTTAGGGCCTGAGTTGGTTAATGTCTTCAATGGATTTGAGAAAGATAAAGGTCAAGACGAGGAGACAAATGAGGAAGCCAATGGACATGAAGAGCCCCTGAAAAGATGAAGGCTTGGCAAAGCATGGGCCATGCCTCCTGCCCCCCAGCCTCACGCAGTCCTTGGGACGATTATCTGGGCCAATGGACATAAAGGATCAGACAAAAAGCTCTTTTGCCCTAAACATTTCTGTTTTAGTTACTGCTTTTCTACAACCAGAGGTATCCAAAGTAACAGGTTATAAAGAGTCCAGGTAGAAGTGTTACACAGAGAATGGCACGAAGATGTCCAGGTTGGCATGAGTAAGGAAGATACACCGGTCTACACTCTGATTGCCAAAGAACTGGCTGCCAAGGATGGAGAGAGATGGAAAGGGGGAAGGCTGGAAAACAGACATAGCCGCTACAAGACCCACGAGACCAGACAGACTTACTCTCAAGATAGTCATTCAGGGTACTCTCTCATCCACTCTCCGTGTGTGTCTGTGTGCAGTGGGGCAGAGACGGGGGGGGAGGGGTCCTGGGGTGCACAGACCATGGTGGCCACAGTGATGAAGAGAAGCTGCTCTCTGCTGCCCGGAACACCAAGAAGAAGAGGGTGTCTATTTTCATGGACCCACAGTGCATTCGCAGGGTAGTTTTGGACAACACACTTACTCTAAGTTGTATTAGGATTCCTCCTGGATAAACTAGGGATGATGACAGTACTTTGCCAGATGGTGAGCAGTAAATAAGAACGTGAGTGCCAGGGCGCCTGGGTGGCTCAGTCAGCTGACTCTTGATTTCAATTCAGGTCATGATCTCATGACCGTGAGATTGAGCCCCATGTGAGCTCCACACTGGGCATGGAGTCTGCTTAAGGTTCTCTCTCCCCCTCTTTCTCTGCTCCACCCCTGCTCCCCCGCCCCCACACACCCACCACCCCCCAAAAAAAAAAAAAAAAAAAAAAAAACCACGCATGGCAAGAAGCCAACGAGGCCTGGAAAACAGCACAGCAAGCTGCTCGCTGAATAGTGACAGCTATGTGAACAGAAGAATGCCACAGTGATAGCTATTACCCTGATTTCTTCTTTATAATGTATTTTTTAATTTTTATTTTTGGTAACCCTGATTTTTAAGGAAGGAGAATTCACAATATTCTTCAAAAAAAAAAAAAAAAAACAGCACACAGTCCACATCAGCCAGTTTTATTTTGGGCTAATAAATCCATCTTCTTAATACTTGGTGATGAGGTAAACTGTGGTGGCGGAAGGAATCTTGGATCCGAGCCAAGCAAACACAGGCCTGAGGTCTGATTCTCAAAGCACCTATGTGATATGGGGCCAGTCCCTTCCCTTCACCTCATGGCCCGCTAGCAGACAGCAGCAGGGCGAGGCAGGCAGGGCGGGCAAGAACCAGCACACTTCTAACCATTTAACATAGTCTGCTGCAAGAAACTAGACAGGTGTCTTCACTTGATGAAGAAACAGATAAGGCATAGGCCATGAAAGGAAGACTAACCTGTGTTGATTAACCCCCTGCGGCCCCCATCGTACCTTCCTGTTCCGTATTGTCATCTTTATCCGAGTTTGCTCTGTAGCTGGGCGAGACAGAGAGAATCAGCTCACCCATCTCTGAATTATAATCCATTACATTTTAGAAGCCAATTCTTTCCCTTCCCTCTTACAATTGTGTTTGAAAACATTTTGCCCCAGCTCTAAAAATGCAGGGTCTCTCAAGTTCTGAAGTCCAAAGTGCTACAATCATCATTTTAACAACAGACAAGTTCTGAGATGGTGGTGGTGATAGCTACATAGTGGGGTTTTGTTTGTTGTTTGTTTGTTTGTTTTCTGTTTTTGTTTTGGTTTTGGTTTGGTTTGGGGGGGGGGTAGGTCTCCTGGAATCCCCACATATAAACATACAGCGTTTAAATAGAAAAATAAAAAATATGTAAGTAACATTTACAACAAAACTAGGTGATAAGATAGCCTTCTCCCCAAACACCAAAATTCAAGCAGGTAAGGATAAACCACCAGCAAATACACAAATAGCCAACTCCTGCTGTCAAGACAGAGCCTCCCATTAGAGAGAAACTCCTGAGAGAAAAATCGAAATTGAGCAAAACAGGAATAACAAAACTGAGAAAACAGAAGATTCAGCTAACAGTGGGGAAGGAAAACAAAAGTAGGAAATTTCAGTAAGAAGTAAGTAAGTAAGACAGTAAGTTTGGTTTGTTTTTAGACACTACATGACTTGAAGTGGGAGTTCTGGGAAGTTAGAAAAAAGTATCTCAACCAAGTCTCTTGCTGAAACTTCAGGAAAATGAGTGACAGAGAAACACTGAGATCAAATTCTACCCAATATTACTATAAGAACAAGAGAGAAAGGAATAAAATACCACCTCTACAGGTTAATAAAAGCACACCCAAGAAAACAGTCTCAAAAACCAGATTAAACCTGGGGCGCCTGGGTGGCTCAGTCGGTTAAGCATCCGACTTCGGCTCAGGTCACGATCTCGCGGTCCGTGAGTTCGAGCCCTGCATCGGGCTCTGGGCTGATAGCTCGGAGCCTGGAGCCTGCTTCCGATTCTGTGTCTCCCTCTCTCTCTGACCCTCCCCCGTTCATGCTCTGTCTCTCTCTGTCTCAAAAATAAATAAATGTTAAAAAAAAAAAATTTTTTTTAATCAGATTAAAACTGTAATATACAATTTCTAAATGTGCCAAAAGACGCTGAGAAAATATACTGGACATGAAGAAACCAGAATAGATAAACTAAAAAAACACCAGAAATGAGGTGACAGAACTTGAGGGAGTTAGAAATTTTAGAAATAAAATCTTAACTAGAAGGAACTTAAGAGTGAATGAAAATAATAATAATACCTTCAGATAAATAGAAGGAGAAAATGGAAAGTTTCAAATCAAAAAAAAAAAAAAAAAAAGAAGAAAGTGTTACCAGGAAAAGTGACAAACTTTGAAGACAAGCAAATAAGATGCAACATAATAAAATAATAGATTCTGAAAGGGGGGGAGAAATTTTGGAAAAAAGGAACATAACAAATACCAAAAAAAAAAAAATAAAAATTAAAATTAAAAAAAAACTTTAATAAAGAAAACTTTCCTAAAAAAAAGAAAGAAGAAAACTTTCCTAAAATAGAACAATTTGTAAATTGCATGTTAACATATAATTTAAAAAGAAACTACCTATGTGAGAATAATCACCCAGAACCACCAACACCAAGACATACACTGGTAAAATTTTAAGACTTTAAAGGAAAAAACGAAACAAAACAACTCTGGGCAAACTCTAGGCAAAAAGAGAATATGACCGACAAGAGAAAGAAAACTGGATTATCAGAATTTACAGCAATGTTTTATGCCATAAGATAATTGAGGAACATATTTAGATATTCAAAGAAAGAAAATCTGAGCCAAGGATTTTATGTCTAGCAAAACTGAACCATAACCCCCTTCCTAAGGAATCTACTAGAGAATGAGTTTCAGATAACCAAAGGACTAGGATACAGAGATAATGTAAGCATTTCATATATAAAACTAAGAATTAACATTAAACAGAGGTTAAATGCTGAAGAGTATAGCATGTACTAAGAATTGGCTAATAACACAGATTTGGTGTAACCATAAAGAATTAGGGGAAAATCAAAATAACACATGCATAAAAAATTCTCAACTCTTTTTAGTGATCATAGTTGGTGGTGATAGTAATAATAGTATATGTATAATGTGGAATAGAGCAAATGGGTAATTATGAAATATTCTAGGGGCGCCTGGGTGGCTCAGTCAGTTGAACATCTGACTTTGGCTCAGGTCATGATCTTGCAGTTTGTGAGTTCAGGCCCAGCGTCGGGCTCTGAGCTGACAGCTTGGAGCCTGGAGCCTGCTTCGGATTCTGTGTGTATGTGTGTGTGTGTCTGCCCCTCTACCTCTCACACTCTTTTCTGTCTCCTTCAGAAGTAAATAAACATAAGAAAGAAAGAAAGAAAGAAAGAAAGAAAGAAAGAAAGAAAGAAAGAAAGAAAGAAAGAAAGAAAGAAAAAAGAAATATTCTAAGCTAGCATCTTCTGTGTCCTTGAGAACCAAGATTCTTACAGTGGAAGAAATGAGATATGGACGCCATATAGAATAAGTTAAGTGGGGGCACTTGAGTGGCTCAGTTGGTGGATCTGACTTCGGCTCAGGTCATGATCTCATGGTTTGTGAGTTCGAGTCCCACATCACACTCAGTGCTGTCAGCGCAGAGCCCGTTTTGGGAGACAGAGAGCTCCTCTCTGTCTGCCCTTCCCCTGTTCGTTCTCTCTCTTAAAAATAAACACTAAAGAAAGAGAGAGAAGAAGTTAAGTAAAAACTCTGTAGTCCTCCATTGTAAACTTTAGAATAAATTTGTGAAGTATTTTAACTTTATTTATATTTAAATACATATTTAATTATAATATATATAAATTCACTATATGTAGGTATAGAAAAAGACATGTAGATATAAATATTTCCTAGCTCTGTCATGGAAAAGATGCAGAAAAAAAATAAAATAAAAGACAAAGCCAGTACCCATGAGTGCCTAGTTTGTGGTTTTATTTATCTTATTCCTATTAAAAGGGAGGTTTCTTGGAGAAATGGCTGATTGCTGATCTAGGATAAGAAATGTACAAGATGAACATGAAAAAAAAAAAAAAGGAAGAAGTCAGAGAACAAGTCACATCAAGAGGAATCAGGAAGCAAGCGGAAGAAGCTCCCATTGGCCAAAGGTAAGGGCAGTTTGAGCTTTAATAAGGGTAAGGTTGCCAATGTTTGACAGCCTTCCAGTATGTTCAAATCTAGTAGTTCATAATGACATTTTAATAAATAACTGCTTATTTTCTGAACATCACAGGGAAACAATTCATCATTTTGAAAACTAGGTAAATAAAAAGAAAGAGGAGCCTTTGATCTGCTTTTCATGTATGAATCTATCACTGGGGAGCCATATAGTGATACACATTTATTCTACATAAATTATTCCAGCTAATAAGTAAAAGTGAAAATGAAATGACAGAATATTGCCAATATACACCTCCCAATAGATCCAAGTATTGAACAGTTATGCTTGATAACATCAAAAAACTGTAAAGCTACATATCCTATGCCTCGTCATCAAAGAACTCAGTACCACCTACAGCCCTGGCAAAAGGATCAAGCTTGGGTTTGATAAAGCCTCTATATCTAGCTGCCAATATGCAGGAAATGTAGAGGATCACACGGAACTATGCCATGAGTATACTACCAGCAAAATCTACCCTCTAGGAAGTCCAACAAGCCAAACAATCTAGGGTCTTTAATAGATACATTGTATGAGAAAGAAAGTGACAGTGCTGAGGGGGCTGCACATGGAAAGACAAATTTACTATCAACAGGAAAGACTAAACTATAGTATCTGGGGTTGTGCATTTCAATAAAAAAAACTAGAAAGAGACAAGGAACAATTACTGAGAAACTCAAGGGAGTGTTTTTTTCAGGAGGAAGGAAGGAACTGTGGTTGGGAAGAGGGACATAGAGGGGTTTCTGAGTTAACTGGGAAGTTCTATTTCTTGACCTACAAGGTAGTTAGAAAAATGTCCACCTAATTCACTAAACTAGTGGTTCTCAAGCTCATGCATGAGAATCTTCTGGAGGGTCATTAAAACAGAGATCTCACCTCCATAGTTTATGATTTTAAAGTCTACATAGAAGCTCAAACGTTTGTATTTCTACCAAGTTCTAAGACAATGCTGGTGCTGCTAATGTGGAGACCACACTTCAGGAATCATTGCAGTAAGCTATCCTTGCATTGTCTGGGGGTTTTTTTTGTTTGTTTTTGTTTTGAGTGTGTGTCTTATTTTTCAATGAGAGGATGGATGGATGGATGGATGGATGGATAGATGGGCAGCAGGCAGGCAGGCTAGATAGATGGGTGGGTGGAAAGATAGGCAGAGACAAACAACTAGGAAAAAAATCATATCAAACCATGGGAAGATTGCCTTACCACTCATATGCTATCTCCCTGGTCTCTCTCTACCTGCTATCTACCTGGTTCAATGATGTGCTATACAAAGTATCCCTATGTTTGCTAGGTATCCCACCGTGACCTCTAGAGCTTTTTGTCCCAATCATTATCTGACAGCTTCTCAAGCCAAAAGAGGAACTGGAATGTACTGGGAGCCCATGTCAAAGACAACTTATAATGGTCTATTGATAAAGTTGGGCACTGTTTTGTTTTTCCCCATGGAAAAGATATTTTATGCACAAAGCCAATGCCTTGGTATCTCTCCACAATCTTGCACTTTTCTTTAATTGAAGACAAATTCACCCTACTGCCTCTCCAGAAGACTACTGTGGGACTGTTTAGAAAAGATAAATCTGGTCCCACAAATTACCCACTAAATATCTACAAGCATTTCTTATCTTCTCAAAGAGTATCCTCAGAACAAAATTAAAAGCAAAGTGCATCTCAGAGCCAAGAATAAAAATGTGGTGTGAGTTCAAATATCAGAGACTGAGCTTCAGTCAGTCAAGTTTGGGGAATATTTCCTAGAAAGAAAAAAGAAAAAAAAAAGTAGTAAATAAAGTAATGTGTCCTGAAATATGAAAGAGGGCAAAACTCCTAGAATTTTAAGAAAATCAAACCTTAGTTATGCAAATAGCAAAGGGCACTCACAAGATTTATCTAGCTAATAAATTCAGTTCCACAACTGTTTATATGCCCACTGTGTGAAAGGACAAAAACGAATAGAACATAATCCTTGCCCTCAGGACATTAAAATTGGAAAAGGGAGCTCTTGTTAACTCTAAGACCAGGAAAAATGTAAATGGTGAATAAGGTACAAAAAATTTTTGCCTGGGTAAAAAGGGAGAGATGTGATTTATTAGAGGCAAAACCACAGTTGGCCTGTCCCGCTGGCAGAGGAGTCATCTGTGAGTTATATCTGGAAAGTCCAGAGAGGATTTCATCCAATCGTCATTCCTCATATATTACTGGTGATGCCTGACATTCAGTACGTGCAGCTTCACACCTAGTGTCAGGATCTGATTCCTACAGGGCCTCTATAATACTCTAATAACCTAGCTGCCTTTTATGTTTTAGTGGTTATTCTGACACTGGGAACCATGAACATATCCACCGACATGTGTATTTTCTACTGACCAACGTTTGCGTATTTAGCTGAAATAATAATCTAAAAGTATTCATAGAGGCACAATCAGATCCGTGCACTCAAAGCAGTCCTTGGGTCAACAGCATGAACATAAACCTGAAAATCTATTTGAAATGCAGAATCTCAGGCCCCATCCCCGTCTGCATTTTACCAAGATCCTCAGGTGATTCACAGGCACGTTAAAATTAAAAAAAAAAAAAAAAAAAAAAATTTTAATGTTTATTCATTTTTGTGAGACAGAGACAGAGTACGAGCGGGGGAGGGACAGAGAGAGAGGGAGACACAGAATCCGAAGCAGGCTCCAGGCTCCGAGCTGTCAGCACAGAACCCAACATGGGGCTCTAGCTCACAGACCGTGAGATCATGACCTGAGCCGAAGTCAGACACCTGACCGACTGAGCCACCCAGGCGCCCCTGCACACGAAAATTTTACAGGCACTAAATTATATAACCATCTTATAATCAAGCAGTGCTAGATGACTTCAGCCTTCATATTTGTGTTTATAATCAAGTCAGCATACACCAAGGAGTGCCACGCTAATTACTGCAGGCCAAAGAGAGGTGGACGGAGGTGGAATTGATGTCTTGGTGCTTTCTTGCCAAACAAAGGAGGAATAATGTCACAGCACACTGTGAAATGGAAGGGCTTACAGTCATCTTCGCAGAGGAAACTGTGGGGAAATGAAGGCGTCAAAGGCCATGGTGGTTTGGAGCCAGGATGTCATTTTAGTAAAAATAACATCATCTGTCATGTTAGGTCAAGGCCGTTAGTTTGAAATCCCCAACGTTTTCTTGCCTTTAATTTTTAAATCTGTTCTGCTAAAATGTAATTTTTAATTTTTTTTTTTAAATTTTATAGATGCATAAAGGCTACAGGCAAGCACAATTAGTCTATCCATGGCTTTGGTTATTCGCAAATAGTCAAGTAACATTATAATAAAAAGGTAACACCATACCCATACTCACAAGACAGCTCTCCTGTAAAGGGACATATCTCTCACATTTAGTAAACACTACGATGGTAAAAATAAAGGATGGGCATTAGTTTTGACAGAAGAAAGGAAAAAAGCATGAAAACAGAGGATCCTGGGGATCCCCAACAGCACCACCTCGAGGGGCCTCTGAGAGGCCAAAGAAAGGCCTCTATCACCTCACACACCCTTGTTTTAGATGGCAGAGGACATCAGCCCGTAAGTAGCATTCTCAGGGCCTGAAAAGTCACTGCTATTCCTCCCACATCATTTTAAAAAACTAAACAAAAGATTAAAAGACATTTAATAAGCTCCTGGGGAAACATCTAGAAATAACAATCATCATCATAACAACATAGTAATTACTATATGTCAGGTATTTTCCCAAGCACTTTACTTACATTAACTCATTTAACTCTGTTAATAACCTACGACAAAGTCGTGGCTTTGGCAGACTATGAAAATGGCCATTGTCCTTCACTCAGACGTAGAATCTGTTTCTCCACCTTTTGATTCTGCTGGTCTTAATGACTTGCTTTCACCAATGGAATACGGTGGAAGCGAGGATGTACAATTTCTGAGTCTAGGCTTCGAGTGGCCTTGCAAGCTTCTAGTACCTTGCTAAGAATACTATGTCCACGATGCAAACAAACCCAGGCCTATTTAGTTCAATCTAAAAATGAAAAAAAAAAAAATCACACTTTGATTTTCTTTCCCTCCTTGATGGGCACGATGTAATTCTGATTTTTCTATCATTTTTCTGTTTTGTAATTTTTTATTTAAGGGAAAAGTTGTTTTCTACTATTATTCTCCCTAAATTGTTGTATATACAGAAATATATAAATTCAAGAAAGCAAGAAAGAGCTAGAAGTTAGCTTGATGATAGCTACTACTGGGGGCGGGGGGGAAGGAGAAACTTGTTGCTTTCCTTCTGTGTTTCCAAGAACTTCACTAAAATTGCACAAAAGGGATATAGTAGCATCGATAAGACAGGAAGACTATTCGTTTAGAAATCATTTCAGGGGCACCTGGGTGGCTCAGTTGGTTAAGCGTCAGACTCTTGATGTCGGTTCAGATCACGATCTCATGGTTCATGGGCTCCAGCCCCGCATTGGACTCTGTGCTGACAGTGCGGAGCCTGCGTGGGATTCTCTCTTTCCCTCTCTCTTAGCCCCTCCCACTCTTGCTCTCTCTGTCTCTCTCAAAATGAATAAACTTTAAAAATTCTTTTTGAATAATTTCAAAGTGTTAAGGTTTTTTGGCTTTTCTTCCAAAGTTCTACTTAAATACAGAGCATGCCACATTTGACACTCACATATGCTCATATTACAGTTTGGAGATGTGCTTAAAGATGATTTCTAGTAGGAAAGGATAGCACTGGGACCACTGTCATGTAGTTGTGAATGGGCCTCACTCACAGACATGCGAGGAAGACCGTACAAGCGCTAAGAAAGGGCTCTTTCCTAAGTCTTAACTAATGAAGCTATCAAATTCTGAAGATATTTTGTACACAGTGTGCAACTCGGAGCAGCAAGCCAAATCTTTGGCTCTTCTTCTGAAACTTACGGCAATCTTGTAGTCTAGATTCTCTAGAATATTTCCAATTTTAAATGTTCTGTTCCACTGTCAAACCAGGGGCCCTGAGGTTTTAGTTCAGGGTTTCCTAGATTTGTGACTTCGTGAACAAGGAAACTTCCAGGGGGAAAATACAGCGATTGGGGGACTGACATGAGATTGCCAACTTTCAGCCAATGAAGTTATTTTGTAAATAATAAACAAGTTTTTAAAAGTTAACTGTATTTCTGTATACTCAAGTTGTATAAGCTTGAATAAATTACTTCATGTATCTAAGCCTCCATGCATTCATCTATAAAATGGGAAGAGTAATGTCTCCTCCTCAAGTTTGAAAGTACTTACCAGAACATCTGACACTGTAAGCGCTCAACAAAGGTATCCGTGACTACTACAATGATGATCCCTACCATCACTTCCATAAAAAACTAATGAGTCCAAACACAATGAATCCTAGCCGGAGCCAAAGGGAAAAGTGAGGGGTCCTCACAAGACCAACGGGCAGAGCAGTCTTAATGCATCTGGCTCACCTTTCACTAGGGCATCAACAGCTCCCAGGGAGAGCAACCCCAGACCTACTAAACCTTAATGAAATGGAAGAAAGGGCCTCCAAAGAAAGGAAAAAAGCAGTAGCTCCCTTGGCAAACCAGCTGTGACAGGATGGGATTCAGATACGGGACACAAATACTACGGCAAAGCTCACGCTCCCAATTCAGTAGGCCACCAGTGTCTGTCCTTTGCCCATGTCTGCAGCCCTTTTGTATTCATCTCCTGGGCCCTTGATTCAAGCTACACACCTCACTGACTCAACTATCACATTATCTCCCAGATAAAACGTCCATTAACTCTGCTCACACATCATGCTGAGGCTTCTGCGTCCGCATCTATCATACACTTACCACAGTGTTACCGTTCGGTGTTTGTATTTATGTCATTTTCGTGGTTAAGGAGATTTCAAATTCATCATACAATCGGGCTTGGTATGACAATAATCACTTTACATCCATAATCTCACATCCAACGCATTACAAACATTCAGCTGTATTTCCTGTCCGTCTTTTTCTCCCTTTTGCCTTTTTACGTGGTTTTGGTTCACATATGCACGTAGTTTCAAGGGTACAATTGCTACTATACTTTTCAATCATTTGAGCATTTTTCAAATTACGTCACCGTCTTCCAAGATCATCATTTAATTGCTGTGTAACTTTCCACCAAGGAAATGCTTTTAATTTACTTAAGTATAGCTCTCCTGAGGGACATGCAGAGCATCCCCATTTCTGGCTATTATAAGTAGAACTAAAATGAATAATTTCCATGCATATGGATTTTTCCATATTTTGAAATATTTCCTAAAATCAGATTCCCAGGAATCGCATTACTAGCTCAAGAGAAAGGGGCACTGTGATGGCTTTAGATATATATTATCTGATCATGTTTGACAAGAATATAGATGTTTCTTGTGCGTAAGAATCTATTTGCATCTCAGTCATTTTTCCAAGTAGCTCATTCTGTCTACTCTCAGTTACACACCTCCTCACTCATTCCTCCCACTCTTGTTGCCCTGCTGTCTACAGCACCACCTGTGGACAATCTGTCCTTTATGAACACTGATTGTCCACAGACACCCCGAACATCTTGCCTTGGTCCAGGACCCCCTGAAAAAGTTGTCCCTTAGGTGTTCCTTGGGGTCTTCTTTTCTCTTCAGGGAACTTTCTCAGGGATGGGTTGCTAAAATACGCCCACAATCCAATGCACTAATGTGTTTTAAGTGCAAACGTCTTTGAAGTTCACAATAGTTTGATTTGTACGTTGGATCATATGAAAATCGTATACCTCCCTAATGCTTCAATATTTTCTAATACTAATAATGTACAAGAGGACCCATTTGATTACAGTTCTGCCAGCATTAGGAATCATTTGTTCTGCTTGTGTTTTTGAGCATATTATTGATGAAAAATGATGTTGTGCACTACAATGTCAAGTTTTTAGAAGTGATTTTTGGGGCGCCTGGGTGGCTCAGTTGGTTAAGCGTCTGACTTCGGCTCAGGTCATGATTTCACAGCTCGTGAGTTTGAGCCCCACGTTGGGCTCTGTGCTAACAGCTCAGAGCCTGGAGCCTGCTTCTGTTTCTGTGTCTCCCTCTCTCTCTGCCCCTAACCCACTCACATTCTGTCTCTGTCCCTCTCAAAAATAAATAAACATTAAAAAAAAATAAAAAAAATAAAAAGTGATTTTTTTTAAACATGTCTACCTGCCTCCACTAAACAACTCAGTCTCCTGAGAGAAGAAACGACTATATTTCTCTCTTGTAGCATTAGCGCTCAAAGATCTTGGCAGAGATGCAAAAGGGAGGGAAAAGAGAAAAGAAGACGGGAAAGGAGAAGAGAAAGAAAGGGAGCAAAGGAAGTAGGAGAAGCTGGACAAGAGGAGAGGGAAGAACAATCAAGAACTAGAGTCACTAGCATCTGGGGACTCTGTCCTACAAGTAGGTGGCTTCAGAGACAAGATTCAAAGACACAATCAAAGGGCATCTGGGTGGCTCAGTCAGTTAAGCATCTGACTCTTGATCTCAGCTCAGGTCATGATCTCATGGTTCATGAGACTGACCCCTGCATCTGGCTCTGTGCTAACAGCATGGAGCCTGCTTGGAATTTTCTCTCTCTCTCTCTCTCTCTCTCTCTCTCTCTCTCTCTCTCTCCCCCCTCTCCCTCTCTCTTTTTGTCTGTTCCATGCATGCACTCTCACTCTCTCAAAATAAATAAACTTAAAAAAAAAAAAGACACAATCAAGACTAAAGATATAACTCAATCCACCACTCTACAAGTATTTCACCACCAATTCCTCTTTTAAATTCATGCCAAAAAAAAAAAAAAAAAAAGGTAGTGGCTTCTGAGGGTCAATTAGATTGAATACTTGAAATATCAGGACTTCCCCTGGCCCTATGGTGTAACTTTCTTCAGAGCAGACTGTTGTTTCACAACAAGACAGATTTGACCTCAGCAGACTCATCTGGATGTTCTTCCACTTTTGTCATGAACTAGCACTGTGAACGAGCAACAGGAACAAAACTAGGTGTCTGTATCTGAGAGCACATTTAACTGAACACAAAGCAGCCATTTAAAGAAGATCATATTACTGTCCTGGAAATCAACCTTAAAGGTATGTAACTCCCTTCGCCTGTGCCTCAGTTCAAAGGCTGGTTAGCCCACCTCCTCGCCGGGTGAACCTGGTACTTAAGCTCTCAGCTTCTCATCTGAGAAATGAGGATAGAGGACGATCTGTAAAATGAGGACAATAAAAGCTCCAATCTCACAGAGAGCTGTTGTGAGCTTGACACGTTAATATACGCTCACAACAGTAACTAGTATATAGTAAGTGCTCAATAAAAGGGGAGTGATCATGATTGTTGTAAAAGAAGCCAACTGATGAAAAACCATGCAATTCTAAGGGAGGCGCAGAGGTCCTAGATCTTTTCAAATGTGTACGATAAGAAAGAAGTCCATACATCAACTGCTCGTATGTAGGGTTTTCTTTTGGAGCCCTGTGTGTATGCATTCAGCAGTACAACAGCACATATAATAGGCATTTTCTAGAATGGTTTATCTAAGAAGCAAGAAGGTAATGCAAATGAAAGGAGAGAGAGTGCAGGATGAGAGAAAGGAAGCTCCTCTTCCGTCTGAACGGAGCAGTCACCACTTAGAAGCACTTACCGCTGATTGGGAATCGAGGTCCCATTTAACCAAATCTTCCAAATTTTCAAGAGAAACTAGAACTCTATATTCTTATGCGGTTTCCAGACCATTAAATGTTGGCAACTATTTCGATGGTCTCTAAAAGCCTTGTTTTGTGTCAGTCAAAACTCTGACAATCTGTCCTCTTTAAGCTTGGAGAAAAACCACGTCCCGAAACCAGGGTCCCCAGCCCCGTCCCTTCCGAGAACCAATTCCCGCTGCATTCCCACTACACGGGGGTGCGAAGAGCGTTAGTGCTCAGCACACACCCATGCACTGCGTCGGCTCTAGACAGTCAATGGCAGCTCCAGTGAGGGCCTGCTGCATACACACTACTTACCCATCTTCGGGGGACACAGAAAAAGTAAGAGTGAGAACTTACCTTTCACTGAAGAGGCCAGACACATGTAAGCAAAGGGCCAGCAAGCATTACATTGTACATAGCTGTCCAATTGTGTGGTGCCCACTGGAGGCACCATGGGGCTGTGGGACAGGGGTCCTGAACCAGACCAGGAGGATGGGGGAGGCTGTGGAAAAGACAGAGAGGTACACTCCGGGTAACAGAGGCAAAATGAGCGGCAGCACGGCTGTCTCAGGTTATTGTAACATTTCTCCCATCCTTAATGTTGGAAAGTTTGTATGGTCCAGTTGTTTTTAGTGGGTTTTTTGTTTTGGTCAGGGAAACCTAAAAGCCACCCCTAACATATTACCATGAAAATGAGCTGTATGTTGGTAGCGTTGACTAATAAATTCTGCTTTCAAACATTTTCTGAGCCTCTGAACACTCTCTGTGGCTTGGTTGGCGGGGTAGGCCAAGAGGTGGCCCCTGACCATAAGAAGCCACAGTCCGGTGAGGGAGCTGACTCTAATGAGACAAGATGGCAGGCGCCGGGATCATGCCTGCGGAGCACCGTGCCCAGGGAGTTGAGGTGCCGTCACGCGGAAGCCACCAGCTGGGCTGCATCTGGGGGTGAGTAGGCGTCGGCCAGGCAGACAACGGGGAGGAGGGGTGTTCCAGGTAGCAGCAGCAACACAGGCCAAGGCGTAGAATGGTGAAAGCCAGTAGTTTATAGCAGCAAAGATACCCACCCTCTTTTCCACCTCTTCATTCTTGGTCTGTCTGCTAATTACGGCCTTCCTGTGTCTCAGCAAGACAGGAATCTCTGAAGATCCTTAAAGATTCTGAAAACTTGCCCTAGTGTTGCCGTTCATTCACAGGAAAAGGCAGCAAAGATGAAAAACCACCAAAGGCCAACGTAAAGAGAATGACTTGCAGTGCCTTTGGTACATGCAGATGCATTTAACTGGGTCTCTGCAGTCTGGGCACGGGGGTGAGGCTGTCAATAAAATCAACTCTGACCTCATTTATTTGGGGATAGGTGATTCTCTGCTTGGCCTCTAATACAAGAGGAGATGCTCACATATAAAGAATAGAAATCGCACAACACAGCTCAGGGTTGGTTTGGATTTGAGCTTAGGGTTGTCGTACATTTTGCATTTTGTTTTTACAACTATTAGCGTTAAAAGGAGTTTTTTAAGTTAATATTGACCTATTTTGCTCAGAAGGGGAAAGTTAAAAGTTATAAAGTTACAAAGCTAAAGATTTCAACTTACAACCACCATTGTCATGTTTCAAAACACCATGAAAAGGGTACTCTAGGAGTACTAGGGGAGTAACTTTTAGCATCCTGGGTCCATTGCCTGTTATGTGGAGCAGCATTTTCACCCTTTTCTCCTCTTTCTGACTGGCTTCTGATGGCCCGTGAATCTCCAAGGGAAGTAAAGGAAGGAGATTGTGGTAGTTTGTTCCACAGATGGTCCCCCGGGGACCATGCCTCCTGCCCCGCTTTGTCTGGGCTGTCCTGCATGGCCAGTGGAAGGTGGACGCTACAGGACTTCTCAGCCTAAATCAAAAAAGCCTTGCAGTATCTGTGTTGGTATCTTGGGATGTTCAGCTTCAGAACCCAGCCACCAGCCTAGGAGAAGTGCACGCCACGTGGGGAGGCCACACGCCAGAATCCAAGCTGAGATCAACGGCCAGTCATGTGATGAGCCATCTTGGATGTTTCCAGCTCAGCAAGTGTTCAGATGACTCCAGCCCCAGTTGCCATTTGAGAGCAAGAGTATGAGACCCCCCGCCACCCAGCAGGACAACCTAGCTGAGTGCAGCCAATCCCAGAACGGTGGCTTATTGCACAGCAAGGTAGAACCAGAAGACAGAAGTCAACAGAAGAAAAAGGAAAACCTGAAATTAAAAGTCTTTTCTACCTGTGACAACATGGTAAATGAGATTGAACTATGTGGCCCAATTGCTTTTTTAAATTTGAGTGTAGTTATTAATTATCGCACTCCCTTTCCCTAGTGATCACCTGAAGATAACCAAGGCATAAAAATATGCATTTTCTGGGAATAGACACAGACTTAACATGCCTCATGTCATGTGTCGGTGTATTTTTCTTAATTATCTTCAAGGTTCACTTTTTAGGCTAGAAAAACAAAAGCAAAATCTTCAGAAACAAAGCAAGATTAGCTAGTCTCCACCAAAATCCTTTACGTAGTAAGGTCAGCAATCATATACGTTGATATGGGGAGTGTACCAGAATTTCCTATCTTTCCAGTTTAACTATGAAACTGGCATGACATTAGAAATGTAATAGTTTTCCACGTTCGGGGTAAGCGCATTCATTTTTGTATCTGATGCTTAGTAGCAAAACTCTCGTGTGCCATATATGATAGACCGATGATTGCCAATTCGTTGCCCCATCAGCATCCATTCCCTTGTGATCCTTGTTAGTGCCCTCCACTTTGTTTGAAACCTTATGTGTCAGCTAAATACCCAACTTACAGAGGTATCCTTGAAACTGGACACTATCACAGCCATTTAGAATTAAGAGCAAGACTGCTGGGGAGTTCCGATGAAACTTTTGCTGTCCTGATAAAAGGAGAGAGCTGTGGCTAGCACACCACTTCACATCTCCCTTCTAGAATGTGCACATGATGTCTGCAGTCCCAGCAGCAGCCATTTTGCCACCATGAGGCAATGAGCATAAGGATGAATACTAACACATGAGGAAGAGCAGAGCGGAAAACACAAAATAATCACGATTTCTGACAGAATTGCCAAACAGCTGAACAAAACCTAAAAACTGCCTCTGGCTAGATTTGTTGTGTGAGAAAAATACCCCAATTATTAAAACCACCATTGATTCAGCTTTTATCACCTACTGCCAAAAGCATTTCTGTGTGATAGTGCTAAATTATTCATTAATACCAAACAACTACAATTGAGTTCAATGCTACCTGCTCAAATATAATTTCTCTTCAGACTATACTATGGTCCATGTGGTTGATGAGGTACGTTTTGCCCACCTCAGCCACTCATTTAGATAATTGACATTGCAGCACTGAGAACTCGTCCTTTATGTAGTACTCTGCCATGAAGAGCCAACTACTCAGACTGACAATCGAAAAAACCTCAGATAAAAGAGCATTCGATTTTCAAAAGCACAGTGCAACGAGCACAGTGGTTTGTGGGAGGCCTTTTTCTTTCTGTTTCTTTCTTTCTTTCCTTTTTTTTTTTTTTTGCTTGATTGTTGTGTAATAGCAATAATATTCCTGCCTTTGGAATATACTTGCAGAAACAACTGTTGTGGTTATCAAACATCTCAGCTTTGCTTTAGCATTTAATCACCCACAAAACCCTATTTATTGTCTCTCTACTCCTCCATGGTTATCAGAATCCCATAATTAAGGCATAATGAAAGTAAACAGTGTCACAGAAAACTAGATGTCTTTAAAAGGAGAGTAGTTAAGGCAAGACAAATGTTCCTAAAGATAGCAGTAGAGCGAAGTGGAATTGCTAAGGAGCTGTGTGTGTGTGTGTGTGTGTGTGTGTGCGTGCGTGTATGTGTGTGTGTTGGTGGTGATTAAAAAGAATCATCATCTAAGTGAAGTATTTAGGGAATAAATTGCCTCTTGATGGATAATAAATTAATCTGAAGAATTCATAGTGAATTCAAATAATGAAATCAAATTAGTACAGCAAGACCCCTAAACCAACACACAAACCCCAAGAAAAGGAAGGCCGCTCATCTCTGAAAAGCTAAACTCGGGGTGACCAACAGCTTATCAATATGTTGTCTTGCCTCCAAGATTTATGCCGTAGCTACTTCTAAAATGATTTGGTGTGCAAGAGATGGCATATGAAATTAGAAGAAAACCTTCCCTTAATGTTTATTCATTTATTTATTTATTTATTTATTTTTTTATTTTTTTATTTTTTTATTTTTTTTTGAGAAAGAGAGAGAAGAGAGCCAGGGATGGGGGTACAGAAAGAGAGGGAGAAAGAAGTCCCAAGCAGGCTCCACACTGCTGCCGAACATGGGGCTCGAGCTCACAAACCACGAGATCATGACCTGAGCCAAAACCAAGAGTCAGACACATAACCAACTGCCCCAGAAAACCTTTCATTCATAAAGTCAAAATATAAATATAGTACAAGTCACTGGGATGAGCCAGGTACTACAGCTGGGCACTACATTTAGATGGGAGATTCCTGGTAGCTGCAGCAAAAAGGGAAACCTCTTGCTTTACATTGCTTCCATTATTAGATAAAAGGAAGCACATATATTCAATAGGAGAGCAGCTTTGTCCTGGCAGGAAATTCTTTTGGTAATTTACGATACAGGAAATATGAAGGCTCATCATCTCTCAATAACGTTCATCTTTTTTCATGGGATACAACACAATTTATTGTTCCACATTTTTAGAATGCATCTGTATAGTACATACGTATCTTTAATTACTTCGTTAACGTCTGTCATCCCAAATCGACTGTAAACACCATGAGGAGGGAGGAATTATTTCTGTTTTCTTCCAGAACCTGGCTCAGTGTCTGACTCATTTTAGATTTCTAATCAATATTTATTGAATAAATGAACAAGCTCTTTGGTCAAAGACAAAATGTGAAACCTAGAACTCCCCTTTCCATAACTGCAAGGTACAACAGTCATACAAAATACTTACACATAAAGTGCTACGTAAAGCCTGTCTGCTCAGCACTGTTTACAATAACCATGGCGGTGACCAAGAGAATAAAACCCAAAGGTCCACCAAAAAGAGAGAGGATTCATACAACAAATCTGATTTAGAAATTAAAATAAGGGGCGCCTGGGTGGCTTGGTCGGTTAAGCGTCCGACTTCGGCTCAGGTCATGATCTCGCGGTCCGTGAGTTCGAGCCCCGCGTCGGGCTCTGTGCTGATAGCTCAGAGCCTGGAGCCTGTTTCAGATTCTGTGTTCCCTCTCTCTCTGCCCCTCCCCTGTTCATGCTCTGTCTCTCTCTCATAATACATATGTCTCAAAAATACATAAACGTTTAAAAAAATTTAAAAAAAAAGAAATTAAATAAATTGGAGCAATGTAGATTTTTTTAGTATGTTACTTGAAAAAAAGCAAACTACAAAATGAGGCTTACAGAGTAACATTCGTATCCCTTTAAAATATGGAACACACGGGGCACCTGGGTGGCTCAGTCGGTTGAGTGTCCGACTTCAGCTCAGGTCATGATCTCACAGTTCGTGGGTTCGAGCCCCGCGTCGGGCTCTGTGCTGACAGCTCGGAGCCTGGAGCCTGCTTCAGATTCTGTGTCTCCTTCTCCCTCTTCCCCTTCCCCACTCATGCTCTGTCTCTCAAAAATGAATAAATGTTAAAAAATAATAAATAAGGAAAGTAAAATATGGAACACAACACTATATATAGTTGTTTCAAAGTAGGCATGGGACAGAAACACCAAATCTAAGGTACTGGTCTGTGTTTCGAGAGGGAAGGAGTATGGGATCGAGAAGGATACACATGGGGCTTCAATCCTGTCTGAGGCTGAATGGTGGTTATATAACTATTCTCCACCCCCCAACCCCCGCACCCATAGGCGTGCATACATGTGTGCACATGCACACACACATGCACACCTTTTTTGAATGCCTGGAGTATTTCATAAGGAAAAACAAGAGAAGTCTGAGACAAGCCATAGACAAGAGGACCCTCATGAGACTTGGAGACATGATAGCTAAGTGTAACATGGTAATCTGGGTGGGGTCCTAGGGTAGAACAAGACATTAGGTAAAAACTAAGGACGATGAAAAAAAGTATGGACTTCAGTTGATAATATGTCAATATGGGTCCATTAACCATAACAAATTTATTATTCTAATATAAGATATTAATAATAGCTGGAAAACAAAATCTGAAATAATAAAATAAAATAAACAATAATAAAATCATATCTAAAAAACTGGATACACAGTATTATGACACCTCTCTGAACTACCTTCACTATTCTTTGGTGAATCAAAAACCGTTTCAAAGTAAGTTTATGTTTTAAAAAGGAAACACCGCAAAAATATTTATGAAGTGGACCTTTCCTATAGCAATCCTTCAACAAAAGCATAAGCTGTACTGCTTAGGAAAGGCCTTCCTCTAGTCCAAGTGTTATGATTTTTGATGATTCAACTTAACAGAAGAGGGTTTAGAGAAGAGTAAGTTAATACATTTCTTAGACCGCTGTTATTTCCCTTAAATATCAGATGGCTCCAGCTTGCCTTTTGTAAGAGCTGAATAGCAGAGAAACATGGTCTGGTCCCCAGGAAACGAGTCCATCTGAGAACAGGGGCCTAGGGCAAACAGCTTACTACCTGGCTTGGCCACTTTCTACCTCAACTTCTCTCCTGGTAGTGTTTCTGTCTTGCTTGTTTAGGCCATTTGCATAGTTAAGTGAAGCCAGACTGTTTCTATCTTTTTTTTTTTTTTTAATTTTTTTTAAACGTTTTTTATTTATTTTTGGGACAGAGAGAGACAGAGCATGAACGGGCGAGGGGCAGAGAGAGAGGGAGACACAGAATCGGAAACAGGCTCCAGGCTCCGAGCCCTCAGCCCAGAGCCCGACGCGGGGCTCGAACTCCCGGACCGCGAGATCGTGACCTGAGCCGAAGTCGTACGCTTAACCGACTGCGCCACCCAGGCGCCCCTATTTCTATCTTCTTTAAAGGAAAAGAGTAAATGAGTTTCCATGGCAGATACAGGTACACCACGTGGATTCCAAGGAATTGCAAGGAACTTCCTTCTCATAGCCAACCTCAGATGAGATGACACTCACAGAAGTGGAGATCCACAGAGAGGCTCGGAGCTTAGCTCCTGTGGCCTCCTCACTTAAGGATGAGTTAAGCAGGCTCCGGGGACTTGAAGTGATTTGGTCAAGGCCCCCTCAGTCCACTGTGCCCCTTCAAGAGCCAAGAGCACCGAATACCCCCCTCATGTGACCAAGGGAAAACAGGACCTCAGCAGTGACCAGGCTCCTCTGCTCACAGGGGAGGGTGCTGGCCAGGGCAAGGCTGACACAACAGGGAAAGGCCCATGGGCTTTGAGTGAGAGCAAGCGAGGGAGAGAAGGCCAGGAGTCTGAGAGGCAGGGAGGGCAGAGCAGGACTCTGGGGAAGCGGCCAGTGGAAAGTCCCCTTCTGGTGCCAGTGCGGCTGGAGAGCCCGTTCACACTGGTATTGACATTCCTGCCCCCCTACACTTTAAATGCTTACGTTACCCCCTCTCCCTCGTCTTTAGTGAAGCCCGCCACACTCACAAATGCTCACTTGGGAGGGTTCTGCTGTGTGGAAATCACTGAGGCAGGACTCCTGGGCCCAGATGACCAAGAGGAGGTAGGGCCCCCGGAAGTGAGAAATACTGGGCAGGGGGGAGGACTCTCGAGGAGTGTGGCACTGGAGGCACGAGTCAATTCTTTGTAGACGTCAAGGGCGTGGACATCAGCGAGGCCAACCCGGGTCTGGCTAATGCTCCCTTCCACCAAGTACGCCAGCCTGGAAGTCTCCAAAAAGAGAACTTTGCGGAAACTTCCCTACCTTCCCATTAACCTTCTCCAGGAAGACCTACGGTGTTCGCTGGTCCACACGTGGACTTCATCATTTACAGGATAGCTGCCTATAAAGATCATTTAACTTCGCCAGCAAGAGAAATCTGAAGGCACCATAAATCCAAAGGAGTTTGGGTTTTACTTCTATCCACTACTGAAGGCTTTTAAAGAATTTTTGTTGTGGTGGTGGTATGTTGGAAAAGGAGGGCTCAAGAAAGAAGCTAGAAGCAACTAGAGGAAGAAAAGCCCGTGAAGAGAAACCACCAGGTCTTTAGGGAGAGACTCAAGATACCGGCGTCAGCTTCACTGAGGAAAGGAGGTTGTTCTCGAAGGAATTCTTAACCATGTCAAATGTCAAAAAGAGCTTAAGGTGAAGTGTGAGAAATATCTATTAGATTTTTCCAGTAGGGAGACACCGATGACCCTGCCAAAGCAGTGTTCATTGGCCAAATATAGTTGCACAAGTTGTTGACTGAACAAGAACATCAGCCTGCGTTGTGCTCATCCCCTCGGAGAAGGGATGCGTTTTCCCTAACTGGGGCAAAGAACAAACATGCTTGTGAAATAACTGGTGTCTACACAGAGCGGAGTAGGCAAAGCCCTGTCAGAGAAAAAGGGTACGTTCTAGGGTCAAAGCTCAGTCCTCCTCTTGGGCAGAACTTCACCCTTACAGAAAGAAGGACTGTCACTGTGAAGGGAAGAGATGAATTAAAGGAGAGGGATTAGAAGAACAAAGGGAAAGAGTGGCAGCGGGGAAAGGGACTGTGGCGGAGCCTGGGTTCTGGCTCCAATTGCTAGGAAAACTTAACTGCTTACTCTGTTAATTCTTATGTTTGTAGAGCTTGCGTAGTTTTCACAAAGCTGTCTCCCATAGCATCGGACCTTTAAATCACCCTGGGAGAGAGGAAATGCCGCATTGTCATCTCCCTTCCATGCCTGAGGAAGTCAATACGTGAAGAGTACAATTCCAAGTGACGGAGCCGGGGAGCGTATGCTGTAATAGACAAAGGATGCACCTTGCCTGTAAATCCAGGTGCCGGCCCAGCACGGTCACTTAGGAACAAGTTGCACCAAACCATGGAGGCTCTGTTTGCACAACTGTCCTATGGAACACAGGAGTTCTTCCTTACACAGAAATGAGGGTGGACCGAGATGTACACACACACTGATGTCAGAGCCTAATACATAAACTTTCTCTCCCTCTCTTCTCCACTTAGAACTCATATTCAGATTATCAGACTCTAGGTCAACAACCAGAACCTTATTCTCAAATCTCTGTAAGCTCTGGTTTAATGAGAACCCCAGAGTTACGGTGTAGAAATTGAGTTCCCTGGGGTGCCTGGGTGGCTCAGTCAGTTATGGGTCCATCTCTTGATTTCAGCTCGGGTCATGATCTCACAGTTTGTGAGTTCGAGCCCCAAGTCAGCTTAGCACGGAGTCTGCTTGGGATTCTCTCTCTCTCCTTCTCTCTGCCCCTCCCCTGCGTGTGTGTGCATGTGCACACGTAATATTCTCTGTCTCAAAATAAATAAATAAACTTTAAAAAAAGAATTAAAGAACAAGACATTAAATTCCTTAAAGAATTTATACTATTAGTAAAACTGGATGTGTTGCATTTACCTAACATTCTACAACATTCCCTACTAAAAGTATCAGTGAGCTATAAGGCCGCTTCTGCTCTCCCTGCCCGGCAGCCTCCTTCCCTGGGGAATTAGAGCCCTGCTGTGGGGATCGCAGTTGGCGAAGGGAGAAGGAAGGACTGTCCCATGCAAACCCAAGGAGCTCCCACCCGCACTGATCTGTGAGTTGCTTTAAAAAAAAAAAAAAAAGAAGAAGCTCCAGATGTGGCCAGGGAAGGAGGCTGGGAAATGACATGAGAATCTTCCTCCCTGCTTTACGCCACGGAGTTATCCCTCCAAGGAATGCAAAAAGCATTCGCATAAAAAAAAATACATGAAATGATTTCATTACCTGCTTCTAGTAAACATTTTTTTCCCCACTAAAACATTTCCATCAAAAGATCAGGAAAACAGGGCCAGGCAAGTTGCTTTTTAAATTCAACAGTGATTCCTCAGCTAAGAAAAAACAAATTGGACAGAGCAGATAATCTTCAAATCCCTAACAGGAAAGACCTAGCGTAGACTAATTAACCCGGTTTCGATCACCAGGAAACTAATGTATAACGTGTAGGAATATAAACTCAGATCATCTGACGTTGGCCTAATTCTTTCAGCAAAACGTAAGTGTATATCAGCGGGTCACAAGATTATTTAGTGTTGTTCCAGCCGTGTGCACTTATTTCCTATCCCTTGTAATGTTATTCCAGAAAAATCAGAAGGCTTCTCCCATGTTCACTAGACGCGGTCTGATTTGGTTACGCACGCGGTAGACCCACAGAGCAGTAGGTAAGTTTCTATCTTCAGTCCTGCTTTCGTTTCCTGGACACTTTCTATGTGCCAGGCACTGTCCGAGGCACTGGGAACCCAATGGCAATCCTATTAACATTCCAGTTCTCCTCGTGGAAATTAATTCTCACTGGGGCACACGGGACCAGAATAACATCAAGAATAATATCAGCGAGTAGTAAATGCAATGAAGAGAACACAAAGGTACGATGAGATAGTATCCCTCGAGGTGGGGCTGGGGCTGCTTTAGGCCAGGGGCTAGGGAAGACCCACTGTGGCATGATGGAAATACAACAGCTGCGCAAAGATCCAGAGCAGGAACATTTTAGCAGAGGGAACAGCATGTGCAAAGGCCTTGAGGAGAGAAGGAGCTCAGGGCAATTGCAGAACAGAAAGAAGGCCCGGGTACTGAGAACACAGAACAAGGGGCAAAGCGGCACGAGGTGGGGACCACAGGCAGGGGCCAGACTGCAGTGAGCCCGGGAGCACGTGACAAAAATGCAGATGTTATTCTAAGGCCAGTGGGCAACCACTGGAGAGTTTTTTAAGCGAGAGAATGATCTGGTCTCATTTAAGCCTTCAACTGATCACTCTGGCTGAGGACAGAAATGGGCTAGGAAGGCACAAGAGGTGAGGGTTTGGGGGAGGGGGGAGACGGGAGCAGAGAGACCTCACCGTTGTCCAGACAAAAGATAATGGTGACAATGTCAGTAACTGTAAGTGAAATTATTTTAATGAATCATTTCAAATGAAATCCCTCTTCTGTTTCACCAAGGAGAGCGGAAGCCTTAATGGAAACGTCGTGATATGTGGTAAACGCTGAGCTGACATCTGCCAGGACCCGAAGCAGGCGAAGGAAAAAACGTGCATAGTCGAGGAGCTGGTCACTCCGAAATACATTTATGTGCTCATGGGAAATGGGAATGCGTTGCAGCTGGCAGTTTCATTGTTGATTCAAGTGAATGGCACCCACATTTATTTCTTATGAGCACAACGTGTCCCAAAGATCACTGGTGAGCAAAGGACGCCACGGAATCAAAACTCTGCCACCAAAGGCAGCTAGCGACACAGAGGCAAGGGGCAACAACCTTTATTTTTAAAACATTTTTTTTTCCAACGTTTATTTATTTTTGGGGGGGACAGAGAGAGACAGAGCATGAACGGAGGAGGGGCAGAGAGAGAGGGAGACACAGAATCGGAAACAGGCTCCAGGCTCTGAGCCATCAGCCCAGAGCCCGACGCGGGGCTCGAACTCACAGACCGCGAGATCGTGACCTGGCTGAAGTCGGACGCTTAACCGACTGCGCCACCCAGGTGCCCCAACAACCTTTATTTTTAAAAACAAAGTTCCATCTTCAGTGCACAGAAAGAGATGGTTCAAAAAGATTCTGGTCTTCTGGTCTTCTCTTTGCTGAGCCCAAAGCACTAATTCTCGCTCCCCGGCCTTTATCTTGTGGCTCGCCCACTCCCACCTGGCCCGCGGAGGTTCCAAGATTTCTCTGACCTTCATTTCTTTCATTAGTAGCTAGAAGTCAGTTGGCTCTGACAAAGACTATCTCCTTATCAAGCCTTAGACTCCTCTGAGTCCTCTTTTGGACGAGGCATTGCTCTTGGATTCTGTCCTTGGCCTGCTTATTCCGGTTTTAGCAAGAATCTTCGGAGACCATTTAGTGGAAAATCTCCCACCTCTAATACCTAATCACCCTTGATATCTGACCAAATTCTTTATCTCCCACCTTTGAGTTTGCCCCAATCTGCCTTCCCCAAGAATCCTCCTTGCCCCTGATATTTGTTTGCCCTTACTCATTTTCTGTCCACTCACCCTCACCCTGCTCCTTGGCTATAAATCACCACTTGGCCTTGCGGTAATCAGAGCTGGGCCCGGTATCTCTCCCCTATTGCAAAATTCTGCTGTAGTAGCCCCTCCTTGAATAAAGCCCTCCTTATCATCTTTAACAAGTGACTGAATAATTTTTTCTTTAACTGTTCCCTTAAGATTATAGTCACAGATACAAACAGGGAATAGCAAAAACTTTAAAAATCCCAAATCTGGGGCACCTGGGTGGCTCAGTCAGTTGAGCATCTGACTTCAGCTCAGGTCAGGATCTCACAGTTTGTGGGTTTGAGCCCCACGTCGGGCTCTGTGCTGACAGCTCAGAGCCTGGAGCCTGCTTTGGATTCTGTGTCTCCCTCTCTCTCTGCCCCTGCCCCGCTCGTGCTCTGTCTCTCAAAAATAAATAAAAATGTTAAAAAAATTTTTTTTCTTAAATCCCAAATCTGGAAGGGATGAGCTCATCCAGGTGACTTGCTTGAAAAGATCTTGCATGATCAGAACAAGTTATTCATAATCAGGAGAAATGATCCTCCTTGGTCCACATGGGGCCTTCAAAACATTTAGTTTTAATAATATAATGAAGAACCATGAGCCTATGACTTAACCCAAAAATGAGAACAAACCAATAGTTACTCATATGCTCACCCCATACCTGCTGTAACCACTATTCTCATTTGTGCATTCCTTTCCTTCTTAAAAAAGTGTGGGAGGGGTGTTGTCGAAGTTTTCATATTTCTGAGTTCTATTGTATTCTTCTGGAACTTTCTTTTTCACTCAGTCATCACTAAAATTTATCTGTGTTGAGTGTATCTCTATTCAAGTTTCACGTCTTCATAATATTCTATTGAGTTCCATTTTTTTTTTAATGCATTTCATCTCAGGGCATCTGGGTGGCTCAGTCAGTTGGGCATCTGGCTCTTGATTTTAGTTCAGGTCATGATTTCACAGTTTGCAAGATGGAATCCCTCACTGGGCTCTGTGCTGACAGCGCAGAGCCTGCTTGGGATTCTCTCTCTCCCTCTCTCTGCCCTTCTCCTGCTTGTGCTCTTTCTCTCAAAATAAACTTTAAAAAAATATGCTAAATAAATAAGTAAATAAATGCATTTCATCTTACCTGATGAAGAAGGCAAAATACTTACAATAAAATATTCCAAGTCTCCCTAATTCAGTATTTTAGAAGTATGGTCCTAAGAACACATGATAGTAAATGCCTCAGGGGAAATGGCGTTTAGGTATTTCCTGGTCAGGACAATTAAGTGTTCAGGAGAGCCTTGCTCATTAGCTACAAATATTCAGGCATTATTTAGTTCACTGATTTAGCTGATTGAATCAAAAAGAAAACTTTTAGTTTTAACTTCCAGTTAGAAAACTTATATTTATTATTCCATGCTTTTAAGAAGCAGTTCACAAGATTTTTTTTAGATATTGCTTTTTAAAGTTTATTTATTTATTTTGAGAGAGAGAGAAAGAGAGAGAGCACGCAGGTATACACATGTGCTATCAGCATGGAGCCTGATGTGGGGCTTGAACTCAAGAACCGTGAGATCATGACCTGAAACCAAGAGTCAGATGCTTAACCAGCTGAGCTACCCAGGCACCTGAACAGTTGAAGAGATTTTATTCTGCTCTTTAATTGCAGAGGAATGGGTCAACTTCAGATATGTCAGAGCACGCCTTGAAACAAGCCCCATAAATCTCCTGGTCAGCCTTCAGGTATAGATTTTTTTGAGGGGAAAAAATTAAATATGCTAATACTTATAAAGTGTAGGAGGGTGAAGACAGAAGTTGTAGGAGCACATAAGAAAGGGAGAGCCCTTAATAGCAAGAAAAGTATTTCTGGGAACACTGTCACAGTTACTAAGTAGAAAAATATCCAGCCTGAAGTAAAATATCTGTACAGCTTCCCTTGGAGGTCAGGGCTCAAGGCATGAATGCAAAGGGAAGAATCCCAACAACCAGGTTGTCATCAATTAAAAATAAGAAAGCCAAACACTAGGGGAGAAAAACTCTGATGCCTTTAGCACAAGGGAGGGCACAGGTGTCCTGCGGCAAATGTCTCTGAAGCCTGGGACATTTTAGGAAAACTGCTTTGACCTCCATAGTATCTTAGCAGTAGAGAGCAGGAGGCAGGAACCAGTCAGCCCTGATACTTTTCTGGGTCTGCACACAGCTTAACTTGAGTCTTCTCTAAGACAGTAATCATGCACTGTATTTTATTTCCAAGATTTAAAAAAAAAAAATGACTTTAGTACGTCTCTAAGACAAAAGGACAGAAATAAACATCAGTCTCGGCATTAGATGCAAGAAAGGAAGGACAAAAGGAAATATAAGAGAGCCCAAGGAAGACAAACTTCTCTCATTTCTTGTGCCATGAAGCAAAGATAACATGCGTTGAGTCAAGAAAGTTCCTTCTCACGAGGATCATTTTAACCCTTCCGTTGCTTGTTCTCTTCCTATTAAAGCATAGCCCCACTGTCTGCACTCTTGGAAATAATCTGTTTGCTGAAACAGTGGTGGACCAGGAGAGCCCCTGGACAGGAATCTGGTCTCATATGCAGGCCTGGTACGCAGCGCTTCTAGATGCAGCCAGACAGCCCTGGGTTGGAATCGCTGCTTTACCAAATAATACTGGAGACACTGGGCCAGGTACTCCATCTCTCTGGGCCACAATTTCCTCACACACAAATTAAGGTAATGATAATCACCTGATGGGGTTAAAATAAAATTTCTCAGTGGCTATTGTGCAGAAGGCACTCCATAAGCGTGAACTCCTTTCTCTTTTGTGTTCTCGATCCCGTCTCCTCATGCCCTACTGTTCCGATGGGAATTACCCTAAGTCATTCTACATATCTAGAGTTTCCACCATGTACCGTAAGCAAGAAAGTTACTCCGAATCAAGTACATTATAGGTAACCAGCATACATCCACGATGATAGCGAACATAATACTACCCAAGGTGGGGGGCTCCTTATGTATCAGATTTCCCCTGGAAACAAATTAGGGGTGTGGCCAGGGCATGTGAGGTTAAATATCAAGTGCACAAACATATGATCCTTCCAGAAAGGCTGTCCACCTGGTCAAATACTTAAATATTTTACTACTTAGTCTATTATTTCCCAACAACTTAGGCTTCAGGGAGTCAAGCAGCCACAATGCCATACAAATTAACTTTGGTCTCTGTTTTTATATATGTGCAACTTTCAGCAGAAAAATCAATAAATGAGCTTTGACCAGATATATGCAGGCTTGAGAGATTTCAGCTGATAGACTTCCCCTGGATTGTTAAAAATAATAAAGGCACAAGCAAACGCTCAGTGTAGCTACCATCATAATCATGTAATCTCTTGAACTGAGAAAACTACTTTCTATCTGAGGCAAGGGGAATTACAGGACCTGTGTGATTTTATAATTCAACTTTTTAATTTTTGCAGATGAAAGACCCAAAGCTGAAAAAATTTCTCAAAGCAGTCGAGCTAGGACTTGTAGAAGACCCTTAACCGCTGAATCCAGAAGTTCTAGTCTATTACTAATTCCAAAACCACAGTTTTGAGGGGGGGGGGGAATGCAAGGGTCCACGCAATGTGGGATTCCATCACATGGCTCTGGCTCTTTTTGGCAATGAGAATTTTCACCAATTCTCAACCCTGATGCTTGGAGGTAAAGGTACTGGTGAACATCTCTGTTCACTAGTATAAAGACCTCCCCTCTGTCTTCCAGACTACCTCAATCCCTAGGTAGATTTCCTCACTCAGAAATAAGAAATATAAAAGGCAAAAGGCATTTCTCATTTTTGAGGACATTGTTACATCTGGAGCTGCGGATCCAGGTGTATTCACACCTATGAATTGTTTTACCCACAATGTGACCACATGAGGGCCTGGTCCGAGGTAAAGCTGAATAGCCGCTGAGTACACTTATTGTGCAGAGCACTGAGTAATAGATAAAGTAGCCTAATCACTATATTGTATCTCTGAAACGAATATAACACTGCATGTTAACTATACAGGAATTAAAAAAAAAAAAAAGCTAAGTAGCCCTTGTTATTGGAGAGGAACGGTTTTGTTTCTTTTTTTTCTTTTAATTCTTTTTTTTTTTTTTTTAGTATTTATTCAATTTTGAAAGACGAAGAGAGAGCACAAGCAGAGGTAGGGCAGAGAGAGAGGGAGGCATAGGATCTAAAGCAGGCTCCAGATTCTGAGCTGTCAGTGCAGAGCCTGACATGGGGCTTGAACTCACAGACTGAGAGATCATGACCTGAGCCAAAGTTGGATGCTTAACCGACTGAGCCACCCAGGTGCCCCCAGTTTTATTTCTTTTTATCCCAACTGGAGATGGGGTTGTCTGTAACCTGTAGCCCAAGCATCCTGATACAACACTCCTACTGTGTTGTGTATTATAAGTATTTACAAAACAATATTGAGACCAAGGATTCATTTCATTGAAAGTGTAAAATATGCATTTTATGCCCCCTGAGACTTCTTTCTGCTGTTACTGGCATTCCTTCTATCTCATCTTCTCTAATTCACAAATAACAGTCTAAGTACAATGAAGAAATGATTGAATGGCTCAAACTCTAGGCTTCTAGATAGTATTTTAATATATGCTATACTTTCAAAAAATATTTGAAACAAATATGACAAAAGGTTAACAGTTAACTCTTGCCTGGGCTAAATGAGAACCTACCACAGTATTTTCTATACTGTTACGAGTGGGTTTTTTTGTTTTATTTTGGAAAAACCATGTAGACAAATAAAAGGAGAAAATCAGGTGTGGCAGTAATTTTTTAAAGTAGAAGAAAGCTTTCCTGATGTTAAAACTTCAGTTTTCAGATTGAAAAGCTTTACTGAGTCAAAGACAGACTTGCATTTTCAGAATAAAAAACAAAAACGAAAACAAAATGCTTAGACATCCTAGTAAGGCTTGATAGAAGAAGAAGAAGAAGAAGAAGAAGAAGAAGAAGGAGGAGGAGGAGGAGGAGGAGGAGGAGGAGGAGGAGGAGGAGGAGAAGAAGAAAAAGAAGAAGGTGGCGACAACACCTGGACATATTTTGGAGAAATTTCTTCAAAGATAAAGGGGAAAATCCTGTGATCTTCCTGAAGTCAGAACAAATAACTTAAAAAGGAAAACTAATTCATCTAACATCAAACTTCTCATCTGCAACACTGGATGGCGGACAATGAAGCAGTGTTTTCACACCTGTGGAGGAGAAGAAGGGCACTCCAAGACCACACAGCTAAGGGAAAAAGATACTTTTAGAAATAAACTCAAAAAAGGATACCAACAGTGGGCTCTAAGAAACCATCCCAATAAAAAAATTAAAAGATCTCAAGAGTTAGATTATGAGTGCAAAAATAGGTTAAATATATGATAATGTAGTCAAATCAACTAGAGAATGTAAATGTGACTAATGATGTGTTTAAAAGGCTTCGATTCTTTAAACAACAGAAGCATGCTGTAACAAAATTACAAAGTTAACGGCATCTTTTTTTTTTTTTTTCATAAGTAAACTCCATGCCCTGCGTGGGGCTCAAACTCATGACCCTGAGATCAAGAGTCACACGCTCCACCAACTGAGCCAGGCACATGCCCCAAATGTTAACAGTTATCTTAAAACTAATATTCTAAATTAATTCAACTAGCTGCAGAATTTTTAAGGAAGAAATAAGGACAAAAAATAAAGACAGAGGAGCCTCCTAAATGCTCAACTTCGATAGCAGAAGAGTGTGTGGATTAGAAGCATGATAATAAACACTTGAGTTGAGGGAGGGAGGGGAGGGAGGGCGTCTAGGAAGGTCTTTAACTTTGGTATATCAGGGGAAAGATACAGTTTGATACACTGCTATTGAAAACAGGAAGTGGAGCATTGCCCTAAACAGATACATTGAATTACCAAATTACTAGGGGTAAAGGAGATTTACAACCACTGGTAAAAACAGTAAAAGCATACAAGGAGAACAGAGAAAATACAATTTAAAATAATGAGTAGAAGGTGGAAGAAATAAAGTCAAAGACATAAGCTACAACCACGCTGGGCAGATGAAGTTGGAGGTGTGGATCCAGAAAGGTAAGGAAGGGAAGGTCAAGTGCAGCATCAGCCTGGGCACTGGGGGCCTGGGAGCCACTGGTGGGTGCCAGGGGAGAGGAATCTCAGTGCAGAGCAATTTGAGAATGTTGATACCATTGTTGAAAATTGGAAAGAGCTTAGGGGGATAAAGACAGATAATGCCTACGTCCTAGCTAGATTGGAAGACGATACTACAAAGATGCAGATTCTCTCGTGAATTAGCTTAAATTTAATACAACAAGCACCAATGGAATCTTTCTTGGAACATTACAAAACGTTTAATACTCATTTAAAAGAATAAGCACTCAAGAATAGACTGGAAAAAATTTTTAAAAGTAACAGGTGTGTTTGCTTACATATGGTTACATGGCTTTTTACATAGATATAAATATGTATCCTGCTGTACCCACAATAGTCAGAAACA
>NW_024412396.1:46582465-46618193 GCF_014898765.1 Herpailurus yagouaroundi | reverse complement strand
TCTCTCTCTCTCTCTCTCAAAAATAAATAAAAACATTAAAAGAAAAATTTTAAAGTGAAAGTGGAACTTCAAAATCACCACCCAGTAGTTTTACAACTTTGGGGTGGGAAGGGGCTTTTTTTGCATGTAGTCAAAGCCAGAAACAATAAAGAAAAAACTAAAAGATATGATTACATAAAACTTAACATTTCAGAAGAAAGAAAATCACTAGACTGAGGCTAAGCAACTAACAGGAAACTAGAGAGAATATTTGTACTATGTAAAATGGGCAAAGATTAAGGTTCTTTCTATATACAGAGCCATTACAAATCAATAAGAAAACTAATTCAATGGAAAAGTAGGCAAAAATATGAAGAGGAAATTCATACACTAGAATGATATGGAAAGATACTCAATTTTACCAGTAAATAATCATAAATCAATATATTTTCATTAATCTTAATTACAAAGTTTTTTGAAAGGATTGTGAATAACCAGGGTTGGCAAGACTCTGGGAAATTGTAATGCCTTGTTTGCATGAATGTAAGTTGGTACAATGTTCTGTCGGATAATTCGGAGATACATACATGTGTGTGTACACATATATATTCATATACATACACACATATATTCATATATACACACATATATGAATATATATATTCATATATTGTATACGCACACATCCGTTACATATAGACATCTTTTAATCCAGCAATCCTCCACCTACAAACCAGTCCCAAGTAAAAGGATATTCATTGTAGTGTTAACCAGACTATTGAAAAATTGAAAATCAACTTTACACAGTTGATTATTTAAGTGCAGGATGGCCATACAACGGAATGCTATGTAACTATTAAAAACTATTTTGATGTAGTTACAAGGACATAGAAAGAAACAAGATATCCGTAAAGAGAGAAGAAGTAAACAGACCAAAGCATCAAGTGTAACTTGACCCACTGCCACTGTTGTTGAATGGTCAGTACGGATCCGCAGAGAAATTCGTACTAAAACTATACCGAGGGGCGCCTGGGTGGCGCAGTCGGTTAAGCGTCCAACTTCAGCCAGGTCACGATCTCGCGGTCCGTGAGTTCGAGCCCCGCGTCAGGCTCTGGGCTGATGGCTCAGAGCCTGGAGCCTGTTTCCGATTCTGTGTCTCCCTCTCTCTCTGCCCCTCCCCCATTCATGCTCTGTCTCTCTCTGTCCCAAAAATAAATAAATGTTGAAAAAAAAAATTAAAAATAAATAAATAAATAAATAAAACTATACCGAAGAGGAGAATGAACTTGGATTAATAAATGGAAGAATAACATTAAGAAGCTCAGCAATAAGGCCAGAGTAAGAATGACAAAACAAGAACAGAAGAAAGGTATGGTTACAGAGTATTTCATCCCTTTCACCCTGGGGGGAGCAGAATAGGAACACAGCCATACTAAGGTGCCCGTGGCCGTTGCACAGCAAACCGTCACCCCAGCTCGCTGGGCACTGGCCTATTCTCCTCTAGGAAGGGAATTATAAAACGAAGGAGCAAAATGCAAATGCTTTGAAGACAGAAGGAAATTCATACATGTTCTGGCCAGGACCTCTTGGAGAGAAGGTCTGGGTAGGAGTTTGGGAGCGTGTTTTCCTTCAAAAAGGAGAAAGTCTTAGCATTTGAAGAAGACTTGGAGGAATGCACCAAGGAATATACCAAAATTAACTTGAGCCCCATGTTGGGAGGAAGCACCTGCACTGCTGTCTGATGACCTAAATGAACTGGTGTGGGATTGAAACAATTGTGGCAGCCTATGAATACACAGAGAAAATGGTCCGCAAGAAATTTGTAAGAGTAAAGAACAAAACGTTAACAATACTTACTGCTAATAGGTGGGGGGATCACAGGTTAATTTCTCTTCTGGTTAGATACCTTTATCTCTTTAACAGTGAACATGCATTATGTTTATAATAAAAAGCAATCCATTCTACTTTCTGGGAGAGAAATGATGGGCTAGATTATATGAAAACCAAAATGTACAAGAGCTGTTTGGGTTCCACCTTCATCTTATGTCTGTTCATATCCTCAGACATGGTGTGTGTATGTGTACATATTTGTTTTCCTAGACTATAAAATCCTTAAGGGCAAGGCTGTATCGTATTATTTTGTTGGGTACACAAATAATAAATACATGAATTAATGAGTTAATGAAAATGATGCTTTACAAGGAGAGCAAAGAAATTAAATAATATTTCATAAGTGCTCTGATTAATATGATGTCACAAGTCCTGGTCTACTTTTAAATTCTGTGTGAAAAAGAGTTGATTTTCTTGATAATGATATCTAATTGGAGAGGTCGAACTGAGATAAATAATCAGATATTATATTTGCACATGCCTTTACCCAAAAAATAAATGAAACCATATCCAGTACAGAAGTAGAGCCGGAGAGGTGCCTAGGTGGCTCAGTTGGTTAAGCATCTGACTCTTGATTTCGGCTTGGGCCATGATCTCACAGTTTCATGAGTTTGAGCCCCGCATCCGGCTCCATGCTGACAATACAGAGCCTGCTTGGGATTCTGTGTCTCTCCCTTTCTCTCTGCCCCTCCCCAACTGGTGCCATCTCTGTGTCTCTCAAAATAAATAAACTTAAAAAAAAAAAAAGTAAAGGCTTAAAGGAACATGGCAGATTTCTCCGGAAAACCATGAACAAAACATTATTCACATTACAAAAGATCTTTTATTAAAATATTTCTTTAAAAAGGTAGTTCATTGGGGTGCCTGAGTGGCTCAGTCCATTAAACATCCAACTTCTGATCTCAGCTTAGATCTTGATCTCAGTGTGGTGAGTTCAAGCCCTACATTAGGCTCCTCACTTGAGGGTGAAGCCTACTTTAAATAAACAAACAAACAAACAAACAAATAAATAAAGGTTTAAAAGTTTGTTTCCACACCAGTAAGAAGAGATGCTAAATACAGGACCTAAAAAAGGGGCATTGCCAGTTGAAAATGAATCAAAAATAGGAATACAGTTTCTCTGAAATTATCAAGTAATTTAATGGGAAAATAACGTGACTTACAAATGCACTATCTGCTGATGACTGTCTTACTGTTCACTCAAGGGAGAGTAAAAATGTAAAACCAAGAACACAAAACATTTAAACCACCTTGTAGAGGATGGGTGACACAGGAAAACAAGAAAAAGTATAGAATACATAGATCCTTAGAAAAACAGGCACTACACTGGTACAACTTCAGAAAAAATCAGATATTTATGTTAATGAAGCTTTTCTCTAAGATTCTGGATATTGTCATCAACAGTGGCATATGATAAATTATTTTGAAGGCACTAATTTCCAGCTTAAGGAAAAGCTCCCTGTTATGCTTTTCTCTCTTTGTTAGGAACTGGGGCTCTTTCTCTAGGCTACCCGCAAGCTGTCAATCTTTTCTCTGCAAATACCTTGATTTAATTTTTGCAGTCTTCTGGAAACAAACACCTTAAATGATTCCAGCAGATACTGCCTAAACTTAGAGGGTTACTAGGACGAACTTTTAAATAAAACTATGGAACAAACCAAAAAAATTAAGCAAAACTAATCAAATACCAAAGTTAGGTTGGTACTACCCAAAACAAGATTTAAATTCTTAACCTCACATGGGCTTCTGAGACAGAAAACATCTAGTTATAGTAATAATTTTTATCAATAGTATATTTAAAATAACAACAATGAGGGGTGCCTGGGTGGCTCGGTCGGTTAAGCATCCCGTTTTCGGCTCAGGCCGTGCGTGATCTCACAGCTCATGGATTTGAGCTCTGCACGCATGGGCTCTGTGATGAAAGCCAGGGGCCTGGAGCCTGCTTCAGATTCTATGTCTCCCTCTCCCTCCCCCTCCCCCGCTGGCGCCCCTGCTTTCTCTTGAAAATAAACATTAAAAAAATTTTTTTTTAAATAAATAAACAAAATAGCAACAATGTTTGTTTTGTGCCATCCACTAGTCCGTGCATGTTGCATTGGACAGTGCATTGGATAGTAGGTACCACTGTCATCATCCCCATCTTACAGATGAAGAAACTGAGCCACGTTGACATTGTGAAATTTGCCTAAAGTCATACATCTAGTGAGTGACAGAGTCAGGATCTGAACCCAGTAAGTCTAAATGTGGCTCCCATGTAAATTAACTACTGTTGAGTAGTCCTCAATCTGGTCCGCCCAGTAGAGGCGCTTGGGGAGCTTTTAAAACTCCTGATGCCCCAGGCTGCATCCAGACCAAAGATATCAGTTTTGGGGGGTGACTTCCAGGCTGCAGCAATTTTAAAGCTCCCCAGGCAGGTCTGATGCACAGCCAAATACGAGATCCACAGCAGGATGCCATAATGCTGTGATGGTTACAAGGCTAACTGGAAGTCTAAGGTGATGCTGCTTAAGCTATTTTGACATGGAAATTAACATCCATTAACTTCATTTGTAAAACACAGATTAAGTTGCTAATGAAGGGAGGATGAGTTACTACCTGAAAGGATTACACACCACTGCTTTCTCGAGAAGACAAGCTTCTGCCTCCTCATTTAAAACACGTCAAGATTCCCAGACCTATGTTTACTTCCCCCCAAAAGGGAGATGGAGGTTAAAGGAGGATGTGTGAACATGGGCTGATGGGTTACAATAGCACTCGAAGGAACCGGTTATACTGCCCATCACCCTGACACCATTCTCTCTTTAAAATACTTCTTGCCAAAAATAAGATAGAAACAGAGAGGGAGACAAACCACAAGAGACTCTTAAATGCAGAGAACAAACTGAGGGTTGCTGGTGGGGTGCTGGGTGGGGGGATGGGTTAGGTGGGTGATGGGTACTAAGGAGGGCTCTTGTTGGGATGAGCACTGGGTGTTGTATGTAACTGATGAATCACTGGGTTCTACTCCTGAAACCCATACTACACTGTATGTTAACTAACGTGGATTTAAATTTAAAAAATAAAATGTATAAAATGCCTCTTACGTCTCCTGCTCTTTACATATGTGTGCCTGTATATGGATACATGTACACATATGGTCCCATATCTACCTACATGGACATGCAGGCTCACATATACACCTATACGCACATGTATATGTGTGCGTGATCCCTGCAAAGTAAGTGTGACTCCTATAAAGTAAGCTGAGCACTGAAGCTGGCTTTTGCCTGGAGGTCAGGAGTCTACCTTGAGTACAGGAGCTTTGGTTTCAGGCCCAGCAGGAAGGACCAGAGCAAACAAGGAAGTCGCTCAAGTCCATCCTATGGTGCCTTTACCGAGCCTCATGGCTACAGGCACAGGAGATCCTCCCCACCACCAGCAGAACCACAAACAGTCCATTTAACTATGCTCGTGGACGAGTACAAGGAAACTTTCCTGTCCCTAATTTTAACCAAGGATGGAAGGAGGAAAAAAATCAATCCTAGATATTCATTGCAACCAACCAAACCCATGCAAGTTTGCGGCACAAACTCATACAACAGGAAGGGTCCCCAAAACCCTGAAGCAGAATATTTAATGTCAAGGGTCATTCATAGTTGGTAATACTTCAGGCACATGGCAGATGCTACCTCACACAATTTCTGGAAGAATTCATCTGTAACCTACATCTGGAAAAACCCTCACCCAGTTACGAGAAAAAGAAGTAGGTCAAAGTTGAAAAGGAATCAACCAATTGGTTAATACACACACACACACACACACACACACACACACACACACACACACACACGTACAAAGCTAGGAAACAAGACACATGAGTAACAGACAACAGAACCGGACTCATAAAGACTTCAGATACTAGAATTAAGAAATTCAGAACGAAATACCATCCTTCTTATGTTCAAGCAGTAAGAAAAGAAATTTGAAAATGTGGTCAGAAAAAATACTATCATAAAAAAACTGGATATTAAAATAGGGTGTCGGGGTGACTCAGTCCATTGAGCACGTCCAACTCTCAATTTCAGCTCAGGTCATGATCCCAAGGATCTCAAGGATCAAGCCCCAAGTCTGGCTCTGCGCTGAGCACGGAGACTGCTTAAGATTATTTTTCTGTCTCTCTCTCTCTCCCTCTGCCCATGCTATCTTAAAAAAGACAAAAAAGCTTTAAAAAACTAAATGGGTTCTGGAAATAAAAAATATTGAAATTGAAATAGAAACAAAATAGATACATTTAACAACAGATTAGAATAAGGGCAAAATAAAGACATTTTCAAACAAAAATGGAAATTTTTGTCATCAAGAGGTCCTTACTGGAAGAAAGTCTACAGAATTTAAGTAGAATAAAAGTGATCCCAGAGGAAGATCTAAAATGCAAACATACAAGCAAAGCATGTGGGCAAATATGTGGATAAATGTAAATAAGCATCCTCTTTAAAACAATAACAAACTCCTACGTGATTAATAATTTTTACAATAGACCAAATACACAATAACAACAGCATGCGACAGAAGAGGGTAATAGGAGCTACGTGTTCGAAGGTATTACTTGGGAGGAGGAAAGAGATTAGCTAAATTTAGACTTTTGTAAGTGTATATGGTCAAATTCCTTGGGTTCCTGTTACAATATGGAAACGGAATATGCAACAAACTAGCAGAGGAAGGAATTGAGAAAAATTATCAATCCAGAAAAATACAAGAGAAAAGAAACATGGCAGAATAAAGTACAAAATAAAAGAAACAAATCCCAATGTGTCAAGAGTTATAATAAATGTAAATAGATGAATTAGATGATCCAGTTAAAAGCCAAATGTTTTCATTTTTTTTAAGAGACAATAAAAGACGGAGGAAATACTGACTATAAAAGTTGGTTACGCTAGAGTCATCTGGATGGGGCTTACAGAGAAGGGGGATGCCATGGGACCGGCAAGGGACACACACAACTTCATTCTCCAAGGGGTTGGAAAGGTCAAATATGCCCACGTGGGCCTTTGTCCTGTCAAACTTGAATTCTAAATTAAATCCAATACAATACTAGATCGGTGCTTTTTGGTCTTTAGTATACACACAAATCACCTGAGGGTTTATTAAAATGCTGATTCAGCAGGGCTGGGGAGGGGTCTGTTATTTTGCATTTCCAGCAAGCTCCCAGGTAACGCTGAAGCTGTTGGCTCTGGACTCCACTGTGAGTAGCAAAATATTAGAGTTATGGTAAACACAGACTTCATTTTGTTGTTGTTGTTTTTACAAATAAACTAATAATAAATAAGGTAGATATAATCCAGAGAAGAGCAAGATAGGCCCACAATCTAACTGCAAGTCCAAATTTCAAAAGCTTAAAAACAAAGTTTTGTTTGCTTGGCTTCTTGGTTGTTTTAAGTTTGATGCCAAGACTCAATAGGATGCAAAACTGTTACTTGAATAGATGGGAGGTGACTGTATCTCTATTCCATTTCCTGTGACTATTCACTTTCACCTGAGAAGTCCCTAGTGTGTTTGATAATAAACGCCACTTCTGACCCTAAGAAAACCCAAAAACTCTTGAATTCCAAAATACATCCATCCTAGAGGTTTTGGTAAGTGATTGTGGTAAGTGATCTGTAGTGTATATTTCATTCTTTGGCTAATTGGAGATTTTGTGGTCTTTATAAGAACATTTGTCTCTAATGTCTAAGTTAGAACACTGGGAGAGAAAAAATATATAATTATTCGGTAATATAATAATTATTCAGTCTCAAAACTGTTTTTTCAGGAAATTAAGCACTTAAATAAAATCCCAAGTCAATACTCCCTTGGGGTTTTATTTTTGTTACCTGAAGACAAGATAACACTGACCTAATTTCAGCTTTTAAATGGATAGCCATCGAGTATTTTCTGGGCAAATCTATCTCCTAGGATATGCCACTCTCTGAGATAGATGCCAAATTAGCTTAAAACCAGCTTAAAAAAAAAACTATTGATGAGATTAAATAAAATGTATTTATATAAAACATGATTCCTATAAAAGTGCTCTTATCTTGTGAAGACACAGTCTCAGTGAAACCCAAATTGCCAATGGCAGAGCTTGAAGTAGTAACATACGGGTCTATATATAGACCTAAAAATCTTTAGAAAAATCTTTGGCCCCATACAGGATTTTGCCCAACTGTTATCGACCTTTGATTCTCAAAGCATGGAACGTGGGGAGACAGCAAAGTTAAAATCTCCGGTGACCTGTCCCCTTTCACAGTCAAGCCACATTCCTTCGGAGATTAAAAGTACTTCGAAGGCAGCAATAAAGGGGTCACCTCGGGCATTGCTGTATTTGTTCCTTTTGAGATCCCCATGCATTTTATGGAGGACTTTTAAACTTCACCTGCACAGAAAGACAATGGACCCCCCCATCATTTGCAGTAGATGCTGACCTCAGTCCATAAAGTAAACAGTTATCATGTTGGTCAACAGGTAAGGGCATGATGATGAGGTCCACTTTCAAAAGCCATGTAAGGCACCAATGCCTTCCACACTGTTCTTTTTCAAATAGTCACTCAATAACCTTCAGTATAGTGGAGAGGTTCTGTCAAAGCCTTGAAAAGAAACATCCTGATGATCCCAGTGACTTTTGATGGTTTGTTGGTTTAGGGACAAGAAGAATCTGGCAATAGAAAGATCATTTTATTTTATTTCATTTTTTTTCATTTTTTTTTAACATTTGTTTATTTTTGAGAGAGACAGAGACAGAGTGTGAGTGGGGTAGGACAGAGAGAGAGGGAGACACAGAATCTGAAGCAAGCTCCAGGCTCTGAGCCACCAGCACAGAGCCTGATGCAGGGCTTGAACTCATGAACGGGGTGGGAGATCATGACCCGAGCCGAAGTCAGATGCTTAACTGACTGAGCCACCCAGGTGCCCCTAGAAAGGTCATTTTAAAAGGGATAACTTTTACTGGGAAGTCAAGGATGGGTAAATTAAACAGTGACTGAACCTCACTTTAACACTACCAAATTAACCAACACTCATATTAAGACTTAAGATATTGTATACCATCAGTTCACCCCAAACATGTATTACTGTAAGCATCAATCTAAAATTATTTCAAAAACTAGTTATTGCCAATAGTTCTGGGATGAAGCCCCCAATAGATCCACAAATCTTGACCTATAAACTATTTTATAAAAACCAGTAATGCAGGGAAAAAATAAAATCTGTAGCCCTAATCCCCCTCAAAACAAAAACAACAAAAACAAAAGAATAAAGTAAATAGGAAGTTGGAAGCCGAGATAAAAACCAATGCTAGAGAATAAGATAACATCTTCCAAGTGTGCCAGCTGGATATTTAATAAAAGTGGTAATTATCATCTTTCAGTTTCAATTCAGAAGGCTCTCCTTCTAGAAAACATATGTTAAGCACTGGTAAAACTTCCCCTTAAAACACAATGTGTGTGAGAATGCTTACGGTAGGTTTTCAGTAAATATAAAACAAATCTGACTATTGCAATATTATAGTCAACAATGCCCAAGATACTGTAAAATGAAATGATGACAAGATTCACCTGTGATATGAAGTAGATTTACATATTTAACAAATTTTACGATTGCCATACCGTTGATGGGGGACCTTATTATATTTCCAAAGCAAGTTTTTTTATTCACTGAGGCTTCACAAGATAAAGATACTGACAAAGCTGCAGGGGAGGGCTCTTTGTGTGCGTATTACTTAACAACCAAATAGATGACATCTGTCCACTGATCTCTCATTTGTGACCCACCAAAGCTTCTATTGTTGTGCCAACCAAGACCTTATCTTCCAATTTTATCTCCTCAGGTGAGGCTTGGTAGCCCCACTGATAACGGCATCTCTGCAGCTCTAGCCTGTCAGTTAAACAGCCACAAAGCAGTGAAATCCCATGGAGTTGAACAATCACGAAGTATTCAGTTCTGCCTTCTCGCTCATCTCCTTTTATGGGTGAAGACACAGAAATAGTTGCCTAATTTTACTTACTTGCCCAAGAATATCAGGGTGAACATCCTGGTACAAAATGAGTTGAAGTCATATTTGAAAAATGCCTTTTTCCCCAGCCATGCAGCAGAGTAAGTAATTTTACACTGTCTCTTTTTGAGATTAATCTTGAGGAACGCTGCCAACTTTTATTTCGGAGGTATTTCCAGCTCATTCCTTCCAGTGCCCCAACTTCAACAATTTGACATGTGGCCCCTGAATCCATTGACTGGACCATCTCTTCATGGTCAATCACCTGCCTCACGGTTCCGCCTTCCTTGTCATCCAGTCTGACCCCTTGAGCTTCATAATGATCACTCCTTTGCATTTGTCCCCAGTCCATCTCTGTCTCTCCTGTCCCATATCATTCGATTGGCAAAGCTATAACCCTGGTTAAATACAATTATCCTTGGGTTCTCTCCCTACATCACAGAAACTGACCCAATCTAGGGAAAATAAACAACTGTCCTGGCTGGTGTTGCTTTAAAGATAGGACGCTAATCTCAAAGGCTTTCAGCTCTGCTCCACAATCTTACCACACACTTCCCTGGCCAACTTATACTCCCACGGCTAGAAAACTATTTTATACTTCCTCATACTCATCGGATGATCTTGATTCTTATTTTTTCTTAGAAAATAGGAGCAAGCAAAAGAAAACAGAGCCCGTTCCTATAACAATGAAGGCTCACCTATCTGTGCCTGTCCAAATCTAGAAGATGCACCGCCTTAACTCCAGATAAAGTGGCCAGTCCACCACTTGATACACTAGGTCTCATTCCCTCTTACCCTACTTACAGAGACCCTCTTTATCTTTATCTCTAATAAGTCCCAACAGTTTTCAAACATAGTAACTCCCACTTAACAAAAATAAGCTAAATAGTTCTGACCTCACATCCTAGATAGTTCTTCTCCCTCACACTCGCCCCCATAGCAAAAATCTCTCAAGAACTATGTATCCGTCTTCATTTGCTCATCGTTCGGTCTCACCTAAAGCAATTACAATCCAGCATTGCCCGCACCCAGCTAGTGGCACTCATATTGTCAACAGCACCATGATCTCATGCTGTTACATCCAGCGTTCACATCCATGGTCAAGGTCTTTGATCTCTCAGTAGCATTCTCATGGTTCTTCATTCCTCCTTCATTCTTGGCACTCTCTTCTTGAAGCTTTCAGACACTTCACCTGCCTATGTGTCCTCCTACCATCAATTCCTTCTCAGTCCCCTTCACTGGTCCCTCTTCAGCTCCTCAACCTCTAAATGTTGGGAACACCCCAGGATTCAGTCCTCAGGCAACCTCTCTTGGCTCCCAACACTAACTCCCTTAGGGATCTTATCCAACCTCATGGATTTAAACTCACCTGCTGGTTGCACATCCAATTTTACCTCTCTAGCCATAACCTCTCCCCTAACTCCAGGCTCATACATGCAATGGCCACCTTCTCTTGAATAGGGAATAGCCTCTCAAATGGTTTTCTCATCTAAGAAAATGGCACCACCATTCAGCCAGATGGTCAGGCCAAAGTCCACATCCAGTTAGCAAATTCTAATGGCAATACTTTCAAAATATATTCTGAATCATATCACTTCTCACACGCATCACTTACCAACTGCGTACAAGCCCCATCATCTCCCACCCGAACTCGTGTGTAAGCCTCCTAACCCATCTTCCCGTTTTGTTCTCTTGCCCTCTACAGACTGTTCTGGGGTCATCATCCAGTTAAAACAAAGAAGATCATGGCTCTCCCACATTCAAAAACCCTGATGGGTTTCCATCAGATGTGGTAAAAATCTAAAGGCCCTATTATCTGACTGCTGTCTACCTCTTTGGCTTTTTCTCCTCCCAGTTTCTCCATTGCTTACCCCCCTCCAGCGACACTGGCCTCCTAATTGTTCTCTAAATACCTTATGATGTCCCTGCCTCGGGACAATTGCTATTCCTGTTGCCTGAAGTATTCTTCTCCAGGGTATTCACATGGGTTTATTTCCCCTCACTTTCTTTAATTTCTTGTTTAAATGCTTCCTTGCACCTTGCCATTCTCTATCCCATCTCCCTGCTTTGTCTTCATAGCACTCATTCACCAATGCCATGTTGTATCTTTGTCTACTTGTTGATTACCCAATTCCCACACAAAAATGGAAAATTTATGAAGCTAGAGACTCTGTCTTGTTCTTCATTGTACCAACGGCAGCTAGAACTGAACCTGGTTCATACCAGCTGTCCAATAAATGTTTGCTGAGTGAATTACCAATTTAAGCAAGGAATGAATTACCAGTTTAACCTATATTAGCTATAAGTATGTATAATCAGGCAGGCTGTCCCCACATACCAAAAAGATAAAGCACAATTTTGATTAATAGATGCCATGGGGCGCCTGGGTGGCTCAGTCTATTAAGCATCCACCTCCTGATTTCGACTCAGCTCATGATCTCACGGTTCATGAGATCAACCCTCTAGTTGGGCTCTGTGCTGGCAGCATGGAGCCTGCTTGGGATTCTCTCTCTCCCTCTGTTTCTGCCTCTCCCCTGGGCACTCTCTCTCTCAAAATAAATATATAAACATTTTTAAACAATTTAAAAATAGATGCCATCAAAACAAATCTGTATTGTTTCAAGGAATTTCATTCCATTTCCTTACATCCTAAGATGTAAGGTACAAAGAACAATGGAGACTTAACTCATAATTGGTCTTCTCACCCCCAGTTTCAGAGTAAAGATATCATGGGTCCACTGGCTACTCAATAGTAAATTTTAATCCTCTGCATAGGTAGTTTGATCAATTGTGATCTACAAGTCCCATAAAAAAAAAGTTATTTTCCCAGTCGATATTAGAATCTCAGAAATATGCTCACAAGCTCAATCTTATAATCAGCTTCTCTACTGCTCAGTAATAAATGTGGCTAAATAAGGGATACAGCCAAGTGCCTAGTTCATTCTTCATTATGTAAATGCATGTTCTCTGCCCACTTAGACATCAAGCTCCCTGCATATAAGGGACCCCCAGTAATAACAAGGATAGGTTAGGTTACACTAGGCACTCCAAGTCATATTTCCTTATCCTCCCCCAAAATTGCAACAAAAGAATACTGTTCAAGATACATATCTAATACAGGTTGACTACAATTCAGTTTATCATAGTCAATTAGGGACGCAGAAAGGTAGAGTCTCCATCTCAATGCTTGCTTTCAGGGTCACTATGAAAATGGGATAGAATGTGGTGGCTCACATACCAGTTCTTAAAGCCTCCAACACTGTACTCACATTGCAATGGCCACAGCAAGTCACATGGCTCCTCCCTACCTTCAGAGGAAGAGAGGAGGTGAAATCCTACAGTTTGACAGAGTATTTGCAGCCTTCATGACTGCACATATCCCTTACAAAGCCCTACATAACAACTTACATAATAGCAGGTAAAGACATTCCTATTGACCCACAGTCACATGTGTGAACACACAAATGGCCTTCAACAGAGAGCCCTAACCCCTGGTGGCAAAATCCCTGGAAAGAAGAAAGGAAGGAAGGAAAGAACTCATGTTTCAAAAATAAAAAGCAAAATTAAGCAATACTGAACACTGTTTAATTAAAATTAAATTTAAATAAAAGCAAAATTAAACATTCCCTAGGCTTTTCACAACAACATCCAAAAGCTTCCATCACCAATGCTTAAACTTTATTTGAGAATAAGATACCAATAAACAAAACTCTGCTGATGCTTCCTTGGTGATGTTTCTAATTTCGTGGGCACTTGATAGAAGATCTTTGTTGGCTATAATCCAGGTTTAGCTGCACCCTATCTATTTGGATAAAACTGAGCTCTGACCTCAGATGATTTCAAATTCAGCTGAAAATGATCCAGAAGCCAAAGAAACAAGATAAGATTAATGAATAGCTAAAAAGTGTTGGTGTCCACGCAGAGATTTGTATATGACAGACTACATACGCTTTGTAAGACAATGACAGATTTGACAGATGGATAAAAGCAGAGACATATCCGCAGTATTCCAGTCTTTTACAGTTCAGGTTACATAAAAGCATATACCATAGTAAAAAGGTTGGGTCGGGGGAGACCGAAATTCTAAATATAAAGATGATAAGCAATTATGGAAATGAAGAGTAAACGAATGAATGCTTGCAGGGAAATTATTTACATACCAAATAACTATTATAAAGCTTTCATGTTATACAAAAATCTATGGACATCAATGCCTGCCTAACTTCTTGATTCATAGAAAAGAAGATTTAAGTCATCAAAAACCTAATGAAAAGGGGTTTGCTGACTGGTCCCCCTTCGTGTATCTGGCCCAGTACTCTCTCGCAGCATAGGATGTTGGTGGACAGAGACGAGAAAATTCTCAATGCATCCGAACACCATGCTTCTTCCATCATGGAGACCTGTTTACAGTGTGTAATTTAGGCAAATAAGGAAGTAGGCAGCTGAACACACACACTCAGGCAGAGGTGTCTCAGTCTGCTCTGGCAACCAGACAATATTCCACAGACTGGGGGGCTTAACAACAGAAATATATTTTCTCACAGTTGTGGAGGTTGGAAAGGTCAAGGTCTATAGGGTTCAGTTTTTGGTGAGAGCCCTCTTGCTGGCTTGCAGATGGCCACCTTCTTGCCGAGTCCTCACACAGCCTTTCCTCTGTACTCAAATGGAGATCGATCTGTCCCAATCTCTCTCTCTCCTTCTCTCTCTCCCCCCTCTAACTAAGACCATTAATCCCACCATTAGGGCACCACCCTCATGACCTGCTCTAACCCTAATCAGCTCCCAAAGGCTCCACTTTCAAATATCATCACATTGGGGATTAGAGTTTCAACATAACAGTTGGGTGGGGGCGAGGCACATGCAAATATTCAGGCCATAATAAGAGGTAACACTCCATGACTGGTGACAATGAGATATGGACTCTTCTCAGAAGCATGGGTTCAAAACATAGTTCCAGGTACCTAACAATATGGCACCTTGTTTTAAGTGCCAAGGTATTTCCAGTTAAATGAGAGTGCACAAGTAAGAAAGAAAGACCTCATTCAGCTTCTGAGTGAACCAACACATGACATGTTCTATCAGACTCTCCCAAACAATGTCCCCGCTCTTCTTCCAGGGTAAGCCCTTCTAACTGCATTAGAAGAATTCTAAATGATGGAACAGACACATACATTCAAAGCTTCCAAACAAAGGCATTATAAAAGCTGAAAACTCGCCATCCTGGCTCTCAAGGTCCCTGAGAAGAGAATATTGAGAATTAATCCAGTTGTGAACTGATAATGAACTACTTGGTGGATGCTAGTCACTGAGTTAATTGTTTTTTTAGATGCAGTCTAATGTAATATGACAACAATCCATTTTACAGATAAAGCAACTAAGTCTCAGAAATGTTAGATAATTGGTAAGTCATTACCCAGGAAAATGTGAAAATCAAGGCTCCAACAATGGGCTTTTTATCCATGAAACCATCTTTGGACTGGGAAATAATCTGCTGGACCACTAGTTAGCTATGGGATGACAAGCAAGTGACGTAACCTCTTTGCAATTCAGTTTCTTCATCTATAAAATGAAAGAGTGAGGCTGTGTGGTCCCTAATCAGGTTTTCCTTCCTCGAATGTAATGTTAACTTTTAAACAACACGTGGCCAGAAACAAAAACAAAAGATACTTTTTATAAAAACCTATCTCACAGAGGCTGTTAAAAAGAATGAAGGGCTAAAAAAAAAAATGCTTTCGATGGAAGACCGTGTGATTGTAGAGTTTCTTCATCATAGTTTCATCACCAAGTAAGCACTCCCCAATTCCAGCCAGCTCTCTTAGAATATTTACCACCGAGGGCACTAGGCAGAGAGTGAGTTTGAGCGTAGACTCCCATTGAAAGAAAACCACTTCAAAATATATGCCCGGTTGGCAGCTATTTCATGGCATCAACTTCAAAGGAAATTTTCTGACAACGGGTATTCTAGCACAAGTTTTTAAGACCCTTGTTGAAGCCTCGGCACATCTCAGGAAACCGGACTGATTAGAGCCGCGCCTTCCGCAGGTCGATGTCTGTGCTCTGGAAATACTCGCATGGAAGATGACGGGCAAAACTAAGTCATGAACTGACAGTGCAACAACCGGCCTCCCTCCTAGACCCGGATAGACAAACGTCTTCATCCCGGCAGAGTTCACGGCAGCCACTCACAGATGCCTTTCTTGCCTCGTGACATCCAAGAGAGGTCTGATCCTGCAGGAGAATTCAGTGAAGAGGTCAACACACCCTTCAAGAGCCTTGGAGAGAGCGTACGGCGCTAAGTCAGCCTTAACTGCCAACCCAGATGGAAATTCTGCAAAGAATACAACTCTGACTCTCTGAACATACTGAGAACCTGGAGAGATCACGGGTGACAGGGCGATTTCTTGAACAGCCGGCCTTATACCATCCGTGAGCATCAAGGAGAAGCGCGAGATGACCCTCAAAAGGTCCCTGGAAGGAAGCATTTTGGAAGACGTTCAAAAAGTCGCTGCAATTCGAGTCTGCTAGTTTGGTAATGAGTTAAAATGAGAACACTTAAGGGAGGAGGGGATGATAGTGAAGCAAAGCTTCCTAAAGTAGCTCGGCAGCGACTATTTTCACGGCAAACGGCCTCGGCAGACCAACACACTCGGCCTGTTGCCAAGAGAACCGGTGGCTCTTCTGGAGTGAATGTTCGGGAAAGACCCACGTGGGAGCCAGGCAAGCGCACAACCACAGACCCTCGACACCCTTCTTGAGGCTGCTGCAGATACCCACGGCCGTTCCACTTCGACGTGTCACACGGCGTGGACGGAAATGTACCCGCGGCAACAAACATTCCTGGGAGGACTGCCTTCGCCTACGCAAGATAGCTGGTACAATACCAACAGCCATGTTGGCATCGCATTTATTACAGGGAACACGAGAAGGACATTCTTGAGAAGGTAATTCTTGAGAGTGACTGGGAGGCTTTCATGCCAAAATTTGGAAGCAAACATCCTCATGGTGTTTCCTTGACCAGCTACCATCTGCTCACAAATGGAATGGAAACTTCAAAGCATATTGTGTTTCGTGTAGACATACGCAGCTGTATGATAGATGGGTGCAGACGAAGTACAATATGAACATAATTTAAAATGCACGGGCCAAAGGCCCAGATTTCAGGGTAAAGTCCTAATTTGGGAGGGGCGGGCAAGAGCATGCACTGAACATAAGTTTTAAAAAGCGTGCAGAAATACTTCCATCCATTTGTACATTTGTTTAGAAATAATTCTTAAAGTTGCACAGGAGGCATCGTCAACAAAAGGTATCGTTTCAGGGCCAGATAAGAACAAAAAATATAGCACTTTTGATTTTTTTTGCAAGTCTAGCTTTTAGTAATGAAAAATTCTCTATGTGAAGTTTTCTCAGGAAAATTAATCACCCCAAAATCAAGAGTTCTGAGCCAAGGGCAGGCAAGTAAACATTTTTAGTCCTATATTTCATTATCTATGAGGTTGGTTGTACCAGAGAAAGTTATTTATACATAAATAAAGCTCAACACTTTTACTACACAAAGAGCCAAATACATTAAGTCATGAACACCCCTTGACAATTAGACACAGACACACCAAATAAGACATGAATTGCTTTGACTGCCCAACAACTGCCTTGGCCTTTATCTGGAACACATTCCCTCCTTCTACAGGAAAACTGCTCCTTTCTCCACTCCCACCACAAGACTGACAATCATTTCCACCACCTTCTACACCCAGAAAGCATGTAACCAAAACCAGGCCACAGCCTTCCCAAGGTGTCCATTCTGGAACACTCACCCTCCAGTGAAGCTGTGAAGAACAAGGAAGTACCCTTACCAAAAGCCACATCTGCCACCAGCTGGGAGAAGCCAGGCACAGAAAGACATCATCGCAGGGAGCGTAAGGGGCTTGGGACCCTGACTGCCCAGAGGTCCCTGAACCCCAGCTGCACCCCTGCCCTGTTTTTTGTTACACAATCCACTAAATTCCCTCTTGCTTGCTCGGCTTAGTGTTCTCTCCCTTGCAACTCAAAGTGTCCCAAGTAATCAAAACCCCGGAGTAAATAAATGCAAGTCTATAGGAAAATATTTGCTTTCAGTTATAAACCTCTGGAATGAGTCACATAGGGCAGCCCAGAACCATGTCTAGAATACAGCAAACCATGTCTAGAATACAGGAATGAGGTGGATTTGGGTGGAATGCTGAAGGGTTTTAGTGGTTGTTTTTGTTGTTTTGGTGGAGACAGAGAGTCATCCCCAGATGAGGAAACAACACAAGTGTAGGGAAGACAGCACACATTCTAAACTCTGGCAGACGTCCCCCACGTTCTGGGGGCCTTGTTGGAAGCTCACCATGAAAAGGACTAAGAATAAACAGAGCAAAGGCTTGACCGCCAGGTAGCTGTGTGACCCAATGCAGTTTTCTTAACTTCTCTGAGCATCATGTTCCGTCATCTGTAAATGAAAATACGGTCTACGCTGCAAGACTACGAGGAGGCAGCTTTTCTCCAAGGATGCTCCTGGAACCACCTGCTTCATAATCACCTGGTATGCTTGTTAGAATATAGATTCAAGGGCTTTGACGCAAAGCGTGCACTGTAAAAAACAAATGAAATACTTCCCAGGTGATTTTTATGCACGCTAAACTTTGAGATTCATAGTGGTAAGCACAACATAAGTACCAAGCATAATGTTGGCCCATTATAACTTCCAGTGAATGCCCGCTCTGAACTTCTACCAATGACGCACATGCACAAAATCCCTCAAAGCTCGCTGGACTTGAAATCAGAGGCAAGAGAATTCTCCAAATCAATGCAAAATGTATACTTTAGAAAAGAGAAAAAAAATTTCACAGTATCAGGCTACCCTGAGCTTATACTTGCTTATCAAGATCTCTATAACTTAAAGCAGTGAATCTCAACCTTGACTGTACATTAGAATCACCTGGGAAGCTTTCAAAACCTCCCCACATTCAAAGCTGCACCCCAGACAAATAAATCAGTCTCTGGAGACAGGGCTCTAGGCATCAGCATTGAAAAGTTTTTCCAAAGCGATTTCACTGTATAGGCAAGGTTTTAATATTTTTAGCAAGTATAGAAAAAGAATGTCACCTACATAGAGTAACAATGTATGAGGATAATGGGGATAAAAACCTGGGTGCCATTAAATGAAGCAGGCACAAACATTTCATTGTTTTCTAGCTCATAGACAGAAAGGAAGCCAAATCTTATTCTCCATCTTTTTTTCTACGCGATAGACAAAATACTTAAAAGTATATCGGTAGATTTATACCCACAAATTGGCAAAAAATAAATTAAGTCTGAAAATACAGAGGGTCTGTGAAGACACAGATTAACAGTATTTTCTGCACTGCTGATGGGAGCATAAGCAGATACAACCACTTTGGAAAGCACATCATCTTGTAAAGCTGAACAATCTCACATCCTGCAACACAGCCCGTGGCTACTGTTCCACCTTGAGATCCACACACAAGAGAGACCTCAGTACCCATGCACCAGAGAGCAGCCCTGGTCATAAAAGCAAAACCTGGAAACATCTTGAATGACCAATGGCAGGAGTATGGACAGATCACAGTATAAATTATACTATAACTTATGGATGAATCTCAGTAACACACGGTTGAGTGAAAAGCAAGCTTTTAGGAGATTATATGAACCAGGGATGATAGCTCTTCATAAAGTTCAAAGACAGGCAAATTGAAACAAGGTAGCACTTAAACATACATGTAGATAAAGACGGCTACAGGAAGAGAAGGGCAAGTAATGTTCAGAATAGTGTTTATCTCTGGTGGAAGAGAGATGGAGAGGCTTAGGAATAAAAGAATTACAGAGATTGATGTAGCAAATTACATTCGGATTCTTGGATTAGACCATGTTTACCAGTTGTCAGTATAAAAATAAGTAAAATAGGGGCGCCCGGGTGGCTCAGTCGGTTAAGCATCTGACTTTTGATTTCAGCTCAGGTCATGATCTCACCGTTCTTGAGCTTGAACCCCACGTCTGGCTCTGCTCTGACAGCACAGAGCTTGCTCGGGATTCTCGGTCTCCCTCCCTCTCTGTAACCACGTGCATGTGCACACTCGCTCAAAAATAAATAAACATTAAAAAAAATAAAAGGCGGCCACTCGTGGACAGTTGGTGGTATGTCATGAACCGAGAATTAGGATTATTCTAATTCTGTGCACTAGAGTCCAAAGAACAGAAGAAAAAGGAAAGTCTATAAGAAAAGACACTAGACCCCAATACCGTTGAGAAGGAAATTCAAGGGACTTTGGTATTCTAATTAAAGTCAAATACTAATAAGCTAGGATCATTCCAGCTCCTAGGTTCTACCTCCTTTTGGAAGCAAGGATCTCAAAGTTGTCCGGCCAAGGTACAGAACTGTCATCTCAGAGCGTGGTGGCCCCTTCACCTTGTGGCCAGAGGTGGCTCTGCTGACACTAACTGAAAACTGTTAGGAAGGAAGAAAAGAAAAATCTGCCAAATAATAGCAAAATCAGACAAAAACCCACAAAATTCCCATTTCTTGTGTGACAAGTCCCAGTCTCTTAAGGGTTATAGTCCCCATAATTCAATATGAAGTTAATTGTGATTTAATCTCTGACACAGCAGGAATCCTTAAGTGTGATGTCTAATATCTAGCATTTACTGTGGTTCGGGGAGGGAAGGGTTACTCATTTCACGATCCCCTCACCCAAAAGATAATTGACAATGGTTATGGAAATTTTTATTCTCTTCTTCCCTCTACTCTTGTGAGGTAAAATTTATCTGAACCATTTTGTCTTATCTCAATTTCTTCCTTTTAAAACCAAGTGACAGGCTCAGTTCTTTTCCATTAGAAACTACAGAAAATATGTTTTGACTTTCAGGACGCATTTGAATACACAAGCGTAAGGTCAGCAATTCTGACAGGCAGCAGTCGGATGGAGGACAGATTTGTTTAGCATTTGAGTCAGCAGGTCTTTTTAAGATCAATTTCATAGAAGGATTTTGCAGAGAATATTTCTCCTACGCAACAAGGGTCTTACTAATTTGAAGACCATGTTCCAGTTTTGCCAAAAATAAATTCTTTAAACTCCTACTTTGTATGATGTAAAATGAAAACAGAAAATTGGGTTTGCTTGCAGAATCATAATGGCCCTTAGCAGTGGTTCTCAAACTCTGGCATGCCTACAAATTTCCCGGAGACCATGGGGACACAAATTCCCAAGTATTCACCCCAGAGCTACTGAATCAGAAACTGGGCAATAGGACCAGGAATATGCATTCTTAAGGATCACTCTGGGCCATTCTGATGTAGGAGACTGCTAAAGCACACTTGGTAGAAAATGCTGTTTTATAATTACAATAAAAATCTGAACAAACTTATGTGTTCTGTCCTTGACATCAGGTGCACTGAAAAAACTTACAGCGGTCTGAAACTGCATCTGTTTAACTTCATCAGTAAGTTTTAAAAGATATTCTTGTGGCCTTTGAGAATGAACGTACATTCAAAAAACATCTCTGCTTTCTTACCTATAAAGCCTGAAAACAACTTTTTTCAATGTATCTATGTATGTATGTATGTATGTATTCCGAGAGAGAGAAAGAGCACACACATGCGTGAGCAGGGAAGGCGCAGAAAGAGGGAGAAAGAGAATCCCAAGCAGGCTCCACGCTTTCACTGCAGAGCCCATCACAGGGCTCGATCTCATGACCATGAGATCATAACCTGAGCCAAAACCAAGAGATGGACAACTCTCTTAATCAACTGGGCCCCCGATAACAATTTTGAAAGGACCAAACAAGAGCAACAATGCAGTGTTGAGGTAGCTTTAATCATGTGAAAATGCTACTTTCCTTGGCTCTCCTGATGTTTTCATTTAAGTAAATCATTGCCAAATAATGGCAGGTAAAAATCCTGTAAGAAAAACTCCCCACGTGAGGAGCCCCTTGAAATCATGATAGATTGAGACACCTAAACAGGTATGGCTCAGATCACTGAGAAGCCACGTGTACTACCTGATAGATACCAAGTCCGTCCAGAAAGAGCCTTCTCATCACTGCAGCCAGACATTGGGGAGTAATCATTCACTAGTTTGTCTGTATCGATTTCATGAGTGTTTCAATTCAGTACATTATGTTTAAAGGAGGTGGGGGTTGAGGGTAAGGAAATGCTATCACATTTGTTCATTCTGATTGTCCATTAGTAGGTTCCTTTAAAGGTTTTTGATTAAACAGCACATTAACACGTACTACGCTAAATACCAAATGTGCTAAAAATATCTGCTGTCTAAAGATTGTGATAAGATCACAATGCTGATGATTAAGAGGTATATACAGGAAGCTTTTTTTAAAAAAATAAAATAAAATAAAATGTGCTCTTCTGGCCGACGTGTAGATTTTTCTTCCAGGTATCTGATGCTATAAAAGGTTTTCCTGATGCTCAAAGCACATCTTTCTTAGTCCCCTGGCTGCCTCCTCTCTACCTGACATTTGCACAGGTACCTAGCAGATCTCCTTCTGCTTTTAACCTGAGCTTCCATTAGAAGAAATAAGCCATGACACTGAAATTTCTGTATTGACTATGGGGTGCCTGGGTGGCTCAGTCGGTTAAGCGTCCAACTTCAGCTCAGGTCATGATCTCACAGTTCATGGGTTGGAGCCCCACGCCGGGCTCTCTGCTGACAGCTCAGAGCCTGGAGTCTGCCTCAGATTCTGTCTCTCCTCTCTCTCTCTCTCTCTCTCTCTTCACGTCCCTTGCTCATGTTCTGTCTGTCTGTCTCTCTCTCTCTCTCAAAAATAAATAAATTAAAAAATTAATAAAATAAAAATAAAATAAAATTCCTGTATTGACTAGAACCAATAGAAGCAGGAAGGGTGTTAGGGTTGGACACAGAAGAATAAAGGTCAATAGAATCGTCTTTGGTTGGGTCACTGTTTTACTGAGTTGGGAAAATCAGCAGTATTCTCAGGAACTTAGTGATAAGGACAGAATTTACAGCTCACATACTAAAAATCATGACCGTATCTCCTGATAATACCTTTATCTCCAAGTTTTCAATTTTATGGAATTTTACCATGAGGAAATGTCACAGAAATAAAACTTTTTATTCCCTCTACTAGAAAGTGACAGAAACCTATGGTCAGAATAAACGGTACCTTTCCACTGACCCCAAGCCCAAGAGCCGTGCCTTTCAAGACTTCTTTGGAGAGGTGGACTTTTTAAAAAGTATATTCTGTACTGTATTCCTTAATTCTTTTCTCTCCTAATAGCTTCTGCTTTTCCAATTATAGGGCTGGTTTTCCATGTGTAAAGATCCATGATAGTAATTTCATGGTGGGCCGTAACCTTCACCATTACAAAATATCCCCTCTAGGGGCACTTGGGTTAAGTTTCCGACTTTGGATCAGGTCATGATCTCACAGCTTGTGAGTTCAAGACCCACGTTGTACTCTGTGCTGACAGCTGAGAGCCTGGAGCCTGCTTCCGATTCTGTGTCTATGTCTCTCTCTGCCCCTCCCCCACTTGTTTTCTCTCTCTCGCTCTCTCTCTCTCTCTCTCTCAAAAATAAATAAACATTAAAAGAAATTTAATAAAAAAAAAAAAACCCAAAAAACAAAATATGCCCTCTCTTCCACTTAATGCTTTTTTCCTTGAATTTGTCCCAGGCTAATATTTCCAGCTCTGTGTTCTTTTTTTGCTTGTACTTGCCTAGAATTGGTGACTGTCTGTTCATTGTCAGACTTGGTGCCATTTTGTGCTGGCACTTCTCTTGTAAACAACATGGAGGCAGATTGTGCTGTTTTGTTGCATTGGAGATTCTAATAGAGAAATATAATGAAGTTTTGCAGTGTAACTGCTTACCATAGTTTCTTATAGATCATGTGTTCAGCTTTTTTTCATTTCAAAAGATACACATGGATATTTAAAAACAAAATTAGGGGCGCCTGGGTGGCGCAGTCGGTTAAGCGTCCGACTTCAGCCAGGTCATGATCTCGCTGTCTGTGAGTTCGAGCCCCGCGTCAGGCTCTGGGCTGATGGCTCAGAGCCTGGAGCCTGTTTCCGATTCTGTGTCTCCCTCTCTCTCTGCCCCTCCCCCGTTCATGCTCTGTCTCTCTCTGTCCCAAAAAAAATAAATAAACGTTGAAAAAAATAAAAATAAAAAATAAAATAAAAACAAAATTAAACGAAGACAGAGAGAAAAGTATAAGCTTGCCTTGCTCCCACATGCCTCTAAAACTTGAAGCAATTTACATTGATCCCCTACTTTGAGAGAAAAAGATTTTAGGATACAGTCTCCTTCCCTTTTGTCTCCGTATATATAACATTTTATTGGTACATAATTGTGTGTACCTAAATCTCTATTCCTCTTTTTTATCAGGATTAAAGAGTACCATTCAACCGCCATCATGAAGTAGGAGAAAACATACGCCCTTATGCTTCACTCCACCTTCTAGTCCCTTCTAATTCCTTACATTTTTTCACCTTGACTCTTAGTTCACAATGTCAAGTCTTACAGCATTTCCATTTTGTTCAGTAAAGGTAATTTACCTTTCTTGCATAACATATAGGTTAATTCTGAAAATTGAAAGCTGACAGAAGGTTTCTAATATTATGACTAAGTAAATATTTGTATTCAGTGCAGATCCAGATAGTGAGACCTGACCAGGCAAAGGAGATGTTATCCTTTGTCACTACACCAGTTCCAAGTATCAAGTTCAAATGTATTCTTTTTTCTTATACATCAATTACTCAGAATTCTGTCACATGTTAGTTTACTTCATAGTTGAATGGGATTTCCTTTGCAAATTTTTGTCTTCCCAAGAATTTCTAACTCTTTCCTCTTGCTGACAGAATTAACATGTCTTTACTCCAAAGTCAGATGACAATCATTTTTACATAGGCCTACTGTTTGGATTCTTGTGTGTGTGCGTGTGTGTGTGTGTGTCACTCGTTTGTGTTTATTTGTGCTTGTTACATTTTCTTTATATATATATATATATTTTTTTTTAATGTTTACTTATTTTTTTGAGAGAGACACACACACACGCAGACAGAGCACAAGCAGGGGAGGGCCAGAAAGAGAGGGAGACACAGAATCTGAAGCAGGTTCTGGGCTCCGAGCCATCAGCACGAACTGTGAGATCATGAACTGAGCCAAAGCTGGACGCTTAACCGACTGAGTCACCCAGGCACCTCTGCTTGTTACATTTTCTTAAGTTTTTTTTTTTTTTTTTATTGCTTTTTTGATGTAGAAAATCTTCAGAAGAAATTGGAGAGACTATACAGGGCAGGTAAAATTGGCACTCCTTTCCTGCCTGCAAAACAGGGATCGGTCAACAGGAGGTTTCCCTCTCAGGTTTTCAAGAGTAGAAACCCATCAGCAAACAGGGCAGAAGAGTGCAAGAGGACAAAGCTGAGAGACAAAGCTCCAATTATGTTTAGTTGTGATCACCAAGGGGATTCTAGGGGCCAGTGCTGTAGCCAGTCCCTCTGTGCGGGCTGCTGTCACATCTATTTGCTTCCGGCTTACTGCTCCTGACTCACCCACTCCTTTGCTTCCTACTGTTACAGAGAAGCTATAAGCATAAAGGTAGACATCATAAGAGACTTAACATTTTGCTGAGTTTTTCCAATATCCTGACCTGTGGTTTGAAGCCCCGCCTTCATTTTGAACCTAATGCCCTTATGAAAAGAATAAAGCTGGGACCAGTGGTGCAGGCAACTCTTCTGTGTTCCAAAAGGTGACAGTTTCCAAATGAGTACTCCTTCAGCTTGTCATGTCCCATTTCCATATTTCTCCTGCTCTCCCAGTGCCTCTTTTCTTGGGGGTTTTCAAAGGTTTTGTTTGGAAAATGATTCTACTTCTTTCTAAAAATGAGTCAGGAAGGCAGGAGTTAAAACCTTCTCTCTGTCTCAGAATTAGAACTACCACCGACAAATGCACACTTAGAAAACCATCTTTCACTCTTAATCTGTTTTTTTACTCTCTACTTTCCAATTGAGAAAATAAAATCCTAGCTTGCTATTGTGGCCATAATTTCGAATCTCTGTGAACTAACTCTGTGCAATTATTTACAAATCACCATCATAATCAAAGTAGCATTAGTCCCTCAATATTCAATGAATAGGGAGCCTAGAATGCATAGAACTTGTGAGGCAGATGGAGTTGGACCTTATCTCTGAGTGGTGGGATTATAGGTTTTTAGTTAATTGTATTTTTTTTTTTTGCTCTTCTCTATTTTTCTTAAAAAGAATCCTACAATTGCCACGTATTGTTGGTGAAATTAAAAAGTTTAACAAAATAGGAATGTTGATGGTTTTGTCTATTATTTTAGAGATGGAGTAAACAATTTTATATCTCTATTTTTCTGCTTCAGAGGGGAAAAAAAAAAGCCTGCAAAAAGGAAAGAGTATAACAAAGGGCAGACTATACTGAGAGCAGACTAACCTAGTATTACCTGTGAGAGCCACTCCGAAGAGCACTGATTGCCCAAAAACTTGCAAATACTTGATGGAAAGTGGTATGACCACAAATCTCCATTCTGATTCCAAAGAAAAATCAGCCCAGAAAGGTCCCTCCTTTCTTACTGATACATGATTTCGCCCTTTTCCTGTTACCCTGTACAGGGAGACAGAGAGGTGCCCAGGAAAACAGGTGCTTTCCACTAAAAAAGGTAGGAGAAGAAGGTCATAGGCACTCCCGTCTGCCAGAGCTGTGACACCTGGTGCCATGGGTTAAGTGCCTCACAGAGTCAGATGATCCTAGGATAGACTAAGAAAAAAAATCTGTGGCTCTGAAGCTTGCTGGAAAATCAAGGTTAAAGTGCCATTTGGCAACTCTGTTACAGTGAAAACATTTAAAGATGGGTAATGATAATTTACCTGTCATTTACCCTAGGACACTGGTGTGATCTGTTCCGAAAAACCCGAGTCCACATTCTCTTCGGTTCAGTTTGCTTTGCCTGGAGGAGCTGTTCTTCCAGGCGCCATGTAACAGCGTAACTCAACACTAGCCTAATGCGCATGAGCCAACGCCACTACCTGAAGTTTGCAAACTCAGACCATGATGGAAAGGCAACGGTCAAATATCATATTTGGAAGAAGCCTATGAATCATTGTCACCGCCACATCTGTTAGGCATTACCTTGAGTAACCCCAGACCCAGGCTCCTATAGGGAATGAATCTCTACTCTGTGCCTCAGTCAGTACTTACCTCTCCTTTGCCTCATTCCCACAGTGGTCACTTGCCTGGCTAACTAACCTGATGAAGTATGTCTGTGTCATGGAGTTAATCAGTGTCAGTGGCCAGAAGAGGACTTGTGACCAGCTCCACTGATTAGTTGCTTGACCTTCAGTGTCTTCATGTGCAAAAAGGGGTGATACCTCCCAAGTTTATTGTGAGGATTAAACAAAGTAAGGTACATAAAGCCCCTCGCACAGGGCCGGGCACACACTAAGTCCTCGCTAAATAATAGCCATGTTTGTTGATTCCATTACCCTCTCCAGAAACAACACAGCTTGATCAGGGATGTCTATGGTTTGACAATATAAGGCAGCTAGCACGAAATTCCAGATACCACAGTTTGCCAGAGTAGAATATCTCTGGAGCAGCCACAACTCTTGGTGTACATTATATTACGTACAGTGAACAGCTGCCTACTCAGATCACTGCTAGAAGTGACATTTGGTGTGGAAAGCACCTAGTGTAAACAAAATGGGGATTTACTATTTGAGCATTAGTCCTGGTGCACATTTCAGCCTATGGGTCATCTACCAAAATCAGAGGACCATAAGACCAGGTGAATAAAGGTATTATTATGTAGAGTCAATTTTTTATTACTTGTTAATGTTAGAAGGCCATGAGTTGTTCAATATGGCTGAAAACGAGTATGACTTCAATTGAGAGAGATACATTTCTTGCCATGTCTGAACTCAAAGAGCCCTTTCCTAGGTGATATTTGTCCTAGAATCCCCCTGTAAACCGCCAGAAAATCCTGAAATGATGATAATTTCTGAAAAGCATCATCATTTAAGGATATTTCTAATGTCATCATAACTCCTTTGAGTAGGGGATGAGATGAGAAAAATCAGTAGGGAGAAGAATGAAGGAGAAAGGAGTAACTATACCCAAACACACCCATACACACACACACACACACACACACACACACACACACACACACACACACTAAACCACAGACTGGAGCCTTTCAATCCCCTCTTCTACATCAACCCAAATAAGTTACTTACTTTAAAATTAAAACACTTTGGGGCACCTGGGTGGTTCAGTCGATTAAGCATCTGACTTCAGCTCAGGTCATAATCTCACAGTCCGTGAGTTTGAGCCCCGCGTTGGGCTCTGTGCTGACAGCTCAGAGCCTGGAGCCTGCTTCGGATTCTGTGTCTCCCTCTCTCTCTCTCTTTCTCTCTCTCTCTCTCTAACAATAAATAAACATTAAAATTTTTTTTAAAAATTAAAAAAAACCACTTAGCATTGGATCCTAGACTAGCTAAGTGCTATCTTCATCGTGTCAACAAATGCTATATAATTAGATAATTAATTTTAGAAACAAGCGTTTCAGGTTGCCAAATATAAGGTTAAAAATAGGTACTGGACATGGGGATTTTGAAAGCAATTAAAATAGAATAAGATGAGAGATGTGTACATGTGTCATGTCCAAAAGTCCAAAAGTGAGATGTCAACATTACAGCCATGGTCAGGTATGAAAAACAAAATTCAAGGAGTAAATCTGTCCCTAATACTAGCCTGGCAATTTAAAGGGGGAAAAAAAGATACACTCAGGGTAAAATACTGACTATAACACTTTGACCTCCATAACCAAGAATGGATAATGTCAATGAGACTCTGGAGCACAAAAAGAGAGACCAAAGACTTTCAAGACCTTCACCACTACCCAACTCTTTGAGGAAGAGTTTACATTCCTCAGTATCCCTCCAACACACAAGTAGACACACACATCACACATTCTAGGATACGCCCTAGAACCACGGTTACCATAGATTGAGAGAGCAGCATTGGCTTTGATTCTTAGAGCAGCAAGACCTCTGAGAACACATCAAGGTACTACTTGGCTCTGGTGTGAGCCTTCTCTGCCAGCTTGCTTCTAATTTGGTTTCTACTCATCTAGTCTCTCTCAACTCAAGCTATAGGACCATGATAAAATATAAATGTAGGTGATGCCAAGAAATTATGGATATATAATAGCCTCCAGCCCTGTGGTAGTGCAAAGTTAGCAAAAGTCAACCAGGGATAGTAGAGTAGAAGCCAAAGAAATCATGAAAGAGTGGAACAGGAAGGCAAAGATTCCAAAAATAAGCACAACATAAAACATAAAATAAGAGAAAAAGAGGATCTTGGGCAGGGAGTCTGTATTTGAGAGGAGAAGTAACTGAAGTGGATCAGAGCTACCATGAGTAGTGCCCCTTGGAGCTGGACAATATGGCAGCCTCAAATGGAATCCATAAGAGTGAAAGAACAGAATGCCAGTCTGTTTTAAGAGAAAATCTAGAGTCTAAGATATACACAGCCAGGCAGATAAGACTTGGTGAGACCAAATTTTCTAGAGTCAGAGCCTGGGATATACCAGCTTGGCCATGTACCATCCTGAGAAGTTTTATCTTTGGCCTCCCTGCACACTCCCCTGTCTTTGTGCAGGTGGCATTCCCCATCTGGACTGAATTTCCTTCAGAGATCATGACCCGAGCCAAAATCAAGAGTCGGACGCTTAACCGACTGGGCCACCCAGGTGCCCTGGCATTTGACAATTTATCGAGACCAATGGTGTTCTGGCACCGTTGTAGCATCTGGAGAGGCAGTGGGGATGACAAAGTTCTTGCCTTATGTAGCAGTAAACACACCCATAAAATAGCATCAATAGTGATAAACATCAGGAAAAGAAATAAAGCCAGGTGAGGAGATTGACAGTGATGGAAGAGGGGTTGTTGGGGAGCGGGGGGGGGAAGGTCGAAGAAAGCTTTTGAATAAAATGGTCAGAAAAGGCCTCTCTTAGGAGATGACATTTGAGCAGTCACTCAAGAAATAAGAGACAAGTCCAAAAATAAATATGGAGAAAAGCATTAATCACAAGATTTCTTCTTAGGGAGATTTAATGTATTTGTTGAGAAGAAATTTAAGCCAGTTTGAAGCACCAGATGGGGCCTCCAAAGGACTGACTCAGATGGAAAGGAACTGATTTGCTTCTGAAGCATAGTGGGAAGAAGAGAGATAAGAAAGGAGGGATACCAGCAGTAGGGACTATGACCCTCTGTGTGACCTCACCCTTAGCTTCCACTCAAGTCTCAGAACCCGTGAAATGCTTGGTAGGCACACGGAAAATCACGAACAGCCCACATGGTTGTAAGAGCCCCAGAGTCAGGCAGACCCTGCCTGAGAGTAAGTGCAGGCAGGTGGGCAGCAGGTTAGAGAAGGCAGGCAGGTGAAACACTGACAACCCAGAAGTAGGTCTAGAGACAAAATAAAAGACCAGAAAATGGCAATAGAAGCTGGGAGGAGGGTCAGTGGAAAGTCACCACTGCCCAGCAGCTCCTACGAGGATAATTCTTAATCTAAACCAAATCACTGTACCTGCTTAACAGTTTGTGAGAGTATACAACCCTGAGTTAGTCTTAGCTAGTTATGATTCAACTGTTCATTGTGTACCAGAGACTTCTCATGGCGTACAATCGAACTTTGACTACAAATAGTAAGTTGCAACCATTGTGCACCTCCAAGGCACTTTACATATATCACCTCTAATCTATATAAAATTCCTTTAAGGTTCTAAGAAAAATGGGTTGTAAGAAGTTAAGCAAATTCCCCAAGATTACACAAAATTAAAATTCAGAACTTTCTAAATCCAAAGCCATGATCTTTATTGAACACTGAGCCACTTCCCAAAGCAAGTCGTCTGGTCCAGGACTGAAATGCTAGACAAGGGCCAAAATTCCCCCCAAGGAACCTGAAAGTAAGTATAATCAGGGTTTGGGGGAGAGAAGCAAAGTCTGGAGAAAATTAAGGTGGACAGAACCCCAGGCATGGTTCCCCATGAAATATTGCTCTATCTACTCTCTACCCCAAAGACGACAATGACCACCACCACCACCCTGGTCCTATCTGTGTCTCTGACTTCCTTTTCCTCCATCCTCCTGTTCAATTGCTATCCCTCAAATGATCCTCCATTGGTCTTTTTTCTCTCCCTCCAACGTGTCGATGATTTCCTTTGCCTTTGATGTTACTTCTGCAAGGAACAATCTTCCCCCCCAAATCTTGAGTGTTGCCTCCTTTGCATTATCCAAGTGACTCACAGTAGCTCCTCTGGGTGACCTTCCCCAGTGACCACTCTTAAGGAGCACTAGTCCCAAGTCATTCCCTGCTACATTACCCTTTTATTGCCTGCTTATCTTTCATTAAAATCATCTCTTTGCTTATTTCTCCCACCCATCCCCTCCCCCACCCACCAGACACAAACCAGAATATGTGCTTCAGAAATCCACTAAAATGTATCACTTTCCACTCTCACCCCAACAGCTGGCATCATGACTGGACCAGGATAAGTAACCTCTACGGGACTCTTATGCTCCCCGAGAAGTTGGATAAATATGTCAAATCTGCAATAAACTCATCTGGCAAAGAAAATTTCTCCAAAAAGTCAAGTTTTTTTTCTTAAATTTAATTTTAAAGGATAATAGAATACCCAGTGCCCAGATATTAGTTTCTAATACTATTCTCCAATAAAAAGAGCCCAAATTCCTCAGAGAAATGGTAAATTTATAGCTGACAGAAAATGTACAAATGAGCATGAATATCTTCTGATGCAGGAAAGTAAGAAAGTGCTCAAGAGACACACACACAATAGGGGTTTGCCAAAGGGACACAGGGGCCAACTGCAAGAATGGCCAAAGTTGGAATAATTGGAGCAAAATAAAGCAGTGTAGGGTTATAGACCAAATATAAAATAAATATTCATGAGTCCATACTGACTTAAATATATGATTAAGTAAATAAATAAATGGGGGAGAAGAGACAAGTCTCTCATGCAGAAGAATTCCAATTAAGTTATGCAGCTATTTTGCCCTCAAGGAGAGGAAATGTAACGCCCCACTCCTTAAGTGTGGGCTGCACATAGTGACTTCCTTTGAAGCAAGATTGTATGGAAAGGTGGGGATAAAGAGTAACTTCACAGTGGAGAATCCGACAAACACTATCTTAGCCAGGCGATCAAGTTAACATCAACAGTGATAAATCATGTTAATAGAATGTACACTTGATATAATGTGATGAAAACGGCACCCAACCTCTGTGGTCTTCTTTCACAAAAACCCAAAGCCCCAGTTACTCATGAGAAAATCATCAGACAAACCCACGTGAGAAACATTCCACAAAATATCTGAGTACTGCTCCTCAAAAACAAAGTCTGAGAAGATGTCATAGCCAAGAGGAGCCTCAGGAGACATAACTTACTCAATATAATGTGTTCGCCTAGATGGGATCCTAGAACTTAAAGGGGGCATTGGGAGAAAACTAAGAAAATCCGAATAAACTGTGGGCTTTAGCGACTAGCAACGTATTGATATTGGTTCATGAGTTGGGACAAATGTACCATACTAATATAAGACATCAATAATAAGGAAAGTTGGGTGTGGGGTATATAAAAATTCTTTGTACTCTCTTTAAAATTTTTCTGTGTATCTAAACATGTTCTAAAATAAAGTTTAATGTTTAGAAACGCTTTGGAGATTTTTATAACTTGACTTATTAATGCCATGATAATTATTCCCATATTAATTTATAAGCTTAGTATATAGCTCTAACCAGAATCCCACTCAGATTGTTTCGGGGAGGGATGGGTTTAGGGAGATAACAAAAATAACCACATTCATCTGGATGAATACTTGCTGGAGAATGGAAGATTTAAAAGACAGTTAAGGGAATATTTGCCATGCATCATAATAAAATGTACCACGAAGAACAAGGACAGAAGAAGGACTAAACAAGTTGGATACTACTGAAAAGAATACCAAAGCAAGTGAAAGAAAATGTATGTGTATTTAACATGATAAAGAAAGCATCATAAATCACTGGGAGAGAGATGGATTACTTAACTGGTAATTTGTGGGAAAATTCAGAATACTCTCCACCTCATATACTAAACATTTTATGAAGTTCAAAGGAAAAAAAGTAAAACTCTAAAATACAGAGTTCTGGTTTTAGCTCTGATACGTAAGGAACCTGGAAGTCACCACTCCCATCTTTCCAACAGGAAGTGTTCAACGACTTTTCTCGGATCTGTCAAAGAACTGAGCTTGCAGGGCCAACTGCCAACCCCAAATCTGCAGAGACGGGTGAATTCAACGCATCACATGGAAGATACACTTACCTGAAGCAGAAGCTGTTAGAGCCATAAACTAGTAAGAACACTTAAATGATAGTTCTCCCTAATGCTGGAAGCTGAATGGGGACAAAAGTGGGAATGAGAAATTCCTAAAGGCTGCAGGGTTGAAGGGACCCTCACACTTTCCTAGGTTTTACCTACCTCCAAGATCTCCAAAGACCCCCTCATGGCTCTGGCAGAGAGAGAAGAGTAACCATATGCGTCAACAGAGAGAGAAGAACTGTATGATAGACTGTGTGCCTTAAACGACAGAAATTTATTTTCTCACAGTTCTGGAGGCTGGAATTCAAGATCAGATGCTAGCATTGTCATGCTCTCATAAGGCCCTCTTCCCAGCTTGCAGATGACTACCATCTTGCTGTGTGTTTGCATGACTTTTCCCTGGTATGTGCACATAGAAAGAGAGCCAGACAGACAGAGAAAGAGAGCAGGAAAAAACTCTCTGATGTCTCTTCCTGGAAGGGCACTAATCCTATCTGGGCAGAGCCCCACCCTGATAACCTCATCTAACCTTAATCACCTTCCCAAGGTCCCAGCTGCAAATAATACCACGTTGGCAGCTAGGGCTTCAACATATGATTTTTTTTTTTAATTCCAATGTAGTTAACATACAGTGTGATAATGCTAAGCAAAGTAAGCCAGAGAAAAACAAATATATGATTGTACTCATATGTGGAATTTAAGAAACAAATGAACAAAGGAAAAAAAAAAGAAAGAAAGAAGCAAATCAAAAACTGTATGAATTTTGAGGGACACAAACATTAGGTCCTTATCAGTAACCATTGTGAAATATGCCCAAAGCATTCTCAGTAAGAAAGGCACGCTCTCCAAGAGAAAAGACTTTACCATAGCCTTATTCCACCTAGGAGAATGACCTTTCTCCCACTCCAATACCTTTAGCCTTCTTGCCTCATCTAAAGAAGCTTTAAAAAAAAAAAAAAGCTAAGAAATACCTGTAAACATCACAGAATGCTTCCCTTTCCCCACACCTTAGCACGAAACTTTACCAGTATAATAACAGTAGATTACAGCTGAAAAGGATGCCAAATATAGACTCTATCTGAGGAGTTTTTAGGCAATGCCAAAGACAAAAGGAGAGACAAAACTAAGGACAGTAGAGGAATTTTAAGCCTCTAGCACCTACAGCTATAGCAAACATTAAACACTGCCCAGCTTCTAGCCAGATTACCATAAAGCATCACACTAAAGGCCTACTACCCAATCCATTATGTTCAGTTTTCAATAAAAATTACCAGGTAAGCTAAAGGGCAAGAAAAAAAAAAAACAGTCTGTAAAGACAAAGCAATCATCAGAACCAGACTGAGATATAATATAGATGTTGCAATTTTCAGACAAAAAATTTAAAAATAACTATGATTAATATGCTAAGGGCACTAATGGGAAAAGCAGACAGTATACAAGGACAAATAGGTAAGATCAGTGGAGAGATGGGCACTAAGATAGAATCAGAAGGAAATGAAAGAGATCAAATACACTGTAACAGAAATGAAGAAATGCCATTGATGGGCTCCTAAGAGACCAACCACAGCTGAGAAAGGAATCAGAGAGCTTCAAGATAGGTCAATGGCCATTTCCCAAACAGAAATGCAGAGATGGAGAGAGAAAGAGAGAGGGATGAAGACGATAAGAAGAACAGAGGAGGAAAAGGAAGAAGGGGAAACCATACAAGAGCTGTGGAGAAATTTCAAAGGTATAACATGTTTACCTGGGAAACCAGAAAGGGAAGAAAGAGAGGACAAAGTAAAGAAATATTTGAAGTATTAATAACTGAGAATTTTCTAAAATTAATCACAGACACCAAAACACCATCTAGGAAGCTTATAGAACACTGACAGGATAAATGTCAGAAAGTCTACATCTAGTCTATCATGTTCAAACTACCAAAAACCAAAGTTAAACAGAAACTCTTGAAAGAAACCATGGGGAAAGGAATCATCTTACCTATAGAAAAACATGAATAAGAGTGACATTGGAATTCTTGCCAGAATCCATGCAAGAAGAAGAGAGTGGAGTGAAATATTTAAAGCGTTAAGGGAGAAAAGAAAAGCCCACCTAGTTAGAATTATCCTTCAAAGTATTGAAAAAATAAAGACTTTCTCAAAAAGAAATTGAGGGAACTCATTCCTAGCAGACCTGTCCTGCAAAAAATGTCAAAAGAAGCTCTTTAAAAACAAGTTCCTCAAGAAGAAGGTCAGTGGGGCACCTGAGTGGCTCAGTTGGTTAAGCGTCTGACTTTGGCTCAGGTCATGATCTTGTGGTCCATGAGTTCGAGCCCCACATTGGGCTCTATGCTGACAGCTCAGAGCCTGGAGCCTGCTTGGGATTCTGTGTCTCCCCCTCTCTCTGACCCTCCCCCGCTCATGCTCTATCTCTCTCTGTCTCAAAAATAAATAAAACATTAAA
>NW_024412396.1:46475852-46582365 GCF_014898765.1 Herpailurus yagouaroundi | reverse complement strand
TCACTAAAGGAAAGTTGTGTAAATGTGATTAAATAAAGGGTTCAACATGACAGAACATGAGATAAAATTATAAGCCATATACGTGATAAATCAAGAAAAAATATTTACCAGAAATCTAAGAAAATATTAATACCCTAACACATAAAGAGCAAAAACTAAAAGAAAAATTTCTAGTATTCCAATAGAAATACAGGGCAAAAAGGATAAGAATAAACCATCCATAAAAACATAACCGTTAAGAAATAATCAAAGAGCAGAAATAAAATGCAATATAATTTCATTATCAAATTAGCATAAAAATGTTTAAATACTAATGAAGAAAAAGAGTAATGTAACAGATATGGTCCACTTTTTCAAAAGCAGTTGGCAAATAGTGTAAAACCATTCACATCGATACCCTTCCTTGACCTAGGAATCTCATTTCCAGCAATCTACTTGAAGTTAATAGCATATTTCAAAAGCATATCAAATATTTCTACAAAGATGATCATATTTATAATAAGCTCCCAAAATAGATATGAGGTATGGTAATATAGTTAAATAAGGTACAACAAAGTCATATTTTGGAATATGTGGCTATTGAAAAATCAGCAAGTGCTTAACATGAAAAAAAAGTTCATTAAGTAAAATTTGGTGATCAGAAAGTGGACAGAACTGTGTACGGAAAACATTGAAATATCTATAATTTTCAACACATTATTCAGGTACATGCAAAATATAAAAGAAATATTCTAAAATGTTAAGTCATGACTCAGAATTAATGGGTCACAGATGATTTTAATAGAATAATTTTTAAATTATGAACCTAATGAATGCTTATAATAATATATGTAATATGTATTACATTAGCAAATGTACATATATACAAGCATTTGTTAGGTTCACAGTTTTAAAAATACCAAAATTACTAAAGGGAATTTCTTCACTATTGAAACCTTGAGACTAGGCAGGAAATAAGTAAAAGTCCTTTATGGTTGCCACAATATGCTGTTATAATCTCTACTCTAGAACCATTTCATAAGGTGACAGTGGTTCTACTATTAGTTACAGAAACAGACATGGAACCTTATCTGCTGACTCCCAATACAATGGCCTTTTCACTCCCCTCCACTAAAAGGTATAAAATTTGATCTTCCTGAGAGGTGACATCAGCAAGATGGCAGAATAAGAAGCTCCAGATATCATTCCCCCCGTAGGCACTGATTTATTAATGGTCCAGAAAGCTTTTATGAGAACCCCAGAAATCAGTTAAGAAGTCAGAGTATCCCAGGCAAAGCACAAAGCCAAGAACAATCACATTGAAACTGGTAAGAAAATGACATTGCATTTCAACCTTGATAGGCACAGCTTAGTGTGATTGAGAAAAAAACACCCAACTCGCAACTTCTCCATTGGGAAGGAAAAAGAAAAGCATAATGTATGTCCAACATTCCAACTTTTCAAGGGGCTGCCTAACACAGAGGGCCTGACTCAGAGCACTGGTGGGGAACTGGCATAATCAGAATGCCTGAGGGCCACTGAGAACAAAGGAGACCTTGGGGGCTTGTTGCTGCACCAATGAACTATAGTACTGCAGAGACACCAGACAAGGTAAGTGATAATGATTTCTGAAAAAGGAAATCAGCAAACCTCTCTGATTGGGAAATTATACACACAAGCCCAGAGAAGATAATTCTGAGAAAAGGCCGGAGAAGTCTCCGGTTTCTCTCACCAGGCTGACCAATGAGTGGTCTTCCTCTATATGAAACCAGTCCATAAAGACTAAGAGAGGTGGCTGTCCTTTTAAGTGGCCAAATTCCAGCAAAAATAAAAAGGCATAAAAAGATATAGAGAAACATGGCCCAACCAAAGGAACAAAATAAAACTCCAGAACTGAACTTAAAGAAATGGAAATCTATTAATTAACTGAAAAAGAATTCAAATTATCTCATTGAAGAAGTTCAGTAAGTTAAAGGAACACAGACAACCAAAGAAAATCAGAAAATCAGTGAATGAACATAATGAGAATATCAACAAAGAGACAAAAACTATTAAAAAGAACCGAAAAGAAATCCTGGAGCTGAAGAATGAAACTGAATTGAAAAACTCACTAGAAAAGTTCAACAACAAACTTGATAAAACATAAAAAAAAAAAAAAAAATCAGTGAACTTGAAGACAGGTCATTTGCAATTATCCAGTCAGAGCACCAAAAAGAAAACAAAATGAAGAAAAGTGAAGATAGCTTAAGGGACTCATGGGACACTACCAGAGGAACCAAGATACAACATTATGGGAGTCCCTGAAGGAGATGATAAGAGAATTTATTTGAAGAAATAATGGCCATAAACTTCCTGAACTAGGAAGGAAACAGACAACCAAATTCAAGAAGCTCAATGAACTCCTACTAAGATGAGCCTAAAGAATCCATGCTGAGACACCAGAGACAAAGACAGACCCTTGAAAATTCATCACATACAAGGAAGCTCCTATGAGATTATCAATGGGTTTCGTAGCAGACATTATAGGGAAGAAGACAGTAGGATAATCAAAGTGCTGGGGGGAAAAATAAATTGCCAACTGAGAACACTGTATCTGGTAAAACTGCTGTTCAAAGATGAAGGAGAAATAAATATTTTCCCAGATAACAAAAGCTGAAGAAGATCATCTCCACTAGGCCTGCCTTGCAAGAAATACTAAAAGGAACCCATAACCAGTAAAGAAATAAAATTAGTAATCAAAAATCTCCCAAAAAACAAGAGTCCAGGGCCAGATGGCTTTCTAGGGGAATTCTACCAAACATTTAAGGAAGAGTTAACACCTATTCTCTTGAAGCTGTTCCAAAAAATAGAAATGGAAGGAAAACTTCCAAACTCTTTCTATGAGGCCAGCATTACCTTGATTCCAAAACCAGACAGAGAGAGACAACACTAAAAAGGAGAACTATAGACCAATTTCCCTGATGAACATGGATGCAAAAATCCTCAACAAGATATTAGCCAACCAGATCCAACAATACATTAAAAAAAATTATTCACCATGACCAAATGGGATTTATACCTGGGATGCATGGCTGGATCAATATCCACAAGACAATTAACATGATTCATCACATCAATAAAAGAAAGGACAAGAACCATATGATCCTCTCAATAGATGCAGAGAAAGCACTGGACAAAATACAGCATCCTTTCTTGATAAAAACCCTCAAGAAAGTAGGGACAGAAGGATCATACCTCGAGATCATAAAAGCCATATATCAATGACCCAATGCTAGTATCATTCTCAATGGGGAAAAACTGAGAGCTTTCCCCCTAAGGTCAGGAACAAGAAAGGGATGTCCACTCTCGCCACTGTTATTCAAAACAGTATTGGAAGTCTTAGCCTCTGCAATTAGACAACACAAAGAAATAAAAGGCATCTAAATTGGCCAGGAGGAAGTCAAACTTTCTTCACAGGTGACATGATACTTTATAGGGAAAACCCAAAAGATTCCACCAAAAAACTGCTAGAACTGATTCATGAATTCAGCGAAGTTGCAGGATATAAAATCAATGCACAGAAATTGGTTGCATTCCTATTCACCAACAATGAAGAAACTGAAAGAGAAATCAAGGAATTGATCCCATTTACAGTCGCACCAAAAACCATATAATACCTGGGAATAAATCTAACCAAGGAGGTGAAAAATCTATACACTGAAAACTATAGAAAGCTTATGAAAGAAATTGAAGAAGACATTAAAAAATGGAAAAAGATTCCATGATCCTGGATAGGAAGAAAAAATATTGTTAAAATGTCAATACTACCCAAAGCAATCTACATATTCAATGCAATCCCTATCAAAATAACACCAGCATTCTTCAAAGAGCTAGAACAAACAATCCTAAAATTTGTATGGAACCAGAAAAGACCCTGAATAGCCAAAGCAATCTTGAAGAACCCAGAAATGGACCCACAAACATATGGCCAACTAATCTTTGACAAAGCAGGAAAGAATATCCAATGGAATAAAGACAGTCTCTTCAGCAAGTGGTGCTGGGAAAACTGGACAGCGACATGCAGAAAAATGAACCTGGACCACTTTCTGACACCATACACAAAAATAAACTCAAAATGGATGGAAGACCTCAATGTAAGACAGGAAGCCATCAAAATCCTCAAGGAGAAAGCAGGTAAAAACCTCTTTGATCTTGCCTGCAGCAACTTCTTACTCAACACGTCTCCAGAGGCAAGGGAAACAAAACCAAAAATGAACTACTGGGACCTCATCAAAATAAAAAGCTTCTCCACAGTGAAGGAAACAATCAGCAAAACTCAAAGGCAACCAACAGAATGGGAGAAGATATTTGCAAACAATATATCAGATAAAACGTTAGTATCCAAAATCTATAAAGAACTTATCAAACTCAACACCCAAAAAACAATCCAGTGAAGAAATGGGCAAAAGACATAAATAGGCACTTCCCCAAAGAAGACATCCAGATGGCTAAACGACACAGGAAAAGATGCTCAACATCACTCATCATCAGGGAAATACAAATCAAAACCACAATGAGATACCTCCTTACATGTGTCAGAATGGCTAACATTAACAACTCAGGTAACAACAGATGTTGGTGAGGATGCAGAGAAAGAGGATCTCTTTTGCATTGTTGGTGGGAATGCAAGCTGGTGCAGCCACTCTGGAAAACAGTATGGAGGTTCCTCAAAAAATTAAAAATAGAACTACCCTACGACCCAGCAATTGCATTACTAGGTATTTATCCAAGGGATACGGGTATGCTGTTTCGAAGGGACACCAATGTTTATAGCAGCACTATCAACAATAGCCAAAGTACGGAAAGAGCCCAAATGCCCATCGATGGATGAATGGATAAAGAAGATATGGTATGTGTACACAATGGAGTATTACTTGGGAATCAAAAAGAATGGAATCTTGCCATTTGCAACTACGTGGATGGAACTGGAAGGTATTATGCTAAGTGAAATTAGTCAGAGAAAGACAAATATCATATGACTTCACTCACATGAGGACTTTAAGAGACAAAACAGATGAACATAAGGTAAGGGAAACAAAAATAATATAAAAACAGGGAGGGAGACAAAACATAAGAGACTCTTAAATATGGAGAACAAACAGAGGGTTACTGGAAGGGTTGTGGGAGGGGGGATGGGCTAAATGGGTAAGGGGCATTAAGGAATCTACTTCTGAAATCATTGTTGCACCATATGCTAACTAATTTGGATGTAAATTTAAAAAAATAAAATTAAAAATAAAAAATAAATTTAAAAATTATTTAAAAAAGAAGAAATACTAAAAGGAATCATTCATGTTCAAATGCAAGGACACTAGACAGCAACTTGAAAGCATACAAAAATATAAAGCTCTCTATTATAGATAAATATATAAACCAATACAGAATCCTGTAATACTGTAATGGTAGTAAATCATTTTAAAGGTGAAAGTATAAAGAAGAACTATAAAACTATTAATGGATACAAAATATTAAAAATATGTAAATTTGGGGGCACCTGGGTGGCTCGGTCAGTTAAGTGCCGGACTCTGATTTTAGCTCAGGTTATGATCCCAGGGTTTGTGAGTTTGAGCCCCACATTGGGCTCTGTGTCTCTGCACCGAGAGTGTGGAGCCTGCTTGGGATTCTCCCTCTCTTCCTGTCTCTCTGTTCTTCCCCTATTTGTGCGCTCTCGCTCTCTCTCTCTCTCAAAATAAATTTTTAAAAAAGATGTAAATTTTGACATGAATAACATAAGTTGGGAGGGAGGATGTAAAGGAGTAGAGTTTCTCTATGTGATTTAAGTTTAACTGTTATCAGTTTAGAAAATATTGTTGTTGGGGCGCCTGGGTGGCGCAGTCGGTTAAGCGTCCGACTTCAGCCAGGTCACGATCTCGCGGTCCGTGAGTTCGAGCCCCGCGTCGGGCTCTGGGCTGATGGCTCAGAGCCTGGAGCCTGTTTCTGATTCTGTGTCTCCCTCTCTCTCTGCCCCTCCCCCGTTCATGCTCTGTCTCTCTCTGTCCCAAAAAAAAAAATAAATAAATAAACGTTAAAAAAAAAAAATTAAAAAAAAAAGAAAATATTGTTGTAACTATAAAATGTTTTATGTAGTCCCCATGGTATCACAAATAAAATATCTATAAATGGATTAAATTCCCTAACCAAAAGACATAATGTGGCTAAATGGATGAAAAGACAAGATCCAATTATATGCTATCTGTAAGAGATTCACTTTAGATATAAGGACACCCATGGGCTGAAAGTGAAAGAATAGAAAAAGATATTTTGTGCAAATGGTAACCAAAAGAGAGTAGTCATATTTATAGCAAATAAGAGTCAAAAAATGTCACAAGACATAGAAGAATATTATATAATGATAAAAGTGTCCATTCACCAGGAGATATAACATATATATATGCACCTAATATCAGAGCACCCAAATATAGAAGCAAACATTGATGGAATTACAAGGGAAAAATAGACAGTAACATAATAATAGCAGATTTCGGTATTGCATTTTCAATAACATATAGAACAACAAAAAAAGTAAATAAGGAAATAGAGGACTCAAAAAACACTATAGAGGAAAAGGACATAATTAAACCTATACAGAACACTCCACCCAACACACACAGAACATTCTCTGGGATAGATCATATGTTAGGTCAGAAACAAGTCTTAAATTTAAGAAGGGTGAAACCATATCAAGTATCTTTCCTGACCACAACAGTATGAAACTAGAAATTAACAGCAAAAAGAAAACTGGAAAGTTACCAAATATGTGGAAATTAAACAACCCGCTCTTGAACAGCAAGGGCTCAAAACAGAAATCACAGGAAAATTTAGAAACTATCTCGATACAAATGAAAATGAAAACATAACATCCCAAAACTTATAGGATGCTTCAGTAGCAGTAGTAGTAGTAAGAGGAAATTTTATGGTAGTAAATGTCTACATTAAAAAGGAAGAAAGATCTCAAATCAACAATGGAACTTCACACGTTAAGGAACTAGAAAAAGAACTAAACCCAAAGTTAGCAAAGGAAGAAAGTAAAGATTAGCATAGAAATAAGTGAAATAGAGAACAGAAAAACAATAGGATAAGTTGAAAAAACTACAAGTTGGTTCTTTGAAGAGAATCAACAAAATCGACCAAATTTTATCTAGAACAAGAAAAAAAGAGAAGAACAAAATAACGAAAATTAGAAATGAGAGAGAAGACATTACAACTGATGCCACAGAAATTAAAAGATTCATGAGGGACTACTATGAACAATTACATACAAACAAGTTGGATAATGTAGAAGAAATGTTTAAACTCCTATAAACATACAACTTGCCAAGACTGAATCGTGAAGAAATATAAAATATGAACAGACTTATGAAACTAGTAAGGAAGTTGAATCAGTGATCAAAAACCTTCCAACAAAGAAAAGCCCAAGTCCAGATGGTATCACCTGAGCATTCTACCAAAAGTCTATTTTTTTAACCCGTTTATTTGTTTATTTTGAGAGACAGAGAGCACATGCAAACATGGGAGGGGCAGAAAGACAGGAAGAGAGAGAATCCCAAGCAGGCTCCATGTTGTCAGCACAAAGCCCAACTTAGGCCTCGATCTTACACACTCTGAGATCATGACCTGAGCTGAAATCAAGAGTTGGATGCTTAACCAACTGAGCCACCCAGGTGCCCCTGTTTTAAAGTTTTTTTTTTTTTTCTACCCAGGTTTAAAGAATTTTGCCAATCCTTCCCAAATTCCTCCAAAAATGAAGAGGGAACACTTCCAAATTCATTTTATGAGGCCCATTACCCTGATACCAAAACCAGATAAGGACACTACAAAAGAAAAAAAGAAAAAAAAAAAAAAAAAAAGAACGGCAGACCAATATCCTTGATGAATATTGATGAAAAATTCTCAACAAAATACTAGCAAACAGAATTCAGCAGCATGTTAAAAGGATGATACACCATGATAGTGGGATTTATTCCTGGAATGCAAGGGTAGTTCAACATGTGAAAAATCAGTCAATGTCACATTAATAGAATAAAGGATACAAACCACATGATCATCTCAATTGATGCAGAGAAAGCTTTTAATGAAATTCAACACATTTTAATGGTAAAAATACACAACAAACTAGAAATAGAAGAAAATTATCTCAACATAATAAAGGCCATATATTAAAAGCTCACAGCAAACATCATACTCAGTGGTGAGAAAGTGAAAGTTTTTCCTCTAAGTACAAGAACAACTCAAGGGTGCCCACTTTCACAACTTCTACTTAGTATAGTACTGGAAGTGTTAGCCAGAGCAATTAGGCAAGAAAAAGACATAAATGACACCTAAATTAGAAAGGAAAAAGTAAAATGACCTCTCTTCACTGAAGGCACAATACAGAAAACTAAAAATTCCTTGGGGAAAAAAACAAAACAAAACAAAAAACCTGTTCCAGTAAATAAATTAAGCAAAGTTGCAGAATACAAAATCAACATGCAAAAATCAGTTGTGTTTTTGTATACAAACAATAAACAACTAAAAGGAAATTAAGGAATTAAATTACAAGGAAATGGAAATTAAGAAAACAATCCCATTTATAATAGCATTGAAGCAATAAAATACTTAGGAATAAACTTAACAAAGGAGGCAAAAAATTTATAAATTGAAATCCATAAAACATTGCTGAAAGAAATTAAAGACAATGCAAATAATGAGAAGACATCTCATATTCATGAATTGGAAGACAATATTACCGAAATGTCTATACTACCCAAAGAGATCTATAAATTCACAGGGATCTCTATCAAAACCCCAGTGGCAATTTTTGCAGATACAGAAAAAACAATCCTAAAATTCATATGGAATTGCAAAGGACCTGAAATAGCCAAAACAATCTTGAGAAAGAAAAACATATCTGGAAGTTTCATATATCCTGATTTCAAAACATATAACAAAGCTACACCAATCAAAACAATACGATACTGGCATACAGACGGACATATAGACCAATGTAACAGAATTGAGAGGCCAGCAAGAAACCCTCAAGTATATAGTCAGATGATTTTAAACAAGGGTTCCATGACGACACAAAGGGGAGAGAATAGTCTCTCCAACACATGGTACTGGGAAAACTGTATATCCACATACAAAAGAATGAAATTGGACCCTTATCTTACAACATATATAATAATTAACTAAGAGTGGATGAAAGACCTAAATGTAAGGCCTGAAACTATACAAATCTAAGAAAAAAATGTAGGAGAAATCTTCATGACATTGGATTTGGAAATGCTTTCTTAGATATAACACCAAAATCATATACCACGAAAACTAACATAGACAAATAGGACTACATCAAAATTAAAAACTGTGCAGCAAATTAAACAATCAACAGAGTCAAAAGGCAATCTACCAAATGGGAGGAAATATTTACTAACTATGTATCTGATAAGAGATTAATATCTGTAATACATAAAGAACTCCTAAAACTCGACAACAAAGAAACAAAGAAACTCAGTTAAAAATGGGTAAGAAACTTGAAACAGACATTTCTCCAAAGAAAATGTACACATGGCCAACAAACATGAAAAGATCCTCAGCATCCTAATATCAGGGAAATGAAAATCGAAATCGCAATGAGGTATTAATCCATGCCCAGTAGGATGGCAGCTATCAGAAAGAAAGAGGGAAAGAGAAAGAAGGAGAGAGGAAGGGATGGAGGGAGAGATGGAAGAAGAACAAGCATTGGCAAAGCTGTGGAGATATTGGAACCCTTGCTCACTGTTAGTAGGAATGTAAAATGATGCAGCTACTATGGAAAACAGCACTCACGTTCCTCAAAAAATTAAAAATAGAATTACCATATGATCTAGCAATCACACCTCCATATACTTTGGATATATATGCAAAATAATTGAAAACAGGATCTTGAAGAGAATCTGCACACATATTCATTACAAATCATTCACAATAGCTGAGAGGTAAAAGTAAAAAAAAAAAAAAGTCTATCAATGGATGAATGGATAAGTAAAATGTGATTCATATACACAATGGAATATTATTCAGCCTTAAGAAAGAAGAAAAAACTGTCATATGCTATAATGTGGATGAACCTTGAGAACATTATGCTAAGTGAAATACGCCAATCACAAAAAGACAAATTGAATGATTCTACTTATATGAGATATCAAAGGTAGTCAAACTCTTAGCAACAAAGTAGAATGGGAGTTGTCAGGGGCTTTAAGTAGGGGAACAAGGGCTCAACAAGTATAGTTTTAATTGTTTGACATGAAAAAGTTCTAGAGATCTGTTGCATAATAATGTGCACATGGTTAATACTATTGTACAGTAAACCTTAAAATCATTAAGATGATAAATTTTGGTATGTGCTTTTTACCATATTTTTTAAATGTATGAAAAATACCTAATCTTAGTGGTAATCAAAGACATACCAAATAAAATGCTGAGATACTATTCTGCCTTTCCATTTAGCAAAGAAAAAAAATAACCAGTGATAGCAGGTTATAACAGGTAGTAAACTGACTTTTTGGAAAGTAATTTGGCAATACACAGGAAAAACCTTAACAATAGCTTTACCACCCTCTCACAACTTGCTCTTTCCTTCATTAACATATACTTAGCATTTATTATGTTCCATCTAGAGGGCACGGCCCTGAAAAAAGAGGCACGGTCCTTATATGAAACTTGTAGTGTGGTGGCAGATATTAAATGCTACAAACTATATAGCGAGAACTTAATCTACTCTATAATTTATAAGGATTAGTAAAGTGCCCAGAAGAAGAGCTGGGGATGTGGTGACTGCACCAAAATGTTCATTTCAGCATGATTAATAAAGTATTGAAATTGGAAACATAAACAGAAGGGCTAACTCTGCAAGCTCTTGCAAAGACGTCCATTGTGAAACTCTCCCAATTATTTAAAAAAATGTTTTCAATGGCCATCTGAGGTAGTCATTAGAACTATTGCCAAATAGTCCAATTCTCTTCCTTCCTTCCTCTCCTTTCCTACCTTCTTTGAAGTTAGCACGGACATGTGACTTGAATTGATCGATGAAATGTAAGCAAGTGATGTTTCCCTTCTAGGAAGACTTAAAAAAAAATTTTTTTTTAATGTTTATTTATTTTTGAGAGAGAGAGACAGAGTGTGAGCAGGGAAGGGACAGAGAGAGGGAGAGACAGAATCCGAAGCAGGCTCCAGGCTCTGAGCCATCAGCACAGATCTCGACACGGGGCTCAAACTCATGTACTGTGAGATCATGACCTGAGCCGAAGTCAGTCGTTTAACCGACTGAGGCACCCAGTTGCCCCTAGGAAGACTTTAAAAGCCAGCACAGGGTGCCCATATTTTCTTATTCTGCTTTAGTGATTGTGAATGCTTGTGTCTAAGTAGTGCTTCCATCAGCATCAGTATGGATCCCTGAATCTGAATGAGCACTTTCCCTGTCAATCTACATTAGACACATAACATGAGCAAAAAATAAATCTTTGCTGTGTTAAGTCACTAAGATTTGAGGAATTATATTACCACAGGATCTAGACTGATATAGTGCCTCTACTCTCTGGGGAAAATGCTAATTACATTAAATGGTATAAAAGAATACAATAAAAATTGTATACTCTATGAGTGTACTTTTACTTTACAAGAATCTTATCTCTAGAAAAAAGACTAAAAAGTACACACACCTAAATATTGATAATGATTGTCTTTTTATGGATATGTGGGGGATTTTTCCTACCTCTTTTTGGCATGCATTCATAGATTATCTTTTTTTTTTTTTTTAACTTATTTTTGAGACAGAGAGAGACAGAGCATGAACGGGGAGGGTCAGAGAGAGGGAGACACAGAATCTGAAACAGGCTCCAGGCTCTGAGCTGTCAACACAGACCCCGACGCGGGGCTCGAGTTCACGGACCGCGAGATCATGACCTGAGCCGAAGACGGCTGCTTAACCGACTGAGCCACCCAGGCGCCCCCATAGATTATCTTTAATGGGTAAAATAACAGTTCTTATCAAGCACAGAAGTCACAATAAGAAATGTTCAGAAGGGAACTCTATCATTTAATATTTGCAAACTAAAAGTTTTCCAGAAAGAAGGGATTCTCTCTTCACATAAACATGCTCCCCCGAAAAGTGGGATCTACTTGGCCAATGTTTCAAACTATTCAGTATATAGTTATGCTTATCCACAAACTTGCAACCTAACACTATGTGTGTTATATCCTGTATTAAGTAAGCTCAAACCCTAAAAAAATTTTGTTGCTAAGGGTCTTATTTCTTTTCCTTTCTAGATTCCCAGTTCAATACCTAGTTCTATTCAGGTCCCCGAATCCATATCAGGTACAAATCAATCCAGTTAAATATTGCTTTATTTAAAGAACATCATTGACCTGTTTTACTCAGAAATAAGCTAAGTCACTGGTCAGGAAAAAGTGACTTTACTTTTGGCTGTACAGCCTATTCCCCAGGGAACTTGATTTCTACTGCAATCTCCCCATCCCTTTTACTGTGAAGATAATGATATTGCTAACACAAGATATTTCCAATTAACTTAAAATGGCTTAAAATATTTATGGTCCACTGCTTTTACATAATGGCATGTAGTTTACATCATGGTTGAAAGGTCTCTTTAGATGCCGTAAAATGCCTACATCTTTATTTTTAAAAAAATCAGCTACGATTATGAAACATTTTGTAGTAATCATGAAATGTTATCATTTTTTCCTAACAATAAGAAACTCTTGATCACGAAAGCATACGACATAAAGCATAAACCCATACCATAATCAACCACATTCATGACACGATCAACAATGATATCACGTGACATCTACTTTTCTTTGGTATTTGCATGACATATTTTTCCATCTTTTTATTTTTCAAACTTTTATTTCCTTATCTTCTAAATATGTCTCCCGAAAGGTTTTAAAATCCATCTGATAGCCTTTGTTTTGCAAATACAACATTTACCCCATACGTATATAATGTAGTTACTGAAGCATTTGGGTTTATAGCTACCCGTATGTGTACTTTTGTCCCAATGTTCAAATTTTCCTCTTCTTTCATTAGCATTGGCTCATGTTCAATTATTTTATTTGTAACCTGTTAGCATGGAAATTACACACTCTTTTACTATTCTTCTAGGGGTTATTCTAACGATTACAAAATGTGTCATTAGCTTATCAAAGGACTAATATTTGCCTGATACTTCTATTTTGTCCCAGAAAATGCAGAAAACTTAGGACGTCTTATCTTTTAACCTCTCTTAGAACAATGAGGGAGCAACAGACAGGACAAAGAATTAAAGGAAGAGAAAAGGCTGAATGTGTTACCTGGAGCTCAGACTCCTATTCAACCTTTGAGAGCAGATTGCTGGCCTCCTCGAGGGAAAAAACACATTCCATCACTACTTACGCAAACCCCTAGTTTAAACATGATACCCAGCATTCACTTTCAGTTCTATAATGAGCTGGTTCTCATCACAGAAAGAATAAAACATTTGACCTTCTTCTCTCCACCTGGAGACCCAACAACATTCTTTTCCCATCCATGCCCCTCCCTCTACCCACAGAAAGGGAGAGAAATGCTTGTCATCCATGAAGGTAGGGAACACTTCCATGAGGACTGCACTGGAGCTTATCACAGCATACTAGTCAGCAGGAAGCAAGAAACGCATTTCCAACCACATCTGCAGTTTGGTTCAGTTCCTGCTCCTATAGCAAAGGAGAGCTCTTATGAGTGCTCGACGCAGACTGTGCAGAGGAAGAGCCTCTCTAAGGATACAACTTTGGAAACCAGTATAAGCCTTGGAAACCTTCACAGTAGTTCACATCACTGAGCATCAGATGGACTCGGGACCTCCATGACCAAGAAACCCAGGAACGGAATCACATTCAGAGCATGCAGAGCCTGATATGTTAAAATACAGGGATGGCTCCAATTTTCTTACATGGCAAGATAAATGTATGTCAATAATCAGCAAGGTCACTGTTACACAACTTCCAGCAAGACTTGAAGTCTTTGGCGGACAGGGGTTATACTGTTGCTGCTACATTTGAAACTATACTGTGGGGCTCCATAACCGAGACCCAGCTAGTGGTCACTGCAAGAGGGATCATGAAAAACTGGTTCCTGATACAGGTGGCACTGAGACTTAAAACCAATGCCCACATCCAATACGTGTTATCCATCCATTGTTGACTATTCCCAATGATAGGAGATTCTTAATACAATATAATCCTGCCTCACTTATCAATGGAACGCAAATAATAAGAGTCCATATTATGCTAGAAAGCAGCTAATGGGTCACAGAAATCTTGTGTTTCATCATTCCAACCCATTTATATCATATTTCAATTACAACTTGACCTATAGATGAGGAACTGTCAGAAAGACTTCAAGAAGACTACCTAGTATTTTGATTCACCAGACAACCAAAAGCAACAAAGAAAAGAGAAGGTCAACCCATGTTGATTCTTCAACTAGATCTTCTGAAAATTTCACCAGAGCCACAAAGCCAAACAAGCACTAAGTCTTCGCTAGATACTTCAGCTACCCACATTGAGTCCCCCTATGACTCCCATATCCATTTCAGACACGTTACAATAGAGCACAGATACCACCTCAGGATGGGGGTCTCTCTGCGCTAATTAAAACAGTAACAACAACAACACTACATTAACAACGTGTAACAGAAGGATGGATGTCCTTTGAAACTATATTATGAGGGTATTTCTTTAGAGATTTATTCATGGCACTTTGCAGGGAAGCAATGGCAGTGATGTTATTATGACAAACATTAAAGTCACTATCCACAGCATTTAATATGTTTAAATAAATTCTCCTTTCAGAAATAACTGTAAGATGTATTAGCTAAGAAGGGAGAATGATAAAGGTCTCTGAGCATCTACAAGTTCCTTGCTCGTCTTATTTCCTGCTACTCAAAGTAACTGGGACTCAGGAATTCAGCAAACAACTGCCAATCTAGGGAGGGAGTGTCCACAAACAATGCTGCGATTCAAATATGAATACGCAAAACACATCTCCAAGCGTCCAAGGTAGTTTAGAGGTGTGTCTGAAAGGATGGGTTTAGAAGTCATGACTGACGGAAAGGAGAATGATTTCCAGCCACATCTGAGCTAATGCTTTTGGAAGAGCAAAACAGCCTGGACTCAGAGAGCAGCCTGCCTCCCCACACAAAGCTGTGTGGCTGGCCTTGTCATTGCACAGCGTAAATCCAATGTCAACGTCGGCAAGAGCCAGCAGCACAAACACGCAGTTGCCCAGTGCAGCGCTGGTCCCCGAATGAAAACAATGAGCATGTATGGCATTCATATCCTAAAGCAGTTTCAATCGTGTTTCATGAATTAACTAACAAAAACATTCCCAACAGAAGATGGTCAGGTGATCTCGCTGAAGAAACACCTGTGTAAAAAGAGTAAAAACGGAGCATATTTCAGTCTTCGATCGGCATCTATCCCCTTCTGTAAGAACAGTGATCAGAATAAATCATGATGGCAAAATACAGACATTGAGCTCTATGTGTAATGACTAAAGAAAACTGGCTAATACATTTAGGAGGAGACCAAGCCCAACTCTTGGGAAGACTTCATAGTCTTTTGGAACCCTATGTCACCCCTCTGTCTGAGACAGTACAGCAGCTTTATAATGAAGTGAACAACTTCTCAGAGCTGCAGTTTTTAACATCACTGATTGCCTGTCCCCAGGCGACATCTACGGTAGTAAATGCACCTTGCTTATGGGACTCCCAGTTGGAGACAGTGACAGGTTCAGCTGCATGCTGTGGAGGGTACAATGACTCACACGTTCCATGGTACAATAAACACTACTGTAGACCTAAAGGATCTTTGACCCTGACTTCAAAATGTGTTTGTGCGTATGCCTGTGTACACGTATACACAAGCATGTGCACATCAGTTTTAAAGCAGGGAACATGGTCCATTCCTGGGTAGTCTCCTGCCTTCCAGATACACCTGGAGCAAAATCCAAACCCCCACAGCTCTGAAGAATCAGCCTCCACCCATTTCCTCTTGAGCCCTTCTACTCCCTCCCCTCCCTACACAGGCATCCTCTCTACCCCAATACCTCTTCCTACTTTCTAGAAGCTCTAGTGTAGATCTGCACATGTCTGGATACTTCTCTGGTCATTCTAGTCTCTCTGTAAATATTTTACCTAGGTTCTTCTGAGCTTCCCATCTAAAACAGTTCCCTACCTGTCATGTTCCAGTCTCTCACCTGCGCTGTTTTCTCTGTAGCGAGACACTATCTGCCCTGGTGTAACTTGTTTGTTTTGTCAAAGGACAATGAGAACACCACTCAGTATCTGAAATCAAATACAAGACTGAATTTATTGTTCACTATAATACAGATGAGCAATTCTGGCCAAAAGGTGCCTCCAAGCAAAACAGAGGGCTGATCTCATCGAAGCCTTTGGAAAATGTGGAGCTCGATGACTGGCCGATGTTCAGAGGCATATGTGGGCTAACATCAGGTAGGTGCTCAGCTAAGGCTCTTATTGATTGGCTGGCGCTCAGAGGCAGGGGTTCTGGAGAGTATCCACCCTTAACTGGTTGACTTTCAGAAATGAGGAACTGACACCGGTTTGTTTTAAAGCCAGTTCCAACCAAGACAAGCTGGTGTTGACCAAATGAGCAGATTTAAAATTGGTTCTGATGGCTACCTGTCACCATGGCTACAGAACAATCAGGCTTTTCCTAAGTTTGTGGGAAATGTGATTTTATGATTCTCTAAAGGTAACCTCCACGTGATCAGGTTTGTCTGTTTTATTCGCCCAATATCCCAGTACCTACTACAACACCTGGCACATTCACTGTTGGATGAATAAATGAATGTTTTTGGGGCAGGATCACGAATAATAAGCACTTTTATTTTAAGGTTTGCTCTTTATTCTCAGAGCATACTATAGCAGGAAAGAGCATGGCTTTATAAATCATACAGTCCTGGCTCTGAACTTTGACTCTGCCATTAACTGGCTTATGACCTTCCTGAATCTCAATTTCATTATTTGAAAGAAGGGTGGGGGAAAAGAACACCAGTATCTACCTCCCAAGGTCTCTGAGGATTATATAAATAATGCCCAGTTTCTAGCATGTTAAGTGTTCGAAAATATGAATCATGTATATTACTCCTTGCCTCCAAGGCTTTCTGAAAGGCTCAGAGAAAACATTTCAGATCACAAAACCCAGGATACTCTCGTCTGGCCCTATGGAAAGGCACAGAGCGAGGTCTGAAATAAGATACTCCAAGAGGCCCTCCTGACCCCACATCCTCTCTCATCCCCTCTCCTCCAACTCCCCCAACAGCAGCCCCCCACTACTGCCCAGATTTTCACCTCCCTTCATCCCCGCTCTCACAGGCCAATCACTCCTGATATTCCCAGCACTAACATCTCCCAAGCCTGCAGCTACGTTAACTGAGTTAAATCATTTTCTCCCCAAAGAAACATTATTTAGCAAGTGCACTATGTTGATCTGTTTATTTGACTATCCCCGTCCAACTCACTGCAGCTTATCATATAGCAGAAACCTGACACAGTGAGACAAAGGGTACGTTTTAAAGGGACACTCAGACACTGAATTGGACTTATTGGGGCAGAGGATGCTACAGGCCTTGAGGTTCAAGGTAAAGTCCATCTACTCTGTTGCTTTGCCCAAATCCAGTCTCAGCAAAAGTGATAGTTTTCTAGGTCTTCATAAGATTTAACGTTCTCTCTCTCTTTCTCCTCCTTCCTTCTTCCTTCCTTCCTTCTCTCTCTCTGTCTCTGTCTCTCTGTCTGTCTCTATCTCTGTCTCTGTCTCTATCTCTGTCTCTCTCTGTCTCTCTCTCTTTCTCTCTCTCTCTCTCTCTCTCTCTCACACACACACACACACACACACACACACACACACACACACATACACACAGCACTTCACTCAGCAGCACTGTCCCCAGCTCTTGCCAATCAGAATCTCTTGTACCTTTAATTAGGCTTATAGGCACAAAGGAGCCTCAGGCTAACTACTCCTTTGGAACTGTCTGAAAACTGACAAGAACTGAGTGTATCTGCTCATACTGACAGCGAACTATACTCCCTCTACAAGACACTGTTTCACATTATCTGGATTTTGTTACAGCATTATTGTTCCTGGATCTCATTAATCCAGACACATTAAACTGTGCCCTGTGTGAAATGTAATAAAGACCACAGTAAGGCCTGTGGGGAGATGGCCCTGGGTTTGAATCTTCTCTGTCCCACTTACTAGCTGTGTCATTCTGGGAAAGCTGCCTAAGCCCACTGAGCCGATGTATGCCCCCATCATGTGAAACTGTTCCGAGGATTCCAACATGTAAGCCATAGGCACAGAGCAGGTACTCATCAGGTAGCAGCTTAAAATAGGCAGGGGGACCCAACACTCCACAGGCTGCCAGAGCTGGGTATAAGGCTACCAATGACTTTGGGAAAGAATTTCAGAGAAGATACAGGATCAATGGGAGTATATGTTCTCTTGGAAAACGGGATAGTCAGGAACAGTGGGAACCCACTTGATTCGGCACAGGCCCGGAATAGAACTGGTTTCCCATCCCATGGTTGAGACATAAAACCTTCTGAAGGATTCTTATGGGTCCCCTGTGAAATTGACCCAAGTAAAGAAAGTCAGTGCTAGCCACATATTTGACCTCTGTATGCACATTCAACGTCAGGAATAAGAAAGTGTGGTAGGGGCGCCAGGGTGGCTCAGTTGATTAAGTGTCCCACTCTTGATTTTGGCTCACGGCATGATCTCACATGATCTCACATGAGCCCACATGGGGCTCTTTGCCATGTGTGGAGCCTGCTTGGGATTTCCCCTTCTCTCTGCCCCTCCTCCTCTCCTTCTCATGCTCATTTTCTCCCTCTGAATAAATAAACAAATTTTTTAAAAAAGAAAAAGAAAGTGTGGAGAATTGCTGGAGGGCACGCGTTCTTGTGAGGGTTCTGGGAAAGACCTAAGGCTTCTCTCAAGTTAGCCATTGAAAGTCACAATTTCATTTGCTCCGGTTCTCACGAAGGCACCACCTGGTGGCTGCTACCAGAAACGACAGTGCAGAATTCGCCTCTCAACCTCTTCCAGCAACCCATTCGTTATTTTTTTCTTTATTAGTCCAGCAAATACTTACTGAGTCCTTATTATGTGCCAGACAAGTGCTAAGCGCTGGATATACAAAGCAGAATAAGATTCAGTGGCGGCTCTCAGTGAGCTCACGGTCAAGACAACTGCTGAGGAATGGAGTTGCATGTAGCCAGAAGAGTAAAGATCAAGATCCTGCTCTCACTTGGACCACGTCTGGCCCTCCAGCCTCCCTCACCTCAGGAGAATTATCTGCCAATCAATGGCACTCCTCTTCTTGAGTGTACCAAGGCCTTTCTATCTCATCCCTCCTGCCTCTATTATCCTTTACACCTGCACCAGACCGAGCCTCATTCCATGTTCAAAATGAAACGTCCTGCCCCATCTTCCCCTGACGAAGGCTTGGATTTGGGAGGGAATGCTGTTCGTTTTCTTGTTTTGTAGGGTTGAACTGCTTCCCGTGACTCATCCTGCCCCGGAATGTTTCCGTTTTCATTCCTATCCTTCCCTTTCTCCCTTTCCTTCTGCTAAGAAACGGACAAGTGAAAGACAATGGGTGAAGAACTAAAAGGAACGTTCCAGTCCTGCTTTTCTCCCCAGCTGCATCCCCTGACATTTTAAGCAGACATTTTCAGAACCCTTATTTCAGAATTTCCTGTGGCACGTTCTAGTGCACATCTCGTTTTAATCCCTTGAGGATAAATTTGCTTTCGGGAAATAGTCAAATTTTAAATGGAGTCCCTACTGATGACTCAGATAGGTGACTGAACTGGGTTCATGTCATCATGAGTCCAAAAATGAGTCGTAGCTATTAAAGAAGGAAATTGACTTTCTTGAGTAGCTGGAAGGCAATTTAGAAAGGGAGTTCCTCCAAATGTATTTTGAGCTCTGAGAAGCTTTAGTGAAATAAGTATATATCTCCCAAGGCCCTTACTTAGAAAAGTTATACTCATTTTAGATGCGTACGTTTTCTCAGTATTTTAGGATCACATGTGAAACAGTCCTAAGGAAATCAAGGGAGAAGGCAGGTTGGGGTGATCAGGACTGGGAGAGCTACAGGTGCTCGGGGGATGTCCCGGCACATCCTCTGAAGTGAGGCTTGGCCTACAACAGGCGGGACACCTCTTCTAAATGAGCGGAGGCTGGAGATAAAGATGGGTACAGGTGACAGGTGAGAGGAGGTAAGTCCGAGCTGGGGCACGATGAGAGAGTGAGTTTACACAGACGGAATGAAAAAGTGCTCCCCTTGTGAGCCTAGGTAAAGCTGCATTTACCTACACGACACATTTGTATATGCCCAGCAAAGGCTATCACTGGAGGGAACGCAGATGTAAAACTGGAAGACAGGTGGAGGAGGGCCCAGTTACGAAAGGCTTTGAACGCTATCCCAAAATGTTTGGACACTTCCCCACGGATGCCAGGAAGCATGAAAGAATTCTGAGCAGAGGAGTCAAGAGATCAAGGTGGGGTCTTGATCACATGTAACAGCAGGGTGGGGGCAGCCCAGGCTCAAGATTGGGAGAGGCCCGTGGATTTGGTCAGATAGGAGTTCAGATCCTGGTTTCACCACTTGCTGGATCGGTAAGCAACTGTGGGAAGGTCTGCTTCTCCATCTGCAGAATGAGAACAATGCCAGCATCGTAAAGTCCTTGTGAGGATCCCATATCTGGCACTGAGTCGGCGTTCCAACGATGGCTTATGTGCTCCAGCATGTTGCTGGTAATAGGTCAGGAGAAGACACAGCCTACCAGCCAAGGAAGATCACTTAGGACATGGTAACTGTGATTCCGAAATGCAAAGGCAACGTGCTCAACCAAGCAATGGTGTCCCTCCCACAAAGGCAGTGGAAATGAAGCGTTTGCTGCCACACGTATTTCAAAGACAGTCAAAGAGGTCTGGTGATTAGATAAAGAAAGAGGAGGGAAGGGCCAGGTTCAGACCTAGAGCCTGGGCGCTGGGAGAATGTGGTGCCACCAGCAGAGACAGGGAGGGAATGGTGGGGTTCCACGTCGGACAGGCTCTGTCTGGGCAAGATGCGGAGTGGAGCTCTGAAGCAACCTGGATTTGTTCCTTCAGTCCTTTGGAGACTCTGCTCTTCCCAAATATGCCCCCAGCACAGAAGCTTTCCCGAACCAGCCCGACATGCACAGTCACTCTCCACCCCGCTTCTTCACAGCACACTGAACTATCCAACACAGTGTATGTTTGTTTCTTGTCTGGCTACCTGCTCAATAAAACATGCTCCAAGAGGGACAGGGTTCATTTTGTTTTGCTCCACCTCCCTGCGGTGACACAGTCTCTTGTAGTTAAAACAGTGCCTGGCACAGAGTAGACGGTCAATATATAATAGTTGTTGTTATTAACGTGGTTTCTAAAGTGCCTGGCATATAAAACACCTTCAATAAGATTAGCATTTATTGGTGACTATCTCCAAAAAAAACTGTAAAAAGAGAAAGGCAGAGGGGAAGTACTATACCTTGGAGAAATCACACTTACTCACCAGAAAGAGGAAGAATTAATAGAGCCGGCCACTGGGGTTATAGATTGGACAGGTTAGGCCTATTAGAGGGCAAAGAAGAGAGGGGAGATCTGCCCCCGGGAGGCCACATCTCAGACCATGTAACCATAGGCTACTGCTGAAAACAGAAAAGGGAGGCAAAATTAGTTCATCCTGGGACAGGTCAGCAACTATGAAAGGGGAAGAATGAGTATTTTTTGGCAACAGAAAAGCAAGGCGCTTAGGCTAAGCAGATTTCTGACTATAAGAAACTGACCTGCAATGGCCTCCTTGGCCCCATCCTGCCCTTTTCTCTTGTCAAATCGTTTGGAAATCCAGATTCTGGCAGAGTTCACAAGCGCTCACTTCGCTGGGAGACCAAACATCAAGCTAATTAGCAGATTCATAATTGACTGCTCCAGATACACAGGATTGCAAGATCAGCTCCTCTAACAAATATGCCTATTACGCATTGAGAAAGTTTTTGGCAAAGTCATTAACACAAGTTCACAGTGAAACAGGTCTATGCTGCTGGCGGAACAGAAGTTCCACCATTTCTCAGCCTCTCCTAGATAATAGATCAGGGCTCACAGAAGCCACAACTGCTCCAGCATCTCCTCCCAAATAGCATCAGGTAACACGCAATATTCCACAATACTTTTACAAGCACTGAGCCAAAATTCCCAAGGCTGTCTTTGGATTCAAACTAAAATGCTGCTAGATTAGGTGGTGAACAAGGGTGAGCGGAGGTGAAAGGCCCTGGAGTCCATCCTCAAGCCATTAAGTGAGATTATAATGTCAGCCATGTGCAACCTCGTAATCACAAAAATCTAATGACCGCTGACTCCGTCTTTATAGAGGCTTTGACTTCTGAATATGAATAAGTAAACCAAGAGGACATAAAAAAAATAACCCACCTCTCTGTAACCTTTCAGAAATCACAGGCATGACAACATATCCTTAAAACATGTCTTAGTTGACCTGGAAGAAATATTTCTCGAAAATCTTACCAACATGGGGAATGCCAGGTCTTTATTCCCTGAGGCTCTATTATGCTGAGAAGGAAGAGTATTCCTGTTCCTGCTTCAACTGTTGAAAACTCCTTAAAAAACCTGCTTCAAAATCATTTAAATCTACCTCAAATTGCAAATTCTCACCAATGCAATCATGATTCTATTCTAGAATTACCAGATAAGCTGACTGCATCAATATCTCAGGAATATTGGCTAAAAAATAGTGCCCACCTTTATGATAGTCACTTTGAGAAGGGGCACAGTTAATACCCAGTGCTACCACTGTTCAGGCCATTTAAGAAGAAAGAGTGTCTGGGGTGCCTGAGTGGCTCAGTTGGTTAAGTGTCTGACTCTTGGTTTCAGCTCAGGTTGTGATCTCATGGTTCATAGGTTTTGAGCCCCACATCAGGCTCTGCACTGACAGTGCGGAGCCTGCTTGGGATTCTCTCTCTCTTTCCCTCTCTCCCTCCCTCTCTCTTTCTTTCTCTCTGACCCTCCCCAACCTGTGCTCTCTATCTCTCTCAAAATAAACAAATAAAAACTTTAAAAAAAAAAAAAAGAGGAAGGAATGTCTGATAAAGTTGAGTTCCTAGCTTTGGTGCTGCCTCTGACAAACTGCTGGGCCAGTTACTTAACTTTTCCACTTAAAAAGAGCTATGAGGTCTTTGTAAGAATTATATGAGCTGATAGCAAAGGAATCTGCATGCTGCCTGGCTCATGGTTAGTTCCTTTAGGGATCCAATATTTGAGTTTTGCTTTTTGTTTTATTGGATTTCACTTTGCTTTATTCCAGCAAGATGGTAACCTAAGATGACACAGTCTCATGCTCCTGCCACGAGCACCTAGAAATAGCCGTTCCTTCTTAAATGCATAGTTGAACCTGCAATAAAGAAGGGGAAATGAGCAGGTGTCAGAAACGAAGCAGCAACTGAAAATCAGAAGCAAGCAGAGGAATCAACTGGGCAGCTGCCTTGAGGGGCCAGGGCCGTCATCGGGAAGAGGATGGAGTAGAACAAGTAGTGAGCCAGGAACAGTAAGGGTTTAGATTTCAGCTAGCACATTGGGACCAGAAACAAAGCCCAAAGGGCCTGCCGAAGGTAGGCCTGCTGCCCTGAAGGAGGCCCCTCAAAGCTCTGCAACCACCGGGGAAAAAGGGCTAAAGAGCATTCTCCCACCAAGTCAGATCACCTGTAAATCTCTATTTAATATTACAAAAGGAGAACAAAAAGCTCCCTGCAAAATTTAAACCCTAGATCTCTGCTTCTGGGGTACAATTTTAGGCGAGCTGCGCGCTCCACAAATGCCCAACATGAGAAGTTCACATAAAAATTGGTCCTGGGACAATGAGAGGTATGGGAAAACTAGAGCAAAACTCCCACGACCCATGCTTCAGGCAACTCCCGTGGAAAACTCGGGCCCACTAAGCTCACAAGTTACAAAAACACATTAAGCAGGAGGATTCTAAGCCCCAAGAACTGGAAACAGAATAATCTAAAAGACAATAGAATTAAGTATATTTAATAGGAGAGAAAAACAAATCTCAAATGCTAAAAACACATTTGAACACATTGAACATTCATTCATGATTTTTTTTAGATAACGAAACAAACAAGAAAACATTTCTTATAAGTCTAAGAATAGAAGGACATTTTCTTAACCCAGTAAGGGGTACACATCAACCAACCTACAGGCACATCATTACAAGCTCTCCTTTTAAAGCCAGGAGTAAGAAGGTTCTATCATGCCTCAGGAAATTTTATGTAATAGGCCTAATAACAAATACTTCAGGCTTTGCAAACTAGAAATCTGCTGTCCAAACTAGTCAATTCTGCCACTGTAATGCAAAATGAGCCGTAGACAGTATGAGTGTGAGTGTGTTTGGATAAAACTTTATTTACAAAGGCAGTATAGTGGAAATTGAGGCCAGTACCGTAATACAAGAAAAATAAGTGTAAGTCACTGTAATATTGCAATGCAATAAGAAATTTAGATTTGGTCTTTGCCTCTGGTTCCTAGCACAGAGCTCCTAAAACGCCAGGAATTTGTAAGAGGAGTGTCTTTTGTTATTCATAATCAGTCCCCTTCAACCACACCTGAATTTATGCTAATGAAATGACTCCTGAGAATTGTGACTGGTTACCAGTAGGGAGGGGAGAAGGGCCGGCGATTGAGTTCAAACACCAATTGCCAATGATTTAATCCATCATGCTTATGTAATGGAACTTCCAGAAAAACCCAAAATGATGGAGTTTGGAGACCTTCTGGGTTGGTGAATACATAGAGGTGCCAGGAGAGAGGTGCATCTGGGCAGGGCATGGGAGCTCCACTACCCCCCTCCCTATACCTTGCCCTATGTATGCATCTCTTCCATTTGGCTGTTCCTGAGCTGTATCCTTTATAAGCCAGCAAAAGTGAAGTGAAGCACTTTCCTGTCTTCTATGTTCTACCAAATCATCAAACCTGAGGAAGAGGTCATAGGTGCCCCCAATTTATAGTCAGTCAGAAGTATGGGAAACCCAGACTTGTGAGTGGTATCTGAAGTGGGGAGTGTCTTGTGGGACTGAGCTCATTAACCTGTGGGCTGTGCACTAACTCCAGGTAGTTCATGCCAGAATTGAACCAAATTGTTGGACACCCAGTTTGTGTCTGCAAAAAACTGGAGAGTGTAATGTGGGAAAAACCCACACGTTTGGTGTCAGAAATGTTCCAAGTAGAGACATAGTTTAGTCATGCAACTTCGGGGGGAAAAAAATCTGTCATTATCAAAGATTATATATCTGTCTGTATAGGAAATGTAAGAGTATCTATAGTAAAACATGAAAATTAATGAGAATTCAGCAAGGTATACAAAAACAAATAATGTCCCTATACACCAGCAATAACAGGAAGAGATAATAAAAAAGATGCCGTTAACAACGGCAACGTAGACCGTGGGAAACTTAGGAAGACATTTAACAAAGATACATAAGAAGTATGGCAAAAAATTATGAAATTCTACCTAAAGGCATAAAAAAAGAACTTCATAGACAACTATTCCATATTTGTGGATGAGAAGATTCAGTATCATCTGAGGGGGTAAATTCTCACCATATATCTGTAAAACGTCTCAGTAATTCCAACAAAAGCAAAAATGAGGCTTCTACAGTCCACAAATATATTTGAACGTGTAAAGAGCCTGGCGTAGTAAAGCAGCACTAAAGGTGAAACTGAACCTAGGCCTATAAGCCTAAAGTAATTAAAGAGAGGCTGGGCCACCTTGGACAAACACACCCTAACGAAGAACACAAAGCCATGGAACACATCCTCACACCATAAGGGACTGTGGTAAGTGACAGCCCTGAAAAGATTCAGTATATGGAACGGAGACAACTGGTCACCCGTATGGAAAGAGGTTAGAGTAGATTCCAGCATCGTACTAATATACAAAAATTAATTCGAAGTCACTTAAAGCATTACATTTCAAAACTTTTAAAAGAAGGGTTAGAAACAATTTTTCTGACATTAGGGAAAAGGAGGATTTCATCAACAACACACAAAAACAGCATAGACTATAATAAAGAAATTAATATACTGTATTCAAACTTAGCACTGCTTTCAAATAAATGACATCATTAAAAAGTGAAAACATAAACCACAGACTAGGAGAAGATATTTCTAGCCCAACACACTGACCAAGAATTAATATCTAGACTATAAATGATTCTTATAAATCATTAATAAAAAGGCCAGTGGCAGTAGAAAAGTTGGCAAAGGCTCTGAACGGACAATTCACAAAAGAGGAAACTTGTGCGGCCACTAAACAGATGACAAGATGCTCTATCACACTAGTGAGCAGAGAAGTGCAAACTAAAATGAGGAGGTACAATCCCATGACAATCCAATAGGCAAAAATTTGATCTCTGATAAATCAAGATGTGGGGAACTGGTAACTACAAATGGGAACATAATTACAACTGCTCTGGAGAGCGGCTTGGAAACATCCACCGAATTGATGATGTTCATCTCCTGGAACCTAGCAATTTCTCCTCCAGGTACTTGCTTTAGACAATCCCCAGCACGTATTCCTAAGCAGCGATGCACACAGAGGATCACTGCGTCACTACCCGCAACAGCAAAAAGGTGGAATCACCTTAACCTTCTCTTAGGGCAGTGGACGAATAAGCCGATTTATTCGTATAAAGCAATTAAAACAAATTACCAAGGACACATCTCAAAAACAATGTCAGAGGGACACATACAGTAAAATGCAATTTGTGTACATTTTAAAGCACTCCCTCCAAAAGGCATAAACATACCCAGGAAAGACGCAAAGCAACTCTGGCAGAGGTGTGACTGTGGAGGGAAGGAGGAGGGTAGGCAATGGGCCTGAGGAAGGGTAGTGTTTCAGGAGTACCTAAAATATCTTCTTCCAGAGAAAGAACAGGGGAGGAGAGAAAGATGAAAGAACATATGCCAACAAAGACTGTAAAATGTTAGCATCTGTTTAACGTCCGTGCTAGGAGCATGCCTGTCATATAGGGTCCCGTAGTGTTCTCTCTAGGCTTGAAGTATTTATAAATTGCAACATGATTTTAGAAAAAGAAATTATGGGAGAGCCGAGGTGGCTTAGTCAGCTGAGCGTCTGATTCTTGGTTTTCAGCTCAGGTCATGATCTCACGATTTCATGGGTTTGAGCCCCACATCGGGCTCTGTGCTTGGGCACAGAGCCGCGCGGGATTCTCTCTCTCCCTCTCTCTGCCCCTCCCCACTCACACTGTCTCTCTCAAAACAAATATATAAACTTTTTTTTTTTTAAGAGAAATAAAAAGAAATCATGTTTGGAAAAAACACGTTAAGTGTCATGACATAATTGTAAGATGTCTAAAATCCTCCTTTGCCTTAGACAGAACCAGTACTCTCTGCCCTCACCATTCACTTCGGCTGCCGGACTCGATGCCAATGGCTCTTTCCCTTTTTCCCCAAATCAAAGCTTCCCACAAAGAATGAATATTTGTCAAACTCAAAAATATTCAGACGAATGTGAATATTTCATATTCATAGCTCTGAAGGCAACGTAAAAAGGATTCCAGAAAGCAATAGCAACATCAATGGAAGCATCAAAGGGCTGCATCTATTCCAAGGTCCCTACTTTGAAGAGAGTAAAGTTCATTTATACTGTAAGTCTGATTTTTTTTTTTTAATTCAGCAGCAACTAAGTCATTCCTCTGATGACTGTCAATGTTATCCAATGTGGGAGTCAACACACTGAACCGAGAATGTTCTAGGAGGGGCTGCTAGTGCCAGTGTTACAAACGACACCACGTCCTTACAAGAAGTATGTGATTCAACACAAGGCTCGCACAGTGGTTGTAAATTATTGCGGATCTTCACCTCAACCAAAGGGGACTTACCTAGGTATTTTGCTCAGAAAATGGGAAACATGTTAATCAAACACTGAACCCCATGGGTCAGCAGAAAGGAAACGCTATTTTCACGGTGAGATCAGATCCAGCAGGTGCACTAAGGACAGAGCACACACGAGGGAACAGCAGAGGAATCAGAGAACCTGACCAGCATAGAGTGAAGCATTCACCAGAAGCAACAGCCACCTGCATCATTTCTGAATCTGCTCACTCTCAAATCCTATAATAATCAGAAGAAAAGCCTGAAAGCCTCCAGCCCACTCTGCAGACAAGAATTCCACTGTCAATTGTTAGTTCATTATACAAAGCCTTCATTATGTTTACAACATACATTGCAATACATTCAATGAAGCATTGACATGTTTATTCATGAATGTTTATTTATTTCACAAATATTTATTGAGTGCCTACTATGGCCAAAGGCTAGACGGATGTAAAAATGATGAAAGAATATAGCCACATCTCTGCCCTCATCAAGTGTCTGGAAATGAACCACATTGCTCCCCCTACAAAACGACAAATTTCTTCTAACAAGACTTTAATTCCCCTTTCATTTGTCACCGTATGAATCTACCTACAAAAGGGTTCCTATTAAGCCTTCAAATCTACGAGGTTACACACCCTGTCCCTACAAAGTACAACAGATTGGGATTGCTGTGTTCCTGGTTCTCACCTAGTAGAACTGATAAAATGAAATCATTAATATGTAATTCATCTTACTGAAGAATATAACCACGCTTTATGTTACAGGAGCTACTTGACAATTAACTTGGCTTACCTGACAGGGGCCATATGCTAGCAAAACTGGCCAAAAAGTACCGTTCTCTTACTCTATGCCAACCACTATTAAGTATTTTCCACTTATTAACTCATTTAATCGCCTCTGCAACCCAGCAACATGGTATTATTTTTATCCCCAATATACAGATACAATATACGTACACACATGAGGGAAAATGAGGCACACAAAGACAACGTGCCCCAAGTCACACAGCCAGTAAGTGGTTGAGGTACAATTAAAATTCCCGCCCAAACTCTTCACCACTACACAAAATTGCCACAGAGACAGACACAAAAGATGTCAGTAAAACAACTCGTAAAGAAACATACAAATCTTGGGGATTTCTCCTAAAGAAAGAACACAGGTATATGAGACACAGTTAATAGCATCTGTCTTTAGAACTGAAAAGAGGAGGAAAAAAAATGGAAGGGCCTAAAAATCCAACAGCACAGGAATTAGGGTATCTAAGTAAATTACCTCTATACCTTCATAAAATAAAGCCATTAAAATAGATGGAAAAAAGAGTGTTTAGTATCAAAAGAAACATTTGTGGGGCTCCTGGGTGGCTCGGTTGGTTAAGCGTCTGACTTCAGCTCAGGTTATGATTTCTCCATTCCTGAGTTCGAGCCCCGCGTTGGGCTCTGTGCTGACAGCTCAGAGCCTGGAGCCTGTTTCGGAATCTGTGTCCCCACCCCGTCTCTGCCCCTCCCCCACTTGCACTCTGTCTTTCCCTCAAAAATAAATAAACCCTTTAAAAAATAAAAAAAGAGGGGCGCCTGGGTGGCGCAGTCGGTTAAGCGTCCGACTTCAGCCAGGTCACGATCTCACGGTCCGTGAGTTCGAGCCCCGCGTCGGGCTCTGGGCTGATGGCTCAGAGCCTGGAGCCTGTTTCTGATTCTGTGTCTCCCTCTCTCTCTGCCCCTCCCCCGTTCATGCTCTCTCTCTGTCCCAAAAAATAAATAAATGTTGAAAAAAAATTTTTTTTTAAAAATAAAAAAAGAAACATTCATGACATTCTTCAAAGTACAAAGTACAAAATTTACAAAAATAAAATAACATGATCTTTCCTTTTTAAAAGAAAACCGTATCAGTATTCATAGAAAACTAGCTGAAAAGAAGAGATAATAAAATTTTAATCGCTACACAATTTGTCATATTATAGGTGATTTTAATTTATTAACCTTTGCTTGTCAATTTAAAAGTTTTTCTCTACAAAGCAAAAGCCCATCTAATAATTAAATGACAGGTGTCAGTCAGGGCACCTGGGTGGCTCAGTCGGTTGGGCATCTGACTTCACCTCAGGTCATGATCTTGCAGTTCATGGGTTCGAGCCCCACGTCGGGCTCTGTGCTGACAGCTTGGAGCCTGGAGCCTGTTTCTGATTCTGTGCCTTCCTCTCTTTCTGCCCCTCCCCTGCTGGGTCTGTCTCTCTCTGTCTCTCAAAAATGAATAAACATTAAAAAAAGAAGAAGAAATGACAGGTGTCAGTCAATAACTTACATCCAAAATTAATATCAAACAAGTGCCTGCTTTTCCACCATATATACAAAATTAATATCAAAGACTATTTATAAAATGCCTACAGATACATTACTGTTATTGACCCCTAATAAATCTTTGGATTGTATACCCCAGTCTCTTAAGATTTTGAGCATGTACTTCCAATATGTCAAAATTTCATTATTTTGGAGGTGCCTAGGTGGCTCAGTCAGTTGAGTGCCCGATTTCAGCTCAGGTCATGATCTTGTGGTTCATGAGTTTGAGCCCCATGTCGGGCTCTCTCCTACTGGTGTGGATCCTCTGTTTCCCTCTTTCTCTGTCTCTCCCCTGCTCGTGCTCTCTCTCAAAAATAAATAAAACGTTTATAATTTTTTGTTGTTGTTTTGAAAATACATACACTCTCTAACTTTATGAACATTTAAAATTTCCATGAAAATTGTAATCTTAAAAGACAGTGTTTAGTGGGTAAGAGTTTCAGTCAGAGAAGATGAAAAAGCTCCAGAGATAGAGGGTGGTGATGGGTGCACAGCAACGTGAATAACGCCACAGAACTGAACACTCAAAATGGTTACAATGGTCAATTTTATGTTATGTCTATTTTACCACCGTAAAAAAATCAGTAGGAAAAAAGTTAAAACTAAAGTAAATAGTAATTCCAATTCTAGTATCTTAGTTTCATATCCTAAGAGATTATCATTCTGTAAACTCACAGAGCATAAACCCTGTGTGTCCTCAGAAGACTGGAAACAAAGCACAATGTAACGTGGAAGAAAGTGGGTGCCCTCACTGGGAAAGCATGAAAGCCTTCAGGGAAAACACCACAAACTTGAGATGAAGCTTAAAGATGAGGAGGACTTCAACAGGCAAAAATGATGTGCATGTATGTGTTTCTTAACAATAGTAATTTCCTCCAAATTCCTGTTTTTTTGTTTGATCTCCAGAATTGCCTACGAAGCTGATTTCTACTCACATAACCTAATTCATGGGAGCACGATGAGCAAAACAGAGGTAGGAAAGCCAGGGCAGCTATGAGGGTACAGTGTGCATAGAGGAGGAGGAGGAGAGAGACATTTACCCTTTATTTGTCAGAACCAGACGATTTCCGGATGGTGCCATGATGGGTTGAATATTCACTTTTGAAGGAACCGTTGGGCCCAAGTGTATGGGACTGAACGTAGGACAAAGGCAGGAGCTAGGAGACAGTAAAGGTGGAACTGGAAATAGAGAGATATCAAACGGAGGAAATGATATATAAGTAGTTCTGATAAGACTTGAGGATTATTTGGACACAAGGGTCGAAGAGAAGGACAAAAGTTGATCCCTATCCTAGAATCAGATGAAAAACAGAGGGGTCATACAGAGCTATTTGGGGGGAAGGACAATGAAAATTCTGGTTTCAGTTAGAATTTGATGGTATCAAGATACAGGTAGGTTGATGTGTTCACCTTCTGGTGGAAATATGAGGCTTGAAATGTAGAATTTTGCAGTCATATCCAAATGAAATAAACAAGACTGTCAGTCAACAGTGCCTAGATGGCACGTTCATATGTAATGGCCTCATACTCTATGTAAATAACTGAACCCCTGAGAATTAAAAATCCTGGGAAGGGAACAGACCTTTTGTAAGTGGACCATTTGTTTCAGAAACCAATTTCTTTCAGCTTGGATAAGTCTTAATTAATTGTTCCGTTAGTCAATAATCAGAAATCTAGCTATAAAAGATAGAAGGGGTACGAAGGCAAAAAAAAAAAAAAATGTCATATATCAAATAAAAAAGAAAAGGCAGTTGTTAAGAAAGTAACAACGACAGTAATAAGTGCTTCAATAAGGTAAACAATCTGTTTTAGGGGTAGAGGGCTAATAGACACGGTCATTAAAATACCTTGGAGGGGGGGGGCGCCTGGGTGGCGCAGTCGGTTAAGCGTCCGACTTCAGCCAGGTCACAATCTCGCGGTCCGTGAGTTCGAGCCCCGCGTCGGGCTCTGGGCTGATGGCTCAGAGCCTGGAGCCTGCTTCCGATTCTGTGTCTCCCTCTCTCTCTGCCCCTCCCCCGTTCATGCTCTGTCTCTCTCTGTCCCAAAAATACATAAACGTTGAAAAAAAAAATTTTTTTTTTAAAAATACCTTGGAGGGGAATTTCGGATGGAAAGGGTACCAGTAGGTTTTAAGTGTTAAGCAGTAAGTGAATGATGAGGAAGTGAGGCAGCCAGCAAAAATGACTAATCTTGAGAAGCTTGGCAACAAAATAAAGGAAGTACATAGAATTATAACTCCAAGAGAAAGCAGGCAAAGAAAAGGGTGGTTGTTCTATTTGGAGTTAGAGAAACCTGAGCATCCTTATTGAAACTGGTAAGAAGAGGAAGAAAGAAAATGCAAGAATAAAAAGCAGAATAATAGATAAAAAATAATGTTCAAGAAGGAGGAGGAAAGATTATAGAGAGGACCCTTTGGAAAGAAGGATACATGACTTTTTGATAAGAGGGAAAGTACTGGGGTGCCTGGGTGGCTCAGTTGATTAAGCATTTGACTCTTGATTTCAGCTCAGGTCATGATCTCACAGTTCTGTGAAATTGAATCCCACACTGGGCTCCGTGCTGATAGTGCAGAGCCTGACTGAGATTCTCTCTCTCTCTCCCTCTCCCTCTGCCCCTCCCCAGCTTACACACTCTCTCTCAGAATACATAAATACACTTAAAAAAATGGAAAGTATTTTTTTAATTAAGAAAAAAGAGATCAAATCAGAGATCTATTAGATCACCTTGAGATTGTCAGGGAAATAAGAATCAAGGTCATCTGCTAAGACTTGAATAGACTTGAAGGGAGGGAAAATATTTTGTTAAGTACTAACAGGTATGTCACAGAAGTCAACACGGGATGAGTGTGTGTGTGTGTATGTGTGTGTGTGTGCATAGACACCTACCCTTTGATTAAAATATGACAAATCTCTTTCAGAAACTGTGAATAACCCCAGGAAGTCTATTTCTAGTATATATCTTGGATTTTTCTTTTGCATTAAAGTTATCTTAGCCTGGGGGCACCTGAGCGGCCCAGTGGGTTAAGCATCCAACTCTTGATTTTGTCTCAGGTCATGATCCCGTGGTCATGAGATCAAGCCCCACGTCAGACTCTGTGCTGACAGTGCAGAGCCTGCTTGGGGTTCTCTCTCTCCCTCTCTCTCTTTCTCTGACCCTCCCTCGCCCACACTCTCTTTCTGTCTACATAAATAGATAAACATTAAAAAAAAGTTATTCGAATGGTCGCTATCTTTGTATATAAGTCTATTTCAAGATAGTGTACAGAGGAGGAGACAATGTAAAACAAAAACATTCATTTGTCAAAGCAATCATATGACAGAGTAAGAGGCAGGACTCAAGAGAGAAATATTAATATATTATAAGGCCCTGAAACACTCAGTAATTAATTTTTCAGCAGGAAGACAGTTTTATTCCAATGGTAAGAACAGTTGTCATTGCCAAGGCATAGGAGAGAAAGAAAAAAAAGAAATCAAGGAAACTCGGATGTGAGTAACAGAGAAGCATGGTCATACACTAATTCCTGTACACATGCACCTCATCCAAAAAGGAAGATGGCAGGATCTGATAACTGTAAGGCAGGCTGCTGCCACTGGAACTGGTTCTTCCAGACAAAAGAAAGGGAAGGTAAGCCAGCTTCATAATATCAAGTGAGGATTTAGATTTCTACTGCAAAGGCACCAGATGGACCAGAAAATTCTTCAAAGGCAGAAATATCAATTCACTCAACAAATATTTAACACCTACGTTCTAGACACTAAGCTAAATGTTGAGGAGAGAGAAACAACTGGCTTCCTGTATAGTTATCTGTTGCTCCAAAGCTCAGCGCCTTAAAATAATAAACAATTGTTATCTCAGTTTCTGAGTCGGTGGTTCTTGCCCTGGGTCTTTGTGTTGGGCATCCCCAAGAACACCTCCAGATCCAGTGATCACTAGGAGGATTCACATACATATAGTAATACTCATGGCTTTGATTACAGCAAAAGGATATAAAGCAAAATTCAGTACAGGGAAAATGTGCATAGAATGAAGTCCATAGGAAACTAGGCACAAGCTTCCAAGAGTCCTCTCCCCATGGAATCACACAGGACAAGCTTAATTCCTCTAGCATCACATTGTGACAACAATTTGTGAAATGTCGTCTACCAGTCTACCAAGGAAGCTCATCAGAGACTCAATGCCCAACGTTTTTACTGGTGGCTGCTCTTATAGGCACCCTCTGCCTAGCACATACCAAATTCCAGCCTTCCAGATAAAAGCAGGTGTTCCCCATAAATGCTATTGTTTGCACAGTTTAGCCAATGTCAACCATTCATCATTAGAGAATGGTGGGAACCTCCCCTAAATCCAAGTTTCCAGATGGCAGCCAAGAGCCAATCTTGGAAGCAGACCTTTCTAAGGATAGCAGTCTAGGGTCTGCTGTGTTAATTCCTTTCTACACTGTGTCTCGTGAAGTTGCAGTCAAGCTGTCTACTGGGGCTCCACAAACTGAAGCCTTGTTGGGGCTGGAGGGTACACTTATAACAAAATTCACTCACATGGCAATAGGCCGGAAGCTCTTCACCAGTGGATGTCTCCACAAGGCTGCCTGAATATCCTCAACATGATGTGCCCCAGAGTGAGGGATCCAAGACAACAAGAGAATGACAGCATCCCCAAAACGGAAGATACCATCTTTAATAAACTTATCTCAAAGTGACATACCATCCCTTCTGCTATTGGACACAAAGACCAACCCTACTACAAAATGGGAAGGGGAAGGAATTAACAACTCTGAATGCCAGGAGTCAGAGATTAATAGGGGTTATCTTAGAGGCTGGCTACCACAGTCACCCTCAGTCTCCCAATGATTCCCATCGGTCCTACCTGTAGTATACGCTAACCCCTCCAACAGTCGCTAAAAGTCCCACCGAATACTGGCGTCAGCTCCCAGTCCAGACTCTCACCCTCTAAATAAAGTCTAGTCATGGGTGAGGATCCTTGAGTGTAGTCCCTGACATTCGGCCCACTGAGTACGGTTCCTCTCAATGTCTAAGATGTGTGCAACCAAAGCAACCGGTTATCTGTCCCCACACATTCAGCATACAATGGCGGGGCAAACAGAGGATAACCGCTATAAACCCCTGCCCACAAAGGAGGAAATGGGAAGCATGTAGGGCTAGCAATTCTGAAATCCTGGCAAGTACATGTTGTGAGTTCTTTGCTGAGGTCTGGGAATAATTCTCCACTCTTAACTCCACCCTCTGGACTCTTGGTTTGGGCTTCCCTGCAGTCCTTCCATTTTCATGAAAGGCAACAAGTATTTGCAGCTGAGTATTTTTCTCTGCCTGCTTCCTACTTCTTGATACTCGGGGGTCAAAGTCCTCTTTTTGTTTTGTACTATGTGACTTTCATTTCAAGCTGAGGGTGCCTCTTCAAGCGTAATGCTCTTAAAAACTTTGAAGGTCTTCTGTGAATCCTTTTAGGCTTCATCCCATTAGACAAAAGCCACACCCACAAATCTCTTTGCAATGGGTCCTTCCCCACCTTGGGCTTTTGCTGAGGTACAATGTCCTTGAGCTTCCAAGAAGCCCTACCATTGACCAAGAGGGTCTAGAAAGGAAACTGTATCCCTTTAGAGGGTCTTTTGGCTGACTGCACAGTTCTCTGAGGCACCATCTTTGATTTTTGAGATCTTTAATTTTTTTAATGTTTTTTATTTTTGAGAGAGAGAGAGAGAGAGAGCGCGCGCACAAACAGGGAAGGGGCAGAGAGAAAGGGAGGCACAGAATCCGAAGCAGACTCCAGGCTCTGAGCTGTCAGCACAGAGCCCAATGTGGGGCTCGATCTCACAAATTATGAGATCATTAGCCAAGCCAAAGTTCAATGCTTAACCAACTAAGCCACCCAGGCACCCTGATTTTTGAGATCTTGAAAAGATTTTACAGTCACACCCCTGGCTTCATGTTTGGAACTTGTTTTCCTAAAAGTGCCCCCTAATTTGATCTTTGCTCAGAAGCCATTTCTTAATTTAATATCACGCGGCATCTGAAGAGGCTGGGAATCTTCAAAAACAGCAAGTCCTGGCTCTTTTTGTTCACTAGTTCTACCTTCAGTTTGTCTTACAATTTTCCTATAAGCAACAGGGGGGAAGAAATGGAAGAAACAATACTGTTTAGAAATCTCCAGTTCATTAGGTACATTTTCTACTTCCCATATTACTGCAGATGACAGTATTGCTCATTTTTTTGCCACTGCATAATAAGGACTCTGCCTTTTCCAGTTTCCAATCTGATTCTGCTCGTTTCCCTTTAAGCCTTCGCCGGTGGTCTCCTCGAAGTCCAAACTTCTGTAAACAGTGTACTCGAGGCACTTGAAGCGTTCGCCAACACGTCCTTCAAAATCCTTACAGCTTTTCCACCGTGCACTGCCTAGTTCCAAAGCCACTACCATATTTTCGGTTTTTTGTTATATCAGTACCCTCCCCCCCTCTTCTGGTACCAAATTCTTACTAGTTATCGACTGATCCGTAATAAGTTACTTCAAAGCACTTAAAACAACTAGTATGTACTGTCTCACATAGTTTCCAAGCATTAGAAATCGGGAGGCGTTTAGAAGGGTGGTTTTGGCTCAGGGTCTCCCGTGAGGTTGAAACCAAGCTGACAGCAGGGCCCGTACCATCTGAAGGCTCAACAAGGGGAAGACGTGCTGCTAAGCTCATTCGCATGTTTGCGGACCAGCCTCCGTCTCCAACTAGCTGTCGCCACACGCACCTCTCTCCCCAAATTGCTAGTCTTCACAACATGGCAGCTGGTTTTCCATAGAGCGAGTGATTTAAGAGAAAGAACCCAAGATAGAAACCCCAGTCTTTTATAACTTAATCTGGGAAATGACATGTCATCACTTCTGTTATAATTTCTTTGTCAAGGGCATGAATACCAAGAGGTAATGATCACTGAGGACCCATCTTGGTGGGCGGCTACCCACCCATTTCCTATCTGGAGGTCTTCATGGGATGACAGCCATCAACTACTTACAACAAAATTTAATGAGGGCCATAATAAACACATGGAAAAGTCAGCACCAGTTTGCCCTGAGGGATCCAAGAAGACAAGACAGGGGGAGGTGATGTTTCATTCAGGGCCTAGAGGAATGAATGAGATTTGTCAGATGCATGGAAGCTTTCCAAGCATTTCTCTTCCTGCATATCCTACCTGCCTGGTAAATTTGATAACCTCAAAGCTCTCCCTAAGAGCAAATATGGAATGACTTAATTTAATATCAATATTTTTAGGGGACACATCACCATTTAACAGATGAAGCAGAAGGTATAACGGTAGATGATGGATGCTAGGCTTGCAAATGGCTCATCTAAAGGTTGAATTTACTTAAGGGGGGAAAAAAAGATGAATAAAGTAAAAACACACAGTTTGATAACAAACGTGCAAGTCATAATAAATGCCCTTAATTTTGTAAAGCACACAACCATGCCACATGTAATAGTGATTATTGGGAGAAAGAAATCCTAACCCAAGGACCCTTTCCAAAGAAACAGATGTAGGCGCTATTTAAAGGGTGGATAGAAAACCAGGCCAAGCAAGTATGCTGAAATACTAAAAGCTCCCCTTTTTTTATTTCCCGTTGAAAGAGTGATACCATCATTTAAAATTTTGTGAAGTATAGAGGCACCTGGGTGGCACGGTCAGTTAAGCGTCTGACTCTTGGTTTCAGCTCGGGTCACTGATCTCACAGCTTCCTGAGTTCCAGCCCCACAGCAGGCTCTACTCTGGCAGCACAGAGCCTGCTTGGGATTTTCTCTCTCCCTCTCTTTCTGCCCCTCCTCCACTCTCATTATCTCTGTCTCTCTCAAAATAAATACGTAAACTTCAAAAAGAAGAAAATGAGAATTTGTGAAGTATAAGTAAGCATAAGGAAGGAAAATCACCGATGACCCCCAATCCTAGGAATAACCACTAATTAGATTATAGACCGTTCCCTCTCAGACAGCTGGGGACACATGGAGATGAACACACACACAGACATACACAAGCACGTATGGATGGAGGTGTGCGTGTGTTAATTTTGGAACCACGTCACTTTGGGGAATGGCTGTTTTTCCTGAATATAAAATTAACACAAAAATTAATATATGCATAATGTTCTTTTTTTTTTAAAGTCGAAGCATTATAGAGAGTTATGGGCTAGAAAGTAAAATTCACCTGTAATTCTTCTCAGGGGAAGAAACACTGCCTACTCTTAATGTCGGGTATTTTTCTTACAGGCATTTTCAACGCAAATATGATTTTAATGCAGAAATCGGCTCATGCTGTTTTCTCTCTCGTTTAAAAATACGCGATGGCTATCTTCCTCTGTTAATACGTGCACGCTACATCATTTTTTTAACGACTACATAATTCCCAAATACGTATGTACCATGAGCTGTCTAACCAACACCCTACTCGCGAGACGCTGTTCTGCTCCCGATCTCCCGCCGTGGCCAATCACACCTTTACGCACACATCTTTACACACCAGTCTCCTCAGGAGAAACCTCTGGGAATTAGAGTTGATTCACCTTAAGAATCACATATTCCACCATAAATGCTGTACCAGTGCACACACACCAAGAGTGTAAAACTGTCTCCAGTCACCACCTTCACCATTACTGAGTGCTATACGCAAACACAGTTGTAATTTTCATGTCTTCAGACGCGAAAGGCAATCGATGCGTTAAGACACTATATCCTCAAATGTTTAAGTTATCTGAACTTCTTCGTAAATTATGCATTCTTGTCTTATGCCAAATTTTCTTGTCAGTGTTCCCTGGGTTTGTATTGATTTGTAAGTCCCCTCCCAACCACTCAAATGCACCTCCATTTATATTTATATTATATTTATATTTATATTTATATTTATATTTATATTTATACTTATATACATTTTTTTAAAGCCCAGCAGCAAAGTCTTACCAGCAGAACCTAAATGAGAACTCACTGAGCTAGTAAGTGGTTGAGCCACATGCGAATCTTCCTGACTCCAAAATGCAGATTCTTCCCACAGTGGTGGCACCGCACCGACCGGCCACCTCCTCAGGACTGAAAGCAGGCAGTCCCAGACTTGCTCACTACAGTCACCAGGCAGCTCTTAGAACTCCTGCTGCCCTCTGGTCCCCCCATGTCAATTAAACCAGGCATGGCACTTACTGAGGATGCCCACATGACTCCAAAGGACAGCCACCTTCGGATGCGTTGGCTGAAGATTTCGTCCCCCAGCTGCCAAGAACACTGCTGGCTCATAGCTCTCCGCTGTCAGCTCTCTCCCCAGGTCCCCTGGTTGAAGGAGTAACTTACTTAGCTCCGGCTCAGGTATCCCCCAGGGCCTGTGGCATCTGATGACTGGAGGAAAAACGATATAGAGACGCATCCTTGACGCCCAGTTCTGGAGCCCCGGGGGGTTGGGATAGGCCTTCTGGCTGCAGTGGAGCCCGCGTTCTCCCGCTGCCCAGTCCCACCCCCTCACTTCCGCCCAAGTGTGGACCCTGAGAGATGCTCCCATGATGTCCTGCCTACTCATCCCAGAGGCTGCTTCCCGAGGGCACCCAACCTGTGTCACGTACCATATGGAACTTCCCGCAAAGAATAAACAGAATCTTCCTCAAAGGCTTTGCCCACATATGAAGGTAGCAATCAAAGCACATTCAAAAATCCTTTCAGGTGGAGTTATTGTTAAATGAGTACGGTGTTTCTGTTTGAGGCGATAAAAAAGACTTTGGAAATAGTGGTGACAGTTGCACAAAACTGTGGCATTTTATGTTTCATGTCTTTGGCCATAACTTTAAAAAATTAAGAATGTACTGCTTGGGATTCTCTCTCCCTCTCTCTCTCCCTCTCTCTCTCCCTCTGCCCCTTCCTTACTGCTCACTCTCTCTCTTTCGAAATAAATAAATAAACTTAGAAAAAATTGATAATGTAGCACGCCACACACCATTGAACGGTATACCTTGAATGTGTGAATTGTTGGTATATGAGTTATATTTCAAAAAGCTCCTAAAAAACCCTTTTAGTGCAATGTAAGGACATGGTAGTCAACGAATGAGAATAATAATAGACTCAGCCCTGTTAATCTGTAGAACAATGACAATAATTTGAAGCCCTCATCAAAGGGTTTTCTCTCACTCGTTGTCTCATTCCCTAAAATATAGGAACAAAATGCTTATTGATTTGTACTTTACCTATCTTTGGTCAGCAGTAATTGGGGATTTATACGCTGAGTGCTATGGGGAAAAGAATAAGCAGTTTCTTGGGCCAGCTCCCAAGGCTAAGGATATTTAAAGACTACTTGAGGGCTAAGATATTGGCAACGTCACTAAATTCAGTCTTGCAGCAGTACAAGCGTTCAATTTAACTGGAGCACAAGCTCACACGTACAGAAAACCACCACGAAGCTAGATAACGGACCTGTTTCTAGAGAGAAGAAAAACAGGCTTGTTTATGGAAAACACGAGTGTGCCAAAGGCAGCAGTGTCCAGAAGATAAAAAATGCAAATACCCATCTCCCCAGAAACACACTCTACCGCCAGCCGCTCCTCCAGCATTTATAACGTACTTCACATCTGCAAACTCCTCCATAATCACTATGATTAGCCATCCCCAAGGAGCCCAGAAACTTCCACTTTTTGAAAGACTGGCAAGCCTCTTATCTCAATGTAGACCTTTCCTTAACAAGAGCCCTCCATTCAATAAAGGCCAAACCTCCAAGAAGGGGAGCTCTCACTCCAAGGCTGTGGTTTCTGCCCCTAGCCCTCCACAATCAACGTACTACCAGAAACCAACCTGATGGTGTACAAAGCTTATTCACTGAAGTGCTTAAGAATGAAAGAAAACACTCATGTCAAAAATGACACCCAAAGCACCATGGGAATAAAACGGGATAAATTTAGAGCTTAGAGGAACTTGAGCTTTAGCCTTGAATCTGCTGCTGGCATCCTATGTGACTCTGATCCAATTAACTAACCACTCTGAATCTCAGTTCCTTTATCTGTAAGATGGGCTTAATGATAATACTGCCTATCTCACAGATTGTTGTGGGGTCGAATGAAATGACTGGATATCTAAACACTTCAAAAACTGAAGTTCTACACAATGGGAAGGAGGACTAGACCACTTCCGGTCGCTAAACAGCTCCAGAGAAACACAGCTTAGGGCCTTTGAGAATAACATAGTGGTTTAAATACAAGAGTAAGGAAGTGAATTTGACTGAGAGAAGAATATTAATCCAAGTTACATCTCGATGCATCCATTTCATAACCGACTTGAGACCAAGCTGATTATGTTGTGGAAGCCACTAACCAAGGTGTGAAAGGAAATAAGAGTTAGAATAAAAAAAGAGCCTCGGGGCGCCTGGGTGGCGCAGTCGGTTAAGCGTCCGACTTCAGCCAGGTCACGATCTCGCGGTCCGTGGGTTCGAGCCCCGCGTCGGGCTCTGGGCTGATGGCTCAGAGCCTGGAGCCTGTTTCCAGTTCTGTGTCTCCCTCTCTCTCTGCCCCTCGCCCGTTCATGCTCTGTCTCTCTCTGTCCCAAAAATAAATAAACGTTGAAAAAAAAAATTTTTTTTTAAAAAAAAAGAGCCTCGGGGTGCCTGGGTGGCTGAGTCAGTTAAGCATCCAACCCTTCATCTCACCTCACAGCTGTGAGTTCAAGCCCCACATTGGGCTCCACGCCCAATTTTTCCAAAAAAGAAAAAAGAAAAATAAAAAAGAAAGAATCTTAATTTAGAGAGATAAAATCATTTCCATCTGACCCTAGAGTTTGTTTGCTTTGTTGTCATTGTAATGTATGTTGCTTTTGCTTATTGTCATAAAAAGCACTGGTGTAAGATACTCCATTCCTTCTGGAGCTTGGCCATACCTACTTTCTTTTCTAGAAAAGATCCTGAAAAGAACGAAATTTTCACTGCACAGCAATTCTCTAGTAGATTTTAAAGGAATCCAGTGAGGTAAGGCAAAAATCATCAGCACACTGATTTCATATTCCGTAAATGTATAACCTCTGAAATTTCAGAGTCAGGGACTTATTTTTTCCCCACTGAACGAAGACGTAGACTGGGACTCATGCGTGTTCCAAATTTAGCTGAGCCTCCACGGCTGGAAGCGGTTGCTTAACCACCGCACACATTTGTGTATTACCTCACAGGTTGCCAGGAGAGGCCGTGGCGGAACCAAACAGCAAAGTCAAGTCAGACACGAACAGCTGGCCAAAAAACAGATCCTGGAATCAAGAGAGAATAGACGGTGTTCTTCCTTTGACCCCCTTTCCTTTAGGAACTCCTGGTAGGGGAGGGGGAGAAATCAGGATACGTTCGGATGAGGGAAGTCACTTATGGTATTTAGGCACTGAAGAATTAACCAACTTAAACACAAATAAATTTTAGTCTCCCATCTTCTCTCCTCTTTCCTTCCAATATCGAATTCCTCGAGGGAACAGTCCACAAGTTCTTCTTCCGTCTACTTACCACACACTGAACAGCTCTCTCAGAGTTCACCCACCACAACTGTGTCATCACCAAGTCAAGTGGCCTTTCATGAACATTTCTTGTCCTCCTTGTGGCATGCAACACTACTGGCCATTCCCTTTTCTGGAAATAGCTCCTCCCCTGACTCCTCTGGTAATACTCACCCTTAGGTCTTGATGACCTAAGACCCCTGGTTTCTGCCTTGGGTATTCCCTACCACCCACAACCATCAGAGACATGAGCTTTTCTGTGGCTCTCTGTCCAGCTGTATGTGACAATACCCAACCACCTCTCTCTTGAAAATGAAGCCCATATCTCTAATTGCCTGCCCCATATTTCCATTTCTCCCACTCATTACCTAATATCCAAGATGGAACCCACCATGTTTCCTACACAAACAACATCCTATTCCTGACTAACTTTTGTTATTCTCATTTTTCATTATCAAAGCCATCCTTCCAACCCACCTACATTTATAAATTTCCAAGTGTCATGAATGGCTCAAGAAGTCCCTCATATCCACTGCTTCCTTTGCATGAAAAGATACTGCAATCACTTCCTATGTGAATTATTGTTGGCCGTAGCTTTTGAGTCAAAAACTTCTGTACCACAATACCACCAGATCATTCTTCCTGCAGTAATGTGTGTGTGTCACAGCCCTGTTCAAAAATTGCCAGGGTTTCTGCTTTTTAAATCCAGATTTTTAATCCTATCATCCAAGGTTTTCCATAATCCAGCCTTCCTCTCTCAAAACCCAGAAGGATGCAGTGTTCAGATGAGTTTGGATTCCAGCTGTTTTCGTAAACTTGCCTTGAAGTTTCCCACGCCACTTTAAATGCTTTTTTGTGCCCCACCTGCCCCTTACTATCTCTACCTATTAAAGTTATACCTTTCTTCAACACCTAGCTCACATAACTTTTTTTTTTTTTATTTCTCCTGTCAAAGAGAAGAGTGTTTGACATGCCTACAAGGCATTGCAATTCTTGGGGCCTTTACCATGGTCTGTGAATTGGACACTTTATCTCCTCTTTAGATCACAAGTCTCTCAAAGAGTTGGGCTCAGCATCAAGGTTTGCTGAAAATAGCATGAACTTTGAAACCAAAATAATGAGGGTATGTTTTCACTTATACTGGCTAAATGGCTCTAAATCGCTTACACTGGCTAAATGGTTTAGTTCCCTCATCTGTAAAATGAACCCATTATAATTACGGTGAATTGATTTGCTTACCTCAGGGGTAGGCAAACTATGGCCCATAGGCCAAATCCAGCCCACTACCTATTTTTATAAATAAAGTTTTATTAGAACACAACCATTCTCATTCTTACATACGCTTACTACGGCTGCTTTTGCACTGCAATAGGAAAGCTGGGTAGCTATAATACACACCACGTATTTTAAGACTAAAATATCTGCTATCTGTACCTTGGGGGGGGGGGGAACCTCTTCTCTACCTCCATTTCACTCTCTTTTTTAGGTGGAGAGGTAGAATAAAGATATTTTCCAGACCTCCCTGAATCTAGGGGTGCAGGGGTTAACTGGGTTCCACTAATTATATGCATTCATGCAAGGAGGTGTAGGTAGGTAAGATGGGGGTGATCTTCTGGCTCCTTGGCTGCTCACTGCCATAAAGGAAAGTCACAGAAACATAAGACTTTTGAACCCCAGCAGTGTCCCAGTGCCCTTCTCCAGCTTTCTGAGGGTCAAAACGCAGCTGCAGCAATGGCAGCAGCCACAGGGACTTTCTGATCCCAGCTTTGCCAATACCAGGAGGGCAACTGCAAGGGTGCCTTCTGACCTTGGTCCCATATTGTTCTGGAAATTTTTCCCCTGAGGCTCACCCTTCCAGTGATTTTGTAAGCACCCAATTCTCTGTATTAAATCCCTTCTTGTTTGAAAATTTATAGCCAAGTTTCTGTGTCTTGTACTGAACTCTGACACAGAGCCAAATGATAAATATCTAGTTGAGTTACTGAGACATGAAATGACAGTGTCTGTAAAAGCGCTTTATAAACAGTCAAGTTAATGTTTTCTGTAAATCTTCATCTCATTCCCCACATACCACCCCCCACCACGGATTCAGCACAGTGCCCCCATCCCCCAAACGCTCCACAGCTCTCTTCCTCCTACCTCTGCTTGAGCAATTCCACCTCTCTTCTAGTTCCAGTGGCCCTAAGGATCAAGAGTTAACTTATTTGGAAAGGTTAATACAAAGCTAACTCTCCAGAACAATGCACATGCATTAAAACTCCATTGTAATTTCCAAGGTTCATGGGCCTTCTGAGTGTTATCAATGGACCTGCTAGGTTATGCTAATGAGCATCTAAACCTGTATATCAAGCCAGATCTATCTCCTGAGGTTAAGCCTGATGTATGCACCTGCCCACTGAACCTCCTGTAGGCAACTCAAGCTCGGTGTGTCCACATGTGGTTTTATCTCCCCCACTTCTACTCTTTCTCTGTTGTTTATCAAGTAAGTGAATGATGCTAGCATCCTTTAAAGATGCAGTGACGGGCACCTGGGTGGCTCGGTTGGTTGGGCGTCCGACTTCGGCTCGGGTCATGATCTTGTGGTTTGTGGGTTCGAGCCCTGCATCAGGCTCTATGCTGAGAGCTCAGGGCCTGGAGCCTGCTTTGGATTCTGTGTCTCCCTCTCTCTCTGCCTCTCCCCTGCTCGCTCGCTCTCTCTCTCTCTCTCTCTCTCAAAAATAAATAAACATTAAAAAAAATTCTTTAAAGGTGCAGTGCTATTCCTTCCTTCCTTCTCTAGATACAGTTGCCAGGACTTGACAATTCTACATCCCTAGTTGCTTTGGAATCTATCCACATCCCCATCTCCATTGTCAGTAATTTGTCCAGCCGCCTCCATCTCCAATCAAGATTGCTACAGAAGCCCTTGAATCGGCCTCTCTGCTTCTACTCTGTCCTCTCCAATCCCATCCCTTTCCTGCACCTTAAACATACATGTCAAATCCAACCAGTCTTTCTTGTTTAAATATTTAATAATTCTGTGTTGTTTTCACCATCAGCCTTTCCCATGCCTCTTGAATTGCCTCTATACCACCCTACTGTAGGAGCAAACGTTTCCAGAACCAGTCTTTGTCCTTCCCAAGGAGTACATGCCACCCCCTCCCCATGATGTCCTTTCTCACCATTTTATTTCCTACTGCCACTCTTCTATCCCACCTACACACACACACACACACACACACACACACACACACACACACACGCTTTCCTCCTGGCTAACACCTCATCCTTCAGTTCTCAGCTTAGACACTATTTAATTGCCTTATTTACCGAATGTTAATTGAGCCTCTACCGTACACCAACCCCTGGGCCAGCCCTGGAGATACAGCAATAAAAAGACAGTCACAATCCTTATCTTCACAAAAGTCAATCTTATAGGGCATTAGATAAAAAATGACAAGTATGATGGTCCCCTCGTTGCCCCCCCCCCCCGCTGAGTCACGATTCCTCCACTCTGGGATACTGTAACCCACATCTGTGACTACCCCCCAACCCCAACACCACTATTAGCTCATCCGTCAATCCCAATGACCAGATTATAAACTCCTTACAGGCAGGACTGTGTCTCACTCATCATTTCATTTATCGTTAACACCTTGTACTATATGTATCTGACACGCAGGAATTGCTTAATAAATCCCTACAGTTTATGGGAATTCAATCAGTAAATATCAGCTGAATGAATCCGCTCAGCTTAGGAGTGGCCCAATAAGGGGATATGCTGCAAACGATTGGGTTTGGGGTTCTCGCTGTTGGCTTACCTGGGCTTTGCCAATGCCTCAAATCATAGTTAACTTGCTTCTAACCAACACTGGACTTGCTGTCTGCATTTCATGTTAAGCAGCTATTCCCAGCAGCCTTTCTTGCCTCCAGGATAAATACCTGTGTGCTCAACAGTGTACCTAATTAGAGGCACCTCCTGGCGACTCCGTAGGCCTCGGGAGGCCAGTCACCAAGCTGTGTCCTTGGTCGCTAGAACCTAAGCAACATCGAAGGCAGATAAGCACAGGGGACTCAGCAGCCAGGAGAGGCCCAGGAGCTCAGCTACTTTAGATCCCAGAAGCTGTGTTCCAAATTCCCTGCTAGGCCAGCCCTGAGTCTGTGTGTATAAATTACCACATTTCTTAATGTGTGTGAAACTGGTGAGGAACGGGGGGAAAGCAAAGAAAAACTGAAGGGTGACTATGCTCTCCTTTATGAAAAATAATAAGGCTGTTTGGATAAATGCCAATAAGAGTTTCTTGCATATATAACAATACAATTAAATGATCATTTATGAAGCACCTGCTATGTGCCAGGTTCTAACCTCCTGATGTGCATGAAGTCATTTAATTCTCTCAACACCCCTATGAAGTGACCTCTATTACCATCTCATTTACAGATTAGTAAACAGAGGCCCTGTTTAAGGAGCCTCTCCGTGGCTGCCTCCCAGCCGGTGACAGAGCAGGATACAAACCTTCAGTCTGACTCAGTCCAGGATCAGAAAGTCTACGCTTAGAGCCCTGTGAGAAAAGAGGCAGTGTTCTCACTTCATCCCGCCAGAGTCCCAGTCCCCAACGCAGACAAGGCTCAGGCATGGTGCTATCAGGCAGGACTGAGAACACATTCTCTGCGTTAAGGGTCTGCCCCTCCGTCTGTCCAATTATTGCCACCAGTATGAGGATCTGATGCTGCCAGATCTTCCTATTTTTCAAAAAATGGAAGAAATCTAGACTTTTTAAATTGGGGATAAGAAAAGGGAGGGCTCACAGAGGCTTTAGCCAGAGGGACTGACAGGAACATGGTAATAATAACTGAGAGAGGCTTAGGAGGGAGGAAGAGGGTTAAAGATAAAAGACTGTCCAAGGGCACCTGGGTGGCTCAGTCGGTGAAATGTCTGACTTCAGTTCAAGTAATGATCTCACGGTTCATGGGTTAGACCCCACATCGGGTTCTGTGCTGACAGCTCAGAACCTGGAGCCTGCTTTGGATTCTGTGCCTCCCTCTCTCTCTGCCCTCCCCCACCTCTCTCTCTCTCTCTCTCTCTCTCTCTCTCTCCCTCTCTCTCTCTCTCTCTCTCTCTCTCTCAGAAATAAACATTAAAAACAAAACAAAACAAAACAAAAGATGAAAGACTGTCCAGTTCTGACATGCTGAGTTCCCAGTGCTAAAGATGCTCTGAGGGACATAAGAACTCAGTCTAGAGCCAAGGACCAGGGGTGCAAATAATAGAGAAGGTTCTGGTTACTTTGTTATCAGGCTACCTTACCTCAGCCCTCAGCTCTACCAAGAAAACGATTATTTAAAATACTCCATTCTTGGGGCGCCTGGGTGGCGCAGTCGGTTAGGCGTCCAACTTCAGCCAGGTCACGATCTCGCGGTCCGTGAGTTCCAGCCCCGCGTCGGGCTCTGGGCTGATGGCTCAGAGCCTGGAGCCTGTTTCCGATTCTTTGTCTCCCTCTCTCTCTGCCCCTCCCCTGTTCATGCTCTGTCTCTCTCTGTCCCAAAAATAAATAAACGTTGAAAAAAAAAATAAAATAAAATACTCCATTCTTGTTTGTTCTGAGGATGGTGAAAATGCAGGCTGGTAGGAGTTTCCTGGTACTGCCACAACAAAGTACTACAACTGAGAGGTTTGAACATCACAAATGGACTGTCTCACAGTTCTGGAGGCTACAAGTCTGAGATGAAGGTGCCATCAGGGTATTGCTCTCTCTTAACGCTCCAGAAAGAAATGTGTTTCAGTCTCCCCTCCAGTCTGACAGATCCTTAGCTATGGCAGAACTCCAATCTTTACATGGTGTTCTCTTTGTGTGTGTCTGTGTCCAAATCTCTCTTTTTGTAAGGACATCAGTCATATTGAAATAAGGGCCACCTTACTCTAGTATGACCTAATCTTAACTAATTATACCTGCAATGACTCTACTTCCAAATAAGATCACCATTTGAGGTAAAGGTGGTAAGGGCTTCAATACAGTTGGGGGGTGGGGGGACAAAATTCAATCTATATCAAAGCTCTAAATGGAGGTTTCCTTTCTTCTAGAGTCAGGATCCACAGGAACAGGATTAAGGCATCTAAGAGACTTTATGTCTACCTCTACCTCAATAAAAGAATGGGATAAATTAAAAACAAAAAAAAGAACAGGATTAAGGCATGCCACTTTTTAATGTTCATTTATTTATTTTGAGAGAGAGAGAGAGAGAGAGAGAAAGAGAGAGAGAGAGGCAGAGGCAGAAAGAGAGGGAGAGAAAGAATCCAAAGCAGGCTCCATGTTCAGTGCAGAGCCCGATGTGGGACTCAATCTCACAACCATGAGATCATGACCTGAGTTGAAAGCAAGAGTCAGATGCTCAACCAACTGAGCCACCCAGGTGTCCCAACGTGTCATTTTCATCTATGGAAAATCACTATATTCAAGGAACCATGCAAGTCCTACAGGGAATACAAAAATGAATTAGATCCAATTCTCAAGGGTCTTCCAACGAAGCTAGATGGAGAAGACACACACAAAAGCTGTCCAACAAATAAGTAGGTTATAGTTGACTTGAAAGTAATATAATTATCAGGGCCCCTGGGTGGCTCAGTTGGTTAAGCATCCAACTTCAGCTTAGGTCATGATCCCATAGCTCGTGAGTTCGAGCCCCACATCAGGACTGTGTTGACAGCTCAGAGCCTGGAGCCTGCTTCAGATTCTGTGTATCCCTCTCTCTCTGCTCCTTCTCCATTCATGCTCTGTCTCTCTTTCTCTCTCTTAAAAATAAATAAACACAGCTTCCTTTCGGCCGGAACTGCCATCTTCCAGTAATTCGCCAAAATGACCAACACAAAGGGAAAGAAGAGAGATACTCGCTATATGTTCTCTAGGCCTTTTAGAAAACATGGAGTTGTTCCTTTGGCAACATACATGTGAATCTACAAGAAAGGTGATATTGTGGACATCAAGGGAATGGGTACTGTTCAAAAAGGAATGCCCCACAAATGTTACCACAAAACTGGAAGAGTCTACAATGTTACCCAGCATGCTGTTGGCATTGTTGTAAACAAACAAATTAAGGGCAAGATTCTTGCTAAGAGAATTAATGTACGTATCGAACACATTAAGCACTCAAAGAGCCGAGACAGCTTCCTGAAGAGTGTGAAGGAAAATGATCAGAAAAAGAAGGAAGCCAAGGAGAAAGGTACTTGGGTTCAACTGAAGCGCCAGCCTGCCCCACCCAGAGAAGCACACTTTGTGAGAACCAATGGAAAGGAGCCTAAGCTGTTGGAACCCATTCCCTATGAATTCATGGCGTGATAAATGTAAAAAAAAATAAAAGACGTCAAGACTGTAAAAAAAAATAATAATAAATAAATAAATAAATAAATAAACTCAAAAAAATTGTTTTAAAAGAAAGCAATATAGGGGTGCCTAGGTGGCTCAGTCAGTTGGGTGTCTCACTTCAGCTCAGGTCATGATCTCACAGTGGGGGGGGGGGGAGGTTTGAACCCTGCATCGGGCTCTGTTCTGACAGCTCAGAGCCTGGAGCCTGTTTCTGACTCTGTGTCTCCCTCTCTCTCTCTGCCCCTCCCCCACTCATGCTCTGTTTCTCTCCATCTCTCAATAAATGAATAAATGTTAAAAAAATTTGTTTTTAAAGAAAGTAATAGAAATATCATCAGAAGCAAATGGCGGTGGAGGGAGTCACTTCTGTCCTTAAAAATTAGGAACTGATCTTTAGGTAGAATTTTTGTCTCAGTATTGAGAACGGTCCAGAATTCTGACAGATGAAGACTTAGGGTTGAGGCCGAGAAACTGAAGACATTTCAAGAACGTAAAACAGGTTAAACAAAGGAGAGAGAAAGCTCAAGCTGTGCTTGGATTGGGTCTGTTTGCCCAGAGAACTGGGTACGTATTATGGAATCATGTGATACAAGACTAAAATTAGTTTGGCGTCAGTTGGTTGAATGCTTAAATGACAGAAAAGGGAGTTTTACATGTAAATTGGTAGGCACTTGGGAGTAATTTGGGTGGCCAAAAGAAGTAGTTTCTCTGCTAATAGCTGAACACTTCCCAAATCTTGGGAGAGATCAAGACATCCAGGTACATGAAGCTCATCTCATGGGTCCTCAATAAGACTTGACCCAGCGATGACTTCACTAAAACAAGTTACAATAAAACTATCAAAAATCATAGACAAAGAAAGAATTTTGAAAGCAGCAAGAGAAAGAAATGTGTTATAAACAAGAGAATGCTTATAAAGCTATCAGCTGATTTCTTGGCAGAAATCTTGCAGGCAGAAAAAACTGCCAACCCAGAATACTTTACCCATCAAAGATGCCCTTTGAAAATGAAGGTTAATAGAGAACTTCCCAGACAAACAAAAGCTGAGGAGTTTATCACCACTAAACATACCTTACAAGAAACACTAAAGAGAGTCCTCAAGTAGAAGTGAAAGGCTATTACTAGCATAAAAAATCTGAAAGTATATAATTCACTGGTAAAAGTAGGTATATAATCAAATTCAGAAAACCCTAATACTGTAAAGGTAGTGTTTAAATCACTTAACTCTGGTATAAAGGAAAAAAAACTTTTAAGAAAAAATGACTTAAAATAACTATAGGTACAGGGTACCTGGCTAGCTCAGTCAGTAGAGCACACAACTCTTGATCTCAGGGTTGTAAGTTCAAGCCCCACGTTGGGCATAGAGATTACTTAAGAAAATAAAACATCTTAAAAAAAAACAAACAACTATAGGTACAATAATTTTTTAATGGATACATGATATAAAAAGATGTAAGTTGTGCTATCAAAAACATAAAAGGGGGAGGGGCACCTGGGTGTCTCAGTCAATTAAGAGTCTGACTTCAGCTCAGGTCATGATCTCATCATTCATGAGTTTGAGCCCCACATCAGGCTCTGTGCTGACAGTTCAGAGCCTGGAGTCTGCTCCGGATTCTGTGTCTCCCTCTCTCTCTGTTCCTCTCCTGCTCATGCTCTCGCTCTCTCTCTTTCTCTCTCTCTCTCAAAAATAAATAAACATTAAAATTTTTAAAAAAAAGCATAAAAGGGGGAAGTAAAAGGTAAGGTTTTTGTACGAAAGTTATCATCCTAAAATAGACTGTTATATTTTACATAAGTCTCATAATAGCCTCAAGTCAAAAAACTATACTACATACACAAAAAAGAAAGAGAAATAAACTTAAGCATACACTATAGAAAATCAAATCACAAAAGAAGAGAGCAAGAGAGGAAGAATGAAACAAAGGAACTACAAAATAGCCAAAACACGATTACAAGATGGTAACAGTAAGTCCTTATCTATCAATAGTTACATTGAGTGTAAATGAATTAAATTCTCTAATCAAAAGTCATAGAGTAGCTGAATGGATTAACAACAACAACAACAAAAGCCCAATTATATCCTGCCTACCAGAGACTCACTTCAACTTTAAGAACATATATTGTTGAAAGTGAAGGGATGGGAATAAATATTCCATGCAAATGGAAAACAAAATGGAGCAGGGGTAACTGTACTTACACCAGACAAAATAGACTTCAAGTCAAAAACCATAACAAAAGAAAGTTATTATATAATGATAAAGGGGTTAATTCATCAAGAAGATATAACAGTTGTAATATATATGCACCCAACAATGAACACATGAATATATTAAGCAAATACTAACAGATCTGAAAGAAGTAATAGACAACAATATGAAAATAGCAAGGGACTTCATACTCCACTTTCAACAATAGACCACCCAGACAGAACTCAATAAGGAAACACTGAACTTAAAGTTCACTTTAGACAAAACAGACCTAATAGATATAAAGAACATTCCATCCAAGAGCAGCAGAATATGCATTCTTCTCAACTGCATACAGAACTTTCTCTAGGACAGATCATATACTAGTATACAACCAAGGCTTTAAAAAATTTAGTAAGATTAAAATGAAATCAATTATCTATTCCAACCACAATGGTATGAAACTAGAAATCAATAACAGGAGGAAAGCTGGAAAATTCATAAATGTAAAAGTTAAGCAACACACTTCTGAATGGCCAATGGATCATTAAGGAAATAAAAGGAAATCCAAAAATATCTTGAAGCACACAAAAATGGAAACAACATATCAAAACCTATAGCTTGCAGCAAAAGCAGTTTTAAGAGGAAAGTTTATAGCAATAAACCTACATTAAAAGAAACAAGAAAGATTTTAAACAATCTAATTTTACACCTCAAGGAAATAAAAAAAAGAAGAACTAATCCCAAAATGAGCACAAGGAAGGAATAAAGATTAGAGTGGAGGTAAATGAAACAGAGACTAGAAAAATAATAGAGAAGGTAAACAAAATTAGAAGCTGATTTGTTGAAAAAATAAAATTGACAAAGCTTTAGCAAGACTAAGAAGAAAGAACTCAAGCAAATAATATCAGAAATGAAAAAAGGGAAATAATAACTGATACCACAGAAATAAAAAGATCATAAAAGACTACTATGAATAATTATACACCAACAAGTTGGATAACCTAGAAGTAATGGATAAATTCATATACACATACAACATACCAAGACTGAATCATAAAGAAGTAGAAAATTTGAAGAGACCAAAAATGAGTCATGAGATTAAATCATTAATCAAAAATCTCACAACAGGAGTGCCTGGGTAGTTCAGTCAGTTTGGTGTCCAACCCCTGATTTTGGCTCAAGTCCTGGTCTCATGGTCATGGGTTTGAGCCCCATGTTGGGCTCCATGATGAGCATGGAGCTGCTTGGGGTTCTCTCTCTCCCTCTCTCTCTGCCCCTCCCCACCTCAAAATAAATAAATAAACTTTTTTTTTTTTAAGCTCACAACAAAGAAAATCACAGGACCACTGGTTTCACTGGTGGATTCAAACAAACATTTAAAGAATTAACACCAATCCTTCTCAGACTCTTTCAAAAAATCGAGGAAGAAGGGACACTCCCAAACTCATTTCAGAGGCCAGAATTATCCTGATATCAAAGGTACACAAAGCTACTGCAAGAAAAGAAAAACTGCAAGCCAATAACCCTTTTGAATATAGATGCAAAAATCCTTAACAAAACACTAGCAAACCAAATCCAACAGCACATTAAAAGTATCACATACCATGATAAAGTGCAACTTATCCCTGGGATGCAAGGAAGTTCAGTGTATGCAAATCAATGCATATGATACAACATACTAATGAAATGAAGGACAAAATCATATGATCATTTCTATAGCTGCAGAATAAAACACTTGACAAAATTCAACATCCATTCATTATAAAAACTCACAACAAATTAGGTATAAAAGGAATGTACCTCAACCTAAGAAAAGACATATAACAAGACCACAGCTGACATATTCAACAGTGAAAAGCTGAAAGCGTTCCTTCTAGAATCAGAAACAAGACAATGCCCACTCTCCACCACTTCTATTCAACATAATACTGGTGGCACTAGCCTAAATAATTAGGCAAAGGAAAAAAGAGAAAGAAAGAAAGAAAGAAAGAAAGAAAGAAAGAAAGAAAGAAAGAAAGAAAGAAAGAAAGAAAGAAAAAGAAAGAAGAGAAAAGGAAAGGAGAAAGACAGACATATTAGAAAGGTGGAAGTAAGGGGCATCTGGGTGGCTCAATCAGTCAAGTGTCTGACTTTGGCTCAGGTCATGACCTCATGGTTCGTGGGTTCAAGCCCCGTGTCAGATTCTGTGCTGACAGCGTGGAGCCTGCTTCGAATTCTGTCTCTCTCTCTCTCTCTCTCTCTCTCTCTCGCTCTCGCTCACTCGCTCTCTCTGCCCCTCCCCTGCTCACGCTCTGTCTTCCTCTCTCTCAAATATGGATAATAAAACATTTTAAAAAAATTTTTTTAAAGATAGAAGTAAAATTGCCTCTGTTTGCAAATGACATAATCCTAATGTGTGTGTGTGTGTGTGTGTGTGTGTGTGTGTGTATAAAACAAACAAACCTCTAGACTCAACCAAAAAAAACTTAGCATAAATGAATTCGTTAAAGTTGCAGAATACAAAATCAACATACAAAAATCAGTTGCATTTCTATACACTAAAAATGAACTTTTTGAAAGAGAGATAAAGAAAAAGCTTCCATTTACAATTGAACGAATGAAGGAAGGAATACATTTAACCAAGAACGTGAAAGACCTATACACTGAATACTATAAGACACTGATGAAAGAAACTGAAAAAGACACAAATAAATGGAAAGATATCACATGTTTATGGATTGAAAGAATTAATATTATTAAAATATCCATACTACCCAAAGCAATGTACAAAGTCAACACAATCCCTATCAAAAGTCCAATGGCATTTTTCATAGAGATAGAAAAAAATATCTCAAAATTCATATGGAATCACAAAAGATTCAGAATATTCAAAGTAATTTTAAGAAAAAAGAATAAAGCTGGCAGTATCACAACTCCTGATTTCAAACTATATCACAAATCTATAGTAATCAAAACAGTATGATACTGGGCTAAAAACAGACACAGAGACCAATAGAGCAGAATAGAGAACCCAGAAATAAATCCACAGATACATGGTCAAGTAATCTTTGATACGAAACACAAGAACACACAGTGGAGAAAGCATAGTTTCTTCAAGAAACAGTGTTAGAAACACTGTAATCCACATCCAAAGAATGAGATGGGAACCCTATCTTACACCTCTCACAGAAATTAACTGGAAATGGATTAAAGACCTAAATGTAGCAATCCCTATCAAAAATAGCACCAGCATTCTTCAAAGAGCTAGAACGAACAATCCAAAAATGTGTATGGAACCAGAAAAGACCCCAAATAGCCAAAGCAATCTTGAAAAAGAAAACCAAGGCTGGAGGCATCACAATTCCAGACTTCAAGATATATTACAAAGCTGTAATCATCAAGACAATAAGGTACTGGCACAAAAACAGACACTTAGATCAATGAAACAGAATAGAGAACCCAGAAATGGACCCACAAACGTATCGCCAACTAATCTTTGACAAAGCAGGAAAGAATATCCAATGGAATAGACAGTCTCTTCAGCAAATGGTGCTGGGAAAACTGGACAGTGACATGCAGGAGAATGAACCTAGACCACTTTCTTACACCATACACAAAAATAAACTCAAAATGGATGAAAGACCTCAATGTAACACAGGAAACCATCAAAATCCTAGAGGAGGAAGCAGGCAAAAACCTCTTTGACCTCAGCCGCAGCAACTTCTTATTCAACACGTCTCCGGAGGCAAGGGAAACAAAAGCAAAAACGAACTGTTGGGACCTCATCAAGACAAAAAGTTTCTGCACAGTAAAGGAAACAATCAGCAAAACTAAAAGGCAACCAATAGAATGGGAGAAGATATTTGCAAATGACATATCAGACAAAGAGTTAGTATCCAAAGTCTATAAAGAACTTATCAAACTCAACACTCAAAAAACAAATAATCCAGTGAAGAAATGGACAAAAGATATGAATAGATACTTTTCCAAAAAAGACATCCAGATGGCTAACATGAAAAAATCCTCAACATCACTCATCATCAGGGAAATACAAATCAAAACCATAATGAGATACTACTTCACACCTGTCAGAATGGCTAAATTAACAACTCAGGAAACAACAGATGTTGGCAAGGATGAGGAGAAAGAGGATCTCTTTTGCATTGTTGGTGGCAATGCAAGCTGGTGCAGCCACTCTGGAAAACAGTATGGAGATTCCTCAAAAAATTAAAAATAGAACCACCCTACAATCCAGCAATTGCACTACTAGGTATTTATCCAAAGAATACAGGTGTGCTGTTTCAAAGGGGCACATGCACCCCAATGTTTATAGCAGCACTATGTACAGCAGCCCAAGTATGGAAAGAGCCCAAATGTCCACCAACTGATGAATGGATAAAGATGTGGTACAGGGGCGCCTGGGTGGCTCAGTCTGTGAGCATCCGACTTCAGCTCAGGTCACAATCTCGCAGCTCGTGAGAGCCCCACGACGGGCTCTGTGCTGATGGCTTGGAGCCTGGAGCCTGCTTCAGATTCTGTGTCTCCCTCTCTCTCTGCCCCAACCCACTCGCATTCTGTCTCTGTCTCTTTCAAAAATAAATAAACATTAAAAAAAAAAGAAGACATGGTGTATATATATACAATGGAATATTACTTGGCAATCAAAAAGATTTAAATCTTGGAGCACCTGGATGGCTCAGTTGGTTAAGCGTCCAACTTCAGCTCAGGTCATGATCTCGCAGTTTGTGGGTTCGAGCCCCGCGTCAGGCTCTGTGCTGACATCTTGGAGCCTGGAGCCTGCTTCAGATTCTGTGTCTCCCTCTCTCTGCCCCTCCCCTGCTCGCACTCTCTCACTCTCTCAAAAATAAACATTAAAAAAAATTTTTTAAAAGAATGAAATCTTGCCATTTGCAACAATGTGGATGGAACTAGAGTGTATTATGCTAAGTGAAGTTAGTCAGAGAAAGACAAATATGTCTTCACTCATATGTGGAATTTAAGATACAAAACAGGTGAACATTAGGAAAGGGAAGCAAAACTAAGATAAAAACAGGGAGGAGGGACAAAACATAAGAGACTCAAATACAGAGAAAAAACTGAGGGGTTTGGGATGGAGGGATGGGCTAAATGGGCTATGAGCATTGAGGAGGGCACTTGTTGGGATGAGTACTGGGTGTTATAGGTAGGGGATGAATCACTGGATTCTACTCCTGAAATCATCATTACACTATACACTAACTAACTTGAATGTAAATTAAAATTAAATAAATAAATACTTAAATGTAAAATGTGAAACTGTAAAACTCCTAAAAGAAAACATAGGCTAAAAGCTCTTTAAGGTTGGTCTGGACAATGATTTTTTGACGTGACACCAAAAGCACAATCAACAAAATAAAAAATTAACAAGTGGGACTACAACAAGCCAAAAACCTTCTGCACAGCAAGGGAAACAATCAACAAAATGAAAAGGCAACCTACAGAATAGGAGGACTCATTCATAAACTATATCTCATAAGGGGTTATATCTAAAATTTATAAGGGACTCATACAACTCAGTAGCAAAAATAATGACAATCCAACCTAAAAATAGGCAAAGGACCTAAATAAACATTTTTCCAAAGAAGACATTCAAATGGCCAAAAGGTACATGAAAAGATTCTCAACATCACTAATCATGCAAATCAAAACCAGAATAAGATGTCACCTCACACCTGTTAGAATGGCTATTAACAAAAGAAATAACAAGAGTTAGTGAGGATGTGGGAAAAAAGAGAACCCTTTCATTTCTGAAGGAAATGAAATCAGTGTCTCAAAGACTTCCTTTCACTTCCAGAGATACATCAGTATCTCTGCACTTCCTTGTTCACTGAAACACTATTTACAATATCCAACACACAAAAGCAATCTAAGTGTCAATTGATGGAGGAATAAAGAAAAAGTGACACACACACACACACACACACACACACACACAATTTTGTCAATTATACTTCAATAAAGTTGGAAGGAAAAAAAATGGTTCTTCTTTTCTAGTGCCTAGGGAGTCTTACAACTCTGCCTTTCCCCATCAGATGTCCTCTTCCAATTCGACGGTCCTCAAGAGAAACCTGAGATAGACTGTATTGGAGGAGCTACCCTTTGGGCTCTTTGAATCTAATTAAGCATCCTAACTCTGATCTTTACAAGAGCATGGGTTCTGAATCCTGGGTCAGATTCATGGCCCATTGATCCTAGGGTTATTAGAGTCTAGCAGTGCTGTCTCCACCTTTGACAATCAAGATATCTGCTACACATGTGCACACAAGTAAGCACATACCCCAACATCTTTCTGTAATAAGCTGTAAGTCTCTGACGGTAGAGCATCAGGGTCAAAGTCAAGCTCACTCCTACTTAGCAGCTCTAAAGTCTGGGGTAAGCCACCTAGGTTTTTGGTCTGTTTCTTCATGTATAAAACAGGGATAATAACAATATCTATGACTTAGCATTATAGTGAAGATCAAATTAAATAATAGAAAGCATTTAGCATTGTGGCTGGAATATAGTAAGTGACCAGGAGATAGTAACTATCTACTATTAACTACTCCTGTGATATTAAGTATCTATAGTTAATTTCACTATTTTTATTACTATTATTATTATACAATTATTGTTCTACCACCCATTAATTCATCTAGACTCTCCATGAATACACTGGATAACAAATTCCATCCAAAAGCCACTCCCTAAAAAATATTTTGTAAAGGTATATGCTGTCCATGGCAGCTAAGATGTGTTGCCATGACCACGGCAAAGCAGTAGTTCCAATTAAAGAACTCAAATCCTAGTGACTTAAGAAGATGTGAACTAAAGGGACAAGTTCCTCAGCAGGAATAAGTTCTGTCTTACCTTACAGGGTTTTTTGTTGTTTTTGTTTGTTTGTTTAATTTCAGAAGTCTAGTGCTTTATGTTAAAGCCAAATACTTTTTCTGCTTAACTCTCTTTAATTGTAAAGACAATAGCTTTTTCAAGTAAATGGACCATTTTCATAATAAGCCATGTAACATCAACTAAAACACCGGAGGAATTCCTTACATGAAAGGCTCCAATAAATCAATAGAAAAAGACAACTGCTCTAATAGAATAATGAGGAAAGGACATGAATGAGAAATTCACCTAATAAGAAACATAAATGAGAAATATGCATAAGGGAAATGTTCATCCGTATTTATAATTTTTAATATGATATAAAACAATGAAGTATTCTTGCTAAGGTTTTAAAAAGTCCCTGATACAGGTAGGCGTGTTAGGCACACAGTGCTGTTATATACCCCCAAGAAATAGGATCTGGCCACACATATCAACCTGGAAACGCAGATCAAAAGCCTTAAGATGCACTTGTTATTCTAATTCTAGGGATTTATCCCAAGGAAATAATCACCAATGTGTATAAAAATATAAGGAGTACTTAAAAGCATGGCTTCTAAATCTCAAAACAAATTAAGTTTTGCCTTTTCTACTTAACAGCCATCTAACCTTAGGCAAATTACCTACCTGTTTTTTATCTGAGTTTCCTCATCTGTTAAATAGAAAGAATAATACCTACATTTCACAGAGCTATGGGCAGGAAAAGTGAGAAAGGAAATAGAACAAGCCTTTCAATATGTGAAACACGGTATAAAGCCTCCAGCAATATTAGCTATTATTCTGATTGGTTAAGTAAATCATGATATACTGATAAAGTAGAATACTGTTGAGCCATTAAAAATGGTATTCTAGAGCAAGCATAAGCAAACCATGGCCCAGCCATGAGTCAAACCTGGCCAACCGCCTGATTATGAAAATAAAGTTTTATTGGAACAAAGCAACACTCATTCATTTACATATCACAATACAACAGCAGAGTTAAGTAGTTTAAAAAGAAACAGCACGTCCCACAAGGCCTCAAATATTTACTATCTGGCCCTTTACAAAGAAAGTTTGTTGACACCTGATCTAGAGAAATATCTGCCATCATGGGAACATGTTCTCAACCCAGTCAGTAAAAAGAAGTTTTCCAACAGCAAGTGCAAGTCTACATTTTTGTTGAAATATGTACATAGGAAAATAAAAAAGGATGGAACAAGGTATTTAAAAAAATTTTTTTTAACGTTTATTTAGTTTTGAGAGAGAGTGAGTGAGAGGGAGAGCGAGAGCGGGGGAGGGGCAGAGAGAGGGAGACACAGGCCCCAGGCGCTGAGGTGTCAGCACAGAGCCCAATGTGGAGCTCGAACCCACGAACTGCGAGATCATGACCTGAGCCAAAGTTGGACACCCAACCAACTGAGCCACCCAGGTGTCCCTGGAACTAGGTAATTTTAAAAGTTAACTATAGCTCTGTGAGCAAGATAGGTTATACATTTTATTTCCTTCTTTGTGTTTGTCTATAATTTCTAACTTTGTCTATAGTAAACATGAATCATTTCTGCAATAAGAAAAAAAATTTAAAGACACTAGGAAGGAAAGAAGCTGTTTTAATTTTGACATAGAAAGAGGACAAGGAACTCATTGAATAGTAAAACAAGATGGAAAGATATTTTTAATTGGTGAGAGAAATATGGGTTTGTATTCTTGTCTTCATTTCTTCGCGTTCTTGTTCACAGATAGGAATATGAGAAGTTGGGGGTGAGGGAAGAAAGAAAGCAAGGAGGAAAATGTGACAGCAGAATTGTTACATGATGTGGACAGCAGCCAAGCTCAATAATTCCTAAGATAAATAAGTTTGCAAAGCTCGGAGAGACGTTACCAATCTTTGCACCAAAAATGGAGTTGCACGGTCTACCCAGTGCAAAGAGAAGTCGTGTGGTAGCAAATCTCATCCGGGAAAGGTAATGGGATATGTTTCAGGAATGCGTATCAATAGGTCTGCCCACCAAACATTTATTTATTGCCTACCGGGTGCCACGCATTTACAGTATTGTAGGGAGGCAAACACAAAAGGTAACACATACAAAAATAAAAATATTTACGTGGCATAGAGGCATAGAGTTTTGTCAAAGAGAATCATGTTCGGTTTGTACTCAGACGCTCGCTGGATGAATGATGTGACACCAGCCACTGAATTCTAGCGGGAGCACGGTCTCAGGCAGGCCAACAGGAGTTACAGTCTACCTGTTGAGTCTGCAGTGAGGAGGACTCAAACACAGACATCCTTTAAGCAGCTGGATATAGGCATGTGGAGGTTGGAGAGGGGAGAGCTTTTGCGGAATCCCAAGTCAGCATACACAGAGTGCGAGGTTGCTCCCAGATGGCATGGAGAAGAGAAGGGGGCCAAGGAGTCACCAGGTGGGCAGAGGAGGCGACTCCAGGGCTGAAGACTGAGAAGGAATGTGCGGGGATCGGGGCAAAACCAGGACAGAGTGCTTATTGAATGTGCTGAAGAACGATCTCTGCTATTTAAAATTGGCTTAAAATGAGCTCTTTTAATAACTTGTGCAGCTGTGAGGCACAGTTGTGATTAATGGTATATTCCTACGTCCCAAAGGACACAAACCTTCCTTGAAAGTGCGTTTTCCCACAATTTTTAAGTCTTCTTGTGAGCAGAATGCATGCCTTATACCTTTCCTGATTTGGAGCCACGTGGCAAAAGGAACACGAATGGAAATCCAGTTTGGGTTTGGTCTGGTTTGGCTTGGGGCTGAAACACAAGTCACGGATGTGTTAATGAGGAAGAGAAAGAGACTGTACTCGACACAGCAACAGTTTGAGAGTAAAGCCAAAAAATACCCGGGATGCAAAACTGGTCTCTGGAGGTCGGCCGGTGACCACCATTAGGATGAACCCAAGCTCCATATGCCTAAACTGTATGTAGCACAGTCCTCTGCTACGACTGGTTTAGATACCATGGCTCAGTGGCTGGAGGCCTGGCCTCACGGAGAAGCTGTGGGAAGTAGTGTGTAGGACGCCAGACCCTGAGGTCAGAAGGTCTGGCTCAGCCACCAGAGGCTAGTTGACCCTACACCAGCCTCAGTTTCCTCATCTTACAAAGTTTAGATGAATAGTATCTCAGGACTTCCGCACACATGACACGAGGGATATGGACTGCGGCGAGCAACTATAGAATGGAAATTAAGATTTTTCCCAAAATTTATTGAGGTATAAGTGGCACATAAAATTGTACCTATACAAAGCGCACAAAGCGCACGTGATTTGATATACATATATGTTATGAAATACTTGTCACAACAAAGTTAATTAACACACCCATCACCTCACATAGTTACCTGTGTGTGTGTGTGCGTGTGTGTGTGTGTGTGTGTGTGTGTGTGTGTGTGGTGAAAACACTTAAGAGGTACTTTTTTTTTAGCAAATTTCAAGTAAAATATAGTGTTATTAACTATAGTTGCCATGCTGTGCACTAGTTCCTTCAGGACTCATTCATCTTATAACAGAAGGTTTGTACCCTTTGACCAACATCTCCCCGTTTCCTCCACCCCCAGCCCCCACCACCATCTACTCTCTGGTTCTATGCGTTCATTTTTATTTTGTTTAAATTCCATGTATAAATGAAGCCACACAGTATTCGTCTTTCTCCATCAGGCTTATTTCACTCAGTGCAACGTCCTGCAGGTTCCGCCGTGTGATCACAAATGACAGGGTTTTCTTCTTTTTTTTTTATGCCTGAATCCTATTCCATTGTATCTACACACCAAATTTTCTTTCTCCATTCATCCACTGACAAACATTTAGGTTGTGTCCATAGCCTGGCTTTTGGGAATGCAAATCAAGGCCACAATGATAGGTCACCTCACGTTGTTAGAATGGCCATCATGAAAAAAAACAAGAAATAACAAGCGTTGGTGAGGATGAGAAGAAAAAGGCATCCTTATTCACTCTTGGTCAGAACGTACGTTAGTACAGCCACTGAGGAAAACGGAATGGAGGTTCAGAAAACACCAGAACTACCGCACGATCCAGCAATCCCACGTCTGGGTATACCGCCAAAGGAAACGAAATCAGTATCTCAAAACGATGTCTGTGCCCTGCCTGCTGCAGCATATTCGCAACAGTCAAGACATCGACACAACCTAAGTGATGGAAGTTAACGCCATCACTGAGTACTATAACTCAGTGATTACAGCAGTTTGCTTATGAGGTCGTGCTAGCCCTGCTATCAGAGGGAAAAGACCAGAACTAAGCAGCTCCCCCAGTGGCTGGCCTGCTCCTTCCAGGTCTTGTGAAAAGAGCCTGGCCTACGAAGAAGTGGCCTCGTGCTCACAGCAGCCTTCAGGCACAGGCATACCCACTACGAGCCCCCTTCTTCATAGGGGAAGGGCACCCAGCGGGAATGGCACCCAGTGATCCTGCAGAGGTATTGTCGGTGTGAGCCGTCATGTGCCAAGGCACTGGCCCGATGCCCGGACAAAGTGGGTCTTGGAAAAATGAGAGCCATTTGGACATTGCATCTGAAACGTAGGTAGCTGGCACTTGTCCTACTGGGATATTTCAGAACACACAGCCCAACACTTCCAGCAGCCCAATATGCCATTCTTCATTTAAAAAAACAAACAACCAACCAACCAACCAAACAGAATCTCTTCAATAAAGTACTGAAATAAACTCTATGACCCCCTCAGCAAAGGAGAGATACTATTCCAGGAGTGAATGGGAGGATTTGTGTCTTATTTAGAGCAAACGAATGTACCTGGTTTCCGGGTTATCGTGTATACCCGTTCTCCAGCCAGACTCCCCACGGGTTCCTAGAAATGAGTTTCCACTGGGCGGAATCACCGGGTCTTGGTTCCTATGGAAATATTGTCCCAACAAGGACATTTGCAGAGGCTTTTTCAGTCTCTTCCAAATCCCCAAAAGCAGAGGCTGCAAACTTCTCTATAAAAGGCCAGTTAGTAAATATTTTAGGCTTTGTCAGGCATATGGTCAGTCTCTTGCCACAACCGCTCAACTCCTCTGTGGTAGCCACAGATACCTGATAAATGAATAGCATGGATGTGTTTCCATAAGTCTTGTGGTACAAACCCTGAAATCTGAATTTTACGTGATTTTCACACATCATGGAATATTGCTCCTTTTTAAATTTTTTCCCAACCATTTTAAAACGTAAAAACTACCCTTAGTCCAAGGGCTCTGCAAGAACTGACATGAGGATGGGTTAGGTCCAAGGGCAAGTAGTTCGCTATCCCCTGTCCTAAAATCATAGCTTGTCACTGGCCACAGGAGATCTTGCTTTCAACTACCGACCTCTCCTTCCCCAGAAGGCAGTGAACTTAGTGATAGTAATCATTCCTTTTAGGAAGAAAAGCTCACTCCAATCCCTTGCTAACGGTTAGGCTTTATCGTCTGTTCTCTTGACTAGCTCCTTGGAGGGGCTCATCTGCCTTGAATCATTTTAACGTCCAGGGTCGTGCTGTTGCTTGGTGGTTTTACAGGCAACATTATCACCTGTGCACCTTTTGTCTGCCATTATGTGTCACGACTCCTCACCAGAACATGAAAAATGGTGGAAAGAGAGGCCTCGGGAGAGTCAACAAGCAGACTGGCACATTCCTTTAGCCTTCAGGCTAAGAAGAGTGCATTTTGCCAGGGCTCTCCTACTGCTTGAAAAAAAAGAATGCAAGGTCATGGTCTCCTACTGTACTCTCCAGCCAGCCATGAAGACAGTGTTGATTAACTGCACTGCTCAGTACCACAATTTTTATATATTCTAAAATCTAAAATAACTGGAGATGAACAGTCCCATAAGAAAGAAAGCCACTCCGTAGGAGGCTCTAGTAAAGGAGGTTTTCCTTCTTTTATTTAGAATGCATCTGCTTGGTCATTTCTCCTCAATGCCCTAAGAAGAGCCTAATATAAGTACCCAGTAAGGAAGGAAGGAAGGTCTTTAACTAAGACACCTCCCCCCCCCCATCCTCACTGCCAGCCACTGAAAGGTTCCTCTTTCCTGTCTTCAAAGGGACATTAGCAAATACAAACGGACATCTTAGATTTAATTTAGGTTGCTACATATCTACCATCCCAAACACTAGAAGGAAAACCAATCCTTCAGCACATCCTCTCTGCAGCTATGAAAAACAGATAAAATTCCAAAATTATTTTTCCTTCCCTTTTCTAAGTAGTAGGCAGAATACCTCCCCCCACCAAGATGTCCACATCCTAACTCCCAAAACCTGTGAATATGCTGCCTTACACAGCAAAAGGGACTTTGCAAGCATGATTAAGTTAAGGATTTCAAGATGGGGAGGTTACCCTGGATTACATGGAGGGGAGGGGATCCATGGAACCACGGGTTCCTATAAGAAGGATGCAAGAGGGGCAGAGTCAGAGAAGGAGGCACGATGGCCAAAGGAGGTCAGAGCGAGGCAAGGTCATGCGTTGAGGAATGGGGCCAGCCTCTTGGAAAAGGAAGGAAATGCGTTCTCCCCTAGAGCTTCCGGAAGCAATACAGTCCTGCCTAATCATTCTAGACTTCTGACCTCCAGAACCATGAGAGGACAAATTTGTTTTGTTTTAAGCCCTAATTTCGTGGTAATTTGTTACAGCAGCCATAGGGAACTAATACGGCAGCTGCTAAAAATGTCTCAGATAAAATGTAGTTTCTTACAAGTCAACCACTTTATCTTAGTACACTGAACCCCAAAGAATGAAAGGAAACTGGTACTCCTCTCTCAAGCAGGGTCCCTAAACTCCAGAACTACCGAGCGCTTAAATAAAATGTGATCTAAAAGGGAAGGTTGAAAGGGTGAGTGGGCAGCGAGAGAACACTGCAGTCATATACAAACAGCATTATCCAAGAGGGCTGCAAAGGATGAGATAGAAATGGAATGTGCCTTATTTATAGCAAAGCCTGCCTCCCCTCGCAAGTGTGTGACAGAAGAGCTGTTTTAAAAGTTTTATTCTTCAAACTTGGCTGCAGAACTTGGCTGCATCTCAGAACTGTGCTTTTGTATTTAGCTTTAAAATGTTAAGAACCAACCCCATGGTTAAACTGGAGGCAGAGGTGGTGCAGGCAGGAAAAATGCTGGGGGAGGGGGGAATGGAAAGAGGTTGAAATGTTATTCTTATTTAGTTAGTTGCTTAAGAAAAACAAATAGAGAATAAAATAGCAAAAGGCTTGGAAAGGTTCCAAGTTGAAATTTTCTAATACCCAGGCGTTGAGGCTCTCAAGATAAGGGGAGTGCTGCAAAGCTAGTTAGACATTAGGATGGGCATCTGGTCTCGAGGTAGAGAGGGAATAATACTCCAGCCCTAATTACTGGAGATCCCCTTGCTCTCTTTCTTAAGCTCAGTGAAAGCTGACAACAACCCAGAGAAGGCCAGCCTATAGATGCAGAAACTAATACTGACCTTCTGGTAAACAATATGTCAGGAGACACGACACAGGTCATGCCCTCTGACTTAGAAATTCTAAATTTTGCTGTTAACAATAAGGAACTGAATAAGTAAATTATGGTACATTATCTACTTGGAATATAATACAATCTTCAAACCTATGACTATGATGACAACTGTGGCACGGATTAATTCTTAGGTAATGGTAGGAAAACATAAAATAGTGTATACATTACGATTACCCACTAGGCTAATATATATTTCTTTTATTTTTTTAATTATTTTATTTTTATAATTAACATGGATTATATTAGTTTCAGGCATGCAATAGAGTTATTCAACAATTCTATACATTTCTCAGTGCTCAGTAAGTGTATTCTTAATCCCTTTTATCTGTTTCACCCATCCTCCACCCACCTCCCCTGTCAACCACCAGTTTGTTCTCTGTATTTACGAGCTGGGGGGCGGGGGTGGGGGGTGGTGTTTAGGGACACCTGGGTGGCTCAGTCAGTTAAGCATCTGACTCTTGGTTTCATCTCAGGTCATGATCTCATGGTTCGTGCGTTCGAGCCCCTCGTTGGGTTCTACGCTGGCAATGCAGAGCCTACTTGGGATTCTCTCTCCCCCTCCCCCTCTCGTGTCATCTCTCTCTCTCAAAACAAATAAAAAATTTTTTTTTAAAGACTGGGTTTTTGGGGCACCTGGGTGGCTCGGTTGGTTAAGCATCCGACTTTGGCTCAGATCATGGTATCGCAGTTTGGGAGTTCGAGCCCCGCGTCGGGCTCTGGGCTGACAGCTCGGAGCCTGGAGCCTGCTTCAGATTCTGTGTCTCCCTCTCTCTCTGCCCCTCCCCCACTCACGCTCTCTCTCAAAAATAAATATATATTAAAATTTTTTTTTAAAGAGTGGGGTTTTTTGTCTGGCTCTTTGTTTCTTAAATTCCACATATGAGTGAAATCACATGGTATCTGTGTTATTTCCTTAGCATTATACCATCTAGGTCCATCCACGTTGTTGCAAATAGTAAGATTTTATTCTTTTTCATGGCTGGTAATATCTTTCTTTATCCATTCATCAATGGATGGACACTTGGGTTGCTTCCATATCTTGGTTATTACAAACAATGCTACAATAAACACAGGAGTGCATATATTGTTTCAAACTAGTGTTAATTTTCTTTGGGTAAATACCCAGCAGAGGAATTACTAGATCATATGGTAACTCAATTTTTAATTATCTGAGGAACTTCCATACTGTTTTCCACAGCGCCTGCACCAATTTACATTCCCACCATTTTTCTCCACATCCCCGCCAATGTTTGTTGTTTCTTGTATTTTTTGAGTCTAGCCACTCTGTCAGATGTAAAGTGATACCTCATTGTGGTTTTAATTTGCATTTCCCTGATGATTAGTGATGTTAGTCGCCTTTTTATGTTTCCGTTGGCCATCTGTATGTCTTTGGAAAATGTCTATTCAGGTCCTCTGCCCATCTTTTGACTGGATTATTTGGAGGTTTTTTTGTTGTGCTGTATGACTTGTACATATATTTTGGATAACAACCCCGTATAGAATGTATCATTTGCAAATATCTTCTCCCATTCAGTAGGTTGCCTTTTTGTTTTGTTGGTGGTTTCCTTCATTTTGCAAAAGCCTTTTATTTGGGTATAGTCCCAATAGTTTAATTTTGCTTTTTTTTCCCTTGCCTGAGGAAACATTTCTAGAAAAATGTTTCTACAACTGCTGTCAAGGAAGTTACTATCTATGTTTTCTCCTAGGATTCCCATGGTTTCAGGTATCACATGTAGTCTTTAATCCATTTTGAGTTTATTTTTGTGTGTGGTGTGAGAAAGTGGTCCAGTTTCATTCTTCTGCATGTAGCTGTCCAGTTCTCCCAGCACCATTTACTGAAGAGACTGTCTTCCCCGTTGTATATTCTTGCTCCCTTTGTTATAGACATTTGTTATGTTAATTGACCATCTAATTGTGGGTTTATTTCTGGGTTTTCCATCCTGCTCTAGTGATCTCTGTGTCTATTTTGTGCCAGTACCATACACTTTTGATTACTACAGCTTTATAGTGTATTTCAAAATCTGGGATTGTGATACCTCCAGCTTTGTTCTTCTTTCTAGCCCTGATAAATATATATATACATATAAAGCCCTGATATATATAGCCTGATTATTTATATATATATATATCAGGGCTTTATATGTATATATACATACACACACACACACACACACACATATACATATATATATATACATATATGTGTGTATATATATATATATAGAGAGAGAGAGAGAGAGAGAGAGCCCATATATATATAAAGACTGGAAGGAAATAGACCAAAATGTTAACTGTGGTCATATTTGCATGGTAGGAATAAATGAGATTTTTTTTAGTTCATATATTCTTTTGAAAATGAATTATTACTCTTAAAATGGAAAACAAGGAATTTTTAAAAGGAAAGAAAGAAAGTTGGCAGAAAGCTCAGCTGTACCAATATTTTACCATGTGAGTTTCAGAACTAGAATGTTTAGTGATTTCTTGCCTCAGGTTCTCCATATGAAGAATAAGGCTGTTATTACATGAGGCATACCTCCTAGATTTAGTGCTGTAAAATACACTGCCTCCTAAATACATCTAGGTTTTCTTATCACCAAACCTTGCTTACACAACCCCATCACCTAGAATCATTCCTTGGCTTTTCCTACAGAATTAAATTCTCCCCTTTCTTATAGATGCAATTCGAACCATTTCTCCTGAAATTCCTTCCTCCTCTGTAAGCCCACCCTGTCAATACCAACCTTCCTATAATTAACTACAAACAACTTTGAGATTTCCTTTGTTTTTTTTTTAACATAATTCAATTTATTTGAAAACAAAATTACAGACTTTAGAATAAAGCAAACCCAGACTCAAAACTCAATACCAGTCATTTACTCCTTCTGATCCTCTTTCCTTGTATGTCATACAGGCTGACCGCCATTTGCCTAACAAGCTATTCTGCTGATCGCATGATTCGATGTATGCACAGTACCCAGCACTGTATTTGGTATCGAGTGGGGAGCCAATAAATCCTTATTATCTTCCTTAATCTTGCACCAGCAGACTTGCGCTCAAGAAAATACTAAAGGTAGTTCTCCAGACCAAAGAAAAAAGGTCCCAGAGGTAAGCACAGAGATGTAGAAAATTAAAAAAATGAAAACAATATTTATTTTTTTAATGTTTATTTATTTATTTTGAGGAAGACAGAGAGCACGGGGGGCAGTGGGGGCAGAGAGAGAGGGAAAGAGAATCTCAAGCAGGCTGTGCTCTATCAGTGCAGAGCTAGATGTGGGGCTTGATCCCACGAACTGTGAGGTCATAACCTGAGACGAAATCAAAAGTTGGATGCTTAACCAACTGAGCCACCTAGGCGCCCCAACAATAATTTTTTAGTAAATCTACATAACCATTATGTTTAGCAAATAAAACAAAAATGTTATAAAACAAAAATGGCAAAGTCTTGTAGGGTTTTAAAAACACAGACTGGAGCGCCTGGGTGGCGCAGTCGGTTAAGCGTCCGACTTCAGCCAGGTCAAGATCTCATGTCCGTGAGTTCGAGCCCCGCATCGGGCTCTGGGCTGATGGCTCAGAGCCTAGAGCCTGTTTCTGATTCTGTGTCTCCCTCTCTCTCTGCCACTCCCCCGTTCATGCTCTGTCTCTCTCTGTCCCAAAAATAAATAAACGTTGAAAAAAAAAATTAAAAAAAAAAAACAAAACACAGACTATTCAATCAGACCATATCCCTGGGTGTCAGTAACCATCTTCCTTTCAAGAAAATTAGTAGATATACCAGAACAGGGACCCAGTAACCTAACTGGTGGGTTACCCCAAATATAAACCCTATACCCCCCATGAGTATTTAATTCATTTTCTTTTTTTTTTTTATTTTTTTTTTAATGTTTATTTATTTTTGAGACAGGGAGAGACAGAGCATGAACGGGGGAGGGTCAGAGAGAGAGGGAGACACAGAATCCGAAGCAGGCCCCAGGCTCTGAGCTGTCAGCACAGAGCCCGACGCGGGGCTCGAACTCATGGACCATGAGATCATGACCTGAGCCGAAGTCGGACGCTTAACTGACTGAGCCACCCAGGCGCCCCTTTAATTCATTTTCAACAGATATTTGATTGATTTATATCTTTTGATGTTATTCACCACAGAGGTGTGAATATTGTCTTGGAGTGAGTGTATGTCTAAGTCTATACTTATATCTTTGTATATTTTTTCCATTCCCTTATTGTAATACATTTTTAGAAGTGAGGATGTGAATCAAAAGACTTTTCCAATTTCAGTTTTGATTTATATTGGCAAACAGATTTTTTAAAAAACAATCCACCTATCCCACAATGAGTGAAACACTTCGTTATTTTCCCTTCACGGATATCTGTTAGATTCTAGTATTTCTTGTTCAAAATCCTGAGAACGGGGACTGAACCCTATGGCCGTGCAAGCTCTCTGTACTGTAAGGGATACTACAAAGACGTGTCAATAGTGAAGGTAATAAACTGCCAAAATGTAAAATCTTAGACTCCTTGAAATGAAATGCGGGGGAAAAAATGGGAAAATGAAATGAAGCCTTGAACACACCAAAGGCTTTCCAAATTAGAAAGTTATACTCGTGGAAACACATCATATTAAACCACACTGGGCTATTCTCGACACTAAAAATACCAGCCCTTTCATCTGCGGACACTGATACCACTAGTCCGGGACTTGCCCACACTCCTGTCTCCTGCCAACCAAGAGAATGTGATGGGGTGCTTTTCCTCTGGCAAGTCCAATCCTAGGGGAAAAGGAAAACAGAACAGTTGTTTCCTAAGGCAATAAAAAAACCTTCGAGCTATTTAACGAAAGGAATCTTAAAATGCAGATTGAACAATTAAATTAGTTACCCAGAATACTCTCTGAAGTTAGTCCTTGGGTAATTTATTTAATGTTAAAAGAAAAAAAGAAAAGAAGCCCTAAATGTCCAAGAGCAAAAAGCATTTGTTTGAAACATCCTGATTTACCTGACTTTTTAAAATTTTGCTTGGGTTAACTTTTTAAGGAAAATGTGAAAGAAAACAAAGAGGGCTATGAAACAATAAACAGGTAAGGAAACGTGGATGTCTTTATTTTAGATTATGAAAGCCCTGGCATGTGAGAACTGAAAGTACTTTCGAGATCACCCAGCCTAGCTCACCCCTCACTTCAAATGGCAGAGCTCGACTTAAAACAGAAGCAACTCATGCGTGGCCAAAACGAGCTAATGGTGTGGCCGCAATCAATACCCAGACACCCTGATCTAGTTACATACTCTTTGTGTGACACTTGACTTCTCTACACACAAGGAGAAGAAGGGCAGGCAACCCAGCTCTACAGTTACTTGGTTCAAAATTTTGTTGGTTCCAAGAGACCTTCCGCCATTTCCCAGGTACAGCCTGGTGAAAAGATACCTCCTTATTCCCCTCAAATCCAACCTACATCTTAGCAGTCACCAAATCCTGTTGATTCTACCTCCTAAACGTCTCTCAAACATACCACTCATCTACATCACCGCTGCCATGATATGGCCACCAGTTTTCCCTCACCTGGATTCCTGTAAACTCACCAAACCATTTGACCTACTAGTTTTACCATTTCTCTTACACCCTCTCTGCATAAGTGCATTCTCCACATTGACCATATGACTTCCCCGCTTCAAACTTTTTTGCGGTGAATTTCCTTATGAAGAAAAACAAGGTCTCAGTGGTTTTCCTCTGCTTTGGGGTTAATATCTGTGTGAGTCAGAGCTTTATCAGGAAACAGATGGCACATATAGGACAATTCAAGAAAGGTTTATTTCAAAAAGGACCAAGTATCAAGAAGTGGCAGAGTACAGGAGAACCATAAGGAAACACTCAGAACCTCTGAGTTATGCAAAACCCCTCACCTAGCAGTGGACCCACTGACCTGCTCCTTCCTAACAGAAGGGATATAGGATGTCATTCCAAGGCTGGGTTATAAAAGAGTGAGACTCCCACTACCAACCCCCTTTCTTACTCTTCTTCCTTGCTCACTCTGTCAAAACGAGCTGCCATGTTGTGAGCTGTCCCGTGGAGAAACACATGCAGCAAGAAACTGACAGTGGAGGAACGGAGGAATGGAGGCCATCGCCCCACAGCAGTCAAGGAACTGAACCCACCCAGCAACCACAGGAGTGAGCTTGAAGTGAGCCTCGCCCCAGGTGAGCCTTCAGATGAAACTGCAATCCCAGCCAATGTCTTGACTGTCGTCTTTTGAGAGACACTGACCCAGAGGACCCACCTTAGATTAATGACCCATGGAAACTGTGACATAATAAACATCATGGTAAAGCCAATTAACCCCATTACATTTTGGGGTAATTGATTATACAGCAATGGAAGACTATACAAACGGGAGCTACCCAGATGCCCAAAAAGTTGAGGAGAGGAAAAGGGTATCAGGACCCAGAGGAGAACAGCCTGCCCTGGGAGGAACAACCTTCAGTAAAGCGACACAGGTAGTGCAAAACTCTAGAGGGAGCCAGGGGAAGAAATATCTGGCTTTGCTCTTCTTCCTTCCTTTCGTCTCTCCCCAGGCTTCTACTGAGCCAATCTGATTCAAAGCCAGAGATTCCAGGATCCCTGCAGATGTAGTCTACCTCCTGGGGCAGAGAGCAGTGTGGAGGGGGTAGAACATGGGCATGCAGGCACAAAAGGAAGATTCCCGCATGATGTCCTAAATCTTCGGCATGATGTATAAGGTCCTTTGTGATCCAGTCCTAATCTCCCCAGCTAGCTTTATTTCTCAGCCCCCATCACATAAACCTAGCTCCAAGAGAACAGCCACTTGAAGTTCCCAGAACTCAGTTTATAACATCACAACTCTGTCCCTTTCCATGTGGTAGTCCTTATGCCTCCTACGCTTTTTCTCCCCTTCTCTGCCAGGTTAATTCCTATTCATCTTTCATGAATTAAGGCAGGTGCCAAATCCCCTGGGCTGTCTTCTATGACATCATCATCCTCTCTCTCTCTTTTTTGTTTTACTGTTTATTTTTGAAAGAGAGAGACAGAGCGTGAGCAGGGGAGGGGCAGAGAGAGGGAGACAGAACCTGAAGCAGGCTCCAGGCTCTGAGCAGTCAGCACAGAGCCTAAGGCAGGGCTCAAACTCACGAACCGTGAGATCATGACCTGAGCCAAAGTCAGATGCTTGACCAACTGAGCCACCCAGGCGCCCCCATCCTCTCTCTTGATATGGATTTCATGACCCTTCGACCTCCTTCATCATTCCTCGGCTCACCTCTACCGATGGCCTCTTGCGATTGTCTAGTTACCCATCTCTGCTCCATTAGCCCACGGGTTTTTTTCAGGGCACAGACCTTATCTTGCATTCCTAGCACTCAACGGTGTCTGGCACACAAATGATACTCGATACATATTTGCTGATTAGATGGTTTCTAGTCCTTACTGTGCCTTGGTCACCAGAATCTGTAGGTTCCCTGACTCTCGGCTGCGCTGGCCACCACAACTGCCTTCTGTGAATTCCAAAACAGTGTCCTATTCCCAGCGTGCTCATCAGGCTTGCCTCTTCCAAGCTAAATGTTTTCCCCTTCTTGCAGCATCCCACTGCCTGTGTAACTAAAATAGGACCACATTTACTTTTTGGAAATGTGCCTAAAGCAGCTTCTGCCCAGGGCTTCCAGGGTCCTAGAACATTAGGGGAAGTGACCTTGGAGTATCAGGTCAACACAAAGGCAAGACCCAACTTCCAGCAGAAAAGGAGTAAATCAGTAGAAACTAACAAGTGAAGGAAGCCAGCAATGACAGACAAGCACACTGGCATTTTCTTCTTTCTCTAAAACTTCTAATTCATCCCTAATGCTATATATTACTGACAATATCCAGTGCTGCTGACACTGTTCCTGCTGTCTAACATACAATCAGTACTGCCAAATGATAATTATACCAATGTCTTAAATGTTACTAGCAAGCCAAAGAAACAGGTCACCACCAAGAAGATACTTTAACTGTTGAATGTTAAATCATTGCAACTAGAATTTTTCTTCTGATGCCTAACGACATTAGGTTTTATCTCAGTCCAATTTCAGTTACATAGGACTGTTTGAAATATTTCTAGAAAAGTTCTAAAGACCCTTACACGTGTCTACAGTCTCACAACATTGTTTTGACAGCAGAGAAGTGAATTAATCTATGATTAAAAACTTACAGAATGAACCTTTTAAATCATTGCAGAAAAGTATGCTTACGATATTTAGTCCAATCCCCTCACTTTACAGAAGAGGAAACGAAGCCAAAGTAATATTTTATTTATTATGTTGGTGGGTTGGTAGGCACACGGGGTTCATTTTATCATGCTTCTTTCTACTTTATGTGGACACTGAACGTATTCTTTTTGTGTAAGGAGTTGGGAAGGAAGGAGGAAAAAAAGTAGAGAAGAGGAAGTCAAAATGAGAAACAGAGCTGGGAAAATGAAGTTCCCCATCCAGAGAACCAAAGCAGTACGTGTAGGAGCTAGGGCCAGATACCCAGAGCTCTCTGCTCCCTGTTTGGCATCTTCCATCACACCATCCCATCTCCTGACCCAAGTCTGGGTCAAGTTAAGCTACAATTTTCTCCGTCCAACTACAATCTAATTGCTCAGAGTTCTACCAAATCAAATCACCAGTCCAGTTGGAAATTTCTCAAGAGACATTATTAACACCACTCAGAGAACTAAACAAAATCAGAAAGCAACCTACTTGTACTCAAAAGAATTCTGGGTTTAAAAAAGAAAGTAAACATTTTCGAAAATCTTTAACCAAGAAGCAAGAGCACCAGCAAGTAGAATGAAGCTTTCGCATTACAAATGTTCAAAGTCAACCCAAGTCAAATCTCTCAGACTAAGCATGAAAAGCAAAGATCCGCCGCACGGTACTTTCACTTATTTAACTTATCCAGTGTCTGCTGAACCCCAACAATGTGGCAATGGTAGTTTGAGGTTGATAACATGGTGGTGGAAGGGACGCCGAGGGGGGCAGTTAGGCCACCTGGACCCAATCATGGCTTCACTGGGAAACTGCTGAGTAACTTCATGCAAGTTACGCACCTTCTCCATACTTTACTTTGCTCCTCTGAAGGGGTTACTAAAATCCCTTACATGTAACTCCATGACAGAAGCCTGGTTCTTCTACATCTGAGATATCTATAAATAATTATAAAATCAAAAACCCACTTCAAAACATTAACTTTCCCATTACGGTGCTACGTGTACTCTACCTGGACATTGTAAAACATACTGAATAAGTGCTTCGAGCCCAGATTCTCCTGAGAAAGAGTTTAAAACTCAGGTTCCCAAGACCCAGCTCAGACATATGAAACAAAAATGCCTTGGGGAGGGAGGGATGGAGGATCTCTTGAGGATCAATATTGTTATAAAACACACCTAAATGATCTGACATCCAGCCAGGTTCAAATGTCATCCCCACGTTGGGCAATTCAATGACCCAGGATCTTTTGGATCCAAGAATATTTAAAAAAGGTTAACAGGGTTTGGGTGCCTTAATGAATAATTAAGGTTTTCTTTTTAAATAGATTTTTAATGTGACCAATACATTTTTCATATACACCTCCAATCCAAAATGTGAATGTGAAGGATGGAAAAACTAAATGAGAAAGTCTGTTCAACTCAATAAATAAATCATGCCTTGGGAAAGTACAACTTCTCAGAGTTAATGACACAGAAAACATGACAAGAGAATGAAGAGTATTCTGAAGGTGTAGGCCTGAGAAACCCACCCATCATTACTCATATGTCAGAAGGTCACCACCCTAAATGGCATTTAAAAGTCACAACAACGTTGTGGACATAATCATCCCACTTATGACTCGGAAGTTCACCCAAAAGCTCCATTTCTCTAGATCTGGCTTTTTAAATGTCAGCACGTGAATCAACACAACACAATGCAAGCAAAAACATCACACTAAAAACATCTGACATGAGTAAGAAACAACCAGAGAAAGACAACAAAAAGGAAAGTACTATTTGCATAATTTTTAATGTAAATTTTTGTTGTGGACCTCTAAGAAAAGGCTTGGTTTTAGAGCTTACAACTTGAAAAAAAACACTATAAAAGAGGACTTCCATAGTACGTACATGTCTTAAATTGACCTTGGTTTCAAGGTTTAATCTTTACTGACACCTTGAGGATAGTGTCCTACAATATTGGTTGTATTGGTTGTAGCCAAAGGCTGGTCTATAGCACTGCGAGTAGAGAACTAGGTAAATATCCCATGACTGAAACGTAACCATGGCTTAAATTAGTCAAATTAACTAGGTTTAAATGATTCCAGGTCCTAGACCCATACTAAGCAATGCCTTCTTTCTTCCTAATAGATTGAAAAGACGTAATATCCCTTTTATAGCAATTAACTGTTATGACAAATAACATGAACACATAAATATCCCACATGCAAATTTGTCAAAAGGAAGCGAGATATGTTTCCAGTATAGAAACCAAGAGGCTAGTCATCATATCTTTGAAGAACTATGGTAATTGACAGCTTTGTATCTAAATTAAACCAAGAGTCCCCTGCTACCACCTAAAAAGTAAAAATCAAGTTTGCACAAACCTGTAGGAAGTTTTCCTTTCAACATAATCCCAAATATTCTAGTAGAAAGGTGTTTGCATTGCATGACCTTTACATTTCTTACCAACCTTTAATAACCCATTAGTTTACAATCTCCTGAATAATACAAAAATATCTGTATTGTTTTCCTGTGTCTTAAAAAGGCAACTCACTTACTTTATCTAAATGAATCTTCACAATAACCCCATGAGGTACTGTCCTTCCTCCCCCCCCCTTTTATTTTTCTTTTTAAAAATGAAGAAACTGAGGCTCACAGAATTAATAACTAACTCAAGGTCACATCACTAGGAAGTGGTAGCATTGCAATAATTTTAACCTAGGTCTGATTCCAAAGCTCATGTTCCTATGATCTTGGCTTAGGGTGTCCCTGGTGTGGGGTGGGTTAAGACGGTAATGAGGAATACACATCTTTGTATTATTCTGTATGCCTCACCAATTTGTTAGCCGTGTGAATCTCTTTTTTCTTTATTACACTTTAATAGGCTTCTCTGGTAGAGATGGGTTATCTAAGTATTCTCTTACAAAGCAAAGGATGAAGGAATTTGATACTCAGAGCGAAATTAGTTTTGAGTTCTATTTTTATAAGGAAAGAGAAAAATTCACCACATTGATCATCCAGGAATATCTAGTTCAACCTTGCCCATATGATTAGCAGAGATCAAACACACAGTCTTGCAGAATACACAGAACCCAGCAGACAACTCAAATATTTAGTGAAGTGAATGAACATTAACCAATTTTCCTTATTAATAACGTAATCTAGTTAGATCAAATTTTCCCACACATGCAAGCATTAAACGTGTATTAATAAGCAGTTATTCCCTCAAATTCAACATGTGCACGAATAAAACTTATGTGCCATATCTCCTTCCTTGAAAACATCCTTCCAAATGTCCCTATTTGAATTAATAGCATCAGTGTCTTGCCAGTGTAACCCAAAGTGGCTATGTAACAGCCACCTTTGATTCTCTATTCCCTCCTAATTCTATATCCATTCAGTTTCCAAGACATTTTTAATTTAGACTCTTTAATTCCTTTGCTCAGTCCCACTCAATTCTGAGGGGCATTTCCCCTGCTAGATTAGTATCCTCCTTCTTTCTCACAGATACAGAAATACCACCACCACCCCCCTCCCCCATTAAGCCTCCAGTCTACCTTCACTACAATGTATCTGGCACAGTGGGGCAAGACTCATAATCCCAAAGAGAAATGTTGATTTTGCAACTCCCGGCACAAAAGTTTTTCATGATTAAATTGTCTGTGATTCAACATTCTAAAATCTGGCTCCATCCAAACTGTCTTCCCAAAATCTTACCTCCGTTACTCCGTGTAACTCACCTATGCCCAAGCTCACTAGTTCTGGTTGCTGTTCACTTTCTCCAGCTCTTTGCCTTTGCTCAATGCATCTCGCCACTGGAATGTTGTTCTTTCCACTTTCCACATAAAGCAGTCCTACCCATCCTTTAAAATGTGAATTCAAAGACCACTCCACCAGTCCACACCTGGCCTATGAGCCTGGAAGTAATCACTCCCTCCTCTGATTTCATAATACTGTATTTGCACTTCTCTTTTGGAAATTAACACTTAGACTATTACAGACTCTGCATTTGTGTACATCTCTTGTCTTCACCAACCACAGACATCTAATTCATGCATACCTCTGTATCTCCCACGGCATCTAGACCAGATCTTATACATACTATGGGTTCAAAAACAATCAGTTGATAAATGTTACACAAAGGCCTTGACACTGAAGGAGAATACGTCTCCATCTGCACTGCTTAGGCAATCTCTGCGTTTAAAGAAAACCAAAGCAGGAGAGCCTGGCTGGCTCAGTCTGTAGAGCATGCGACCCTTTATCTCAGGGTTGTACGTGCAAGCCCCACGTTGGGTGGAGAGATTACTTAAAAACAAAATCTTTAAAGAAAATCAAATCGTATTTTTCAAGTGTTCAATATCAAGTATGACAAAACCTAACTTCTTTGAATTTTAGAATTGGAAAATCAGAGGACATGAGAAGAAAACGATATTCATTTATCAGTTTAAGCAGAAAACATTTGTCAAGCTGTCAACCATCAGTCAACCCTACACGGAACACAAACACATACACAAGCAGCACCCCCAGCATTCAATAAGAGGCCTTACTTTGCGGTAGACTATCATGTTTGGAGAACTGTCCTCTGGGTCAGCAATCCCCACTGCTCTTTGATCCCCAGATCCCTGAGCCATCCCGGATGTCTTCACTCACACTGCAAAAATAAATGAATAGACCGTTAAGACATGAAAAAATTATACAAAGAAAGTCCTGCCATGCAAAGAAGTACTTTTGGCAGGTGATATGAAAATACATGATAAATTTCTCATTTTTCCACATTAATTTAAGCAGTATCTTAAAAAAATATCTAGGGGATAACTAGGGTCTTGATCCACATACATTCTCCTAATCCCAAAGCAACATGTTCTTTATTTTCAGCCCAGAATCATGTACCCTAGAGGTGAGCTTATGCCGTCTTAAATAATCTCCTGAGGACAGATGAAGCCAATCATTGTGATGTTGATTTTGTCTTACCAAAGCTCACTTCTTGATTAATTCTATGCACTCAAATCTGAATATTTTACTAGGGAAATGCAGATCAAAACCACAAGGAAAGACCACTTCATACCCACTAGGACGGTCATACTAAAAGAGAAAAACCTCAAATAACAAGTGTGGCAAAGGATGTGGGGAAATCTGAACACTTGTACCTTGTTGATAGGAATGTGAAATGGTTCAGTTGCTATGAAAAAACAGTTTGCTGGTTCCTCAAAAGTTAAACATAGAATTACCATGTAACTTGAAAATTCAACTATACCCCCCAAAGAACTGAAAACAAGTATTCCAACAAATATTTGAACATAAATGTTCCCAGTAGCACTATTCACAATAGCCAAAAAATAGAAACAGCCCAGTGTCCATCAATCGATGGATAAACCAAATATCGTCTCTCCCTACAATGGAATAAATTTCATCCGTAAAAAGTAATAAAGTGCTGATACATGCTACAACACAGATTGGTCTTGAAAACATTATGCTTAGTGAAAGAAGCCAAACACAAAGGTCACTGCAATGGACTGGACGTTTATGTTCCAACAAAATCCATATGTTGAAATCCTAACCCCTGGCTTGATGGTATTAGGAGGTAGGGCCTTTGGGAGCTGATTAGTGCCCTTATAAAAAAAAAGACGCCCAGAGAGCTCCCTCCCACCATATAAGGACACGGCAAGAATAAAGTCATCCATGAACCAGGAAACAGACTCTCACCACACACCAAATCTTTTGAAGCCTTGATCTCCAGAACTGTGAGAAATAAATTTCTGTTGTTTATAAGCCAGCCAATCTAGGATATTCTGTCATAGCAGCCTGAACAGACGAAGGCCTGAACAGACGAAGCCTGAACAGACGAAGGCACACATTGTAGGATTCCATTTACGTTAAATATCTAGAATAGGTAAATCTATCGAGACAGGAAGCAGACAGGTAGTTTCCAACAGCTGGGCAGAGGATGGAATGGGGCCACTGCTTAATGGACCTGGGATCCCCTCTGAGATAACAAAACATTTTGGAACTAGATAAAGGCGATGGATGCAGACCATTGTGAATGTATTAAATGCTACTGAAATGTATGCTTCGAAGTCGTTAATTTTAGGTTGTGTGAATTTTACCTCAATTAAGTAGAATGAATATTTTTTAATTTGACCTTTTCAAAAAGCCTCAAAAGATAACAGTGACAACATATGGAATTTTTGGGTAAAGAAGTTCAGTTCTTGGTATCACACTATATTTGCTGTGTGACTTCGCACAAGTTAAATACCCTATTGGGTTCTCTTTGTTAACTTCCTTTTAAAACAAAATGTTGAATGCCTGCTGTGTACCCAGAACCACACCAAGGCACCTCTCTCTACACTGCTCTCATCAGTAAAATGTGAATTCTACTGAGTATTCACAGGTAAGGGTCTAATAAACTGAGTGTAAAGGTATCATATAAAGCCATAAAAGTCCTATACAAATGTTATCTCTAAGCTAAGAGCCTGCCTGGGTTATTTGCACAAAATCCATAGGCTTTTCATCAAAGAAACTTTTACAAATACCACACTTGACAGAAAAGGCCATTTCAATTTAAAATAAAAGCTCAGGAAATATTTTATTATAATAAGTTGGTACCAAAGGTCATTCCATAAAAACAAATTTGGGCAGGAGATGGGGAAGAGATAGGAATTTGTCATTTGTGCTAAGAATTTAAATGCCCAAAGTATACCGTTTGAATGTTGCGTGCTTTCTTTGTCATTTGTGAATTAAGATGCATTTTAAAAGTTAGATTACATGAAGAGATAAAGAACGTGCTCTTACCTCTATGTACTGTAATATCAGGGTTTCTGTGAATATAGTGTTACATGGAAAAGCTAATTATTAATTCCAATCAGTGGCTTTTAAAGTTAAATGAATAACACGCTGTTTTATTTTTAATGAACAGCTACTTATTTGCCTAGTCCTTTGCCTCAATACAGAATACGACAGAGCATGAAAAACAAAAACTGAGTCCATTTATGTATGCTCATTTATCTATGCAACAGAGGCATTTTGGGTCTCTGGCTTTATTTTTAAATGAACACTTGACTTTAATGACCATATTATCTCCCACCATAATAATGACCATATCATCTCCCTTGTTGTTATAACAACAAGGTTGGGAATGACCTAAAAACAATCCTGTTATCCCTGCCTTCGCCTCTTCCTGGCCAATTCCCCCAACACACACACACGCACGCACGCACGCACGCACGCACAGAAACATTTCTAGTGTTATAATAGGCTGATGGTCCAGGACTAGGACTTTAGACTACCAAGTGCAGGCAGACAAGTCTCCCTATTAGGAATTTCAGTGAATCTAGTATATAGGAGAAAAACTTCTATTTTTGGTTCCTCTGGCAGCTCAATGTCATTCAACTTTTCTGTGTCTAGAAAGAATCATTGCTAAAATAATGATATAACCACTTTCAAGCCCATGCGCCAACAGATGTTAGACAAACGGGATGCAAAACCTACACAGGTAAGGATGTTCTAATTACATTCATTGACTAGGAAGCTAGGGCTCGTGACATTAAAGGGCTAGATTCTCATTCATTACAATATAGGAAATATTTATTAGTTTTTTAAGTTTAGTTATTTATTTTTTGAGAGAGAGAATGAGACAGCATGAGCAGGGGAGGGGCAGAGAGAAGAGGAAGGGAGAGACTCCCAAGCAGGCTCCGCACTGTCAGCACAGAGCCCGACATGGGGCTAGAACCCACAAAACATGAGATCATCACCTGAGCTGAAATCAAGCAGACACTTAACCAACTGAGCCACCTAAGCACCCCTAAAATATTTATTTTTAAATGAAATATGATAGAAATGAAATAGGAATAGTTTAAATTTCATGGTAGTGAAAACCAAAAACTTCATCTTATTCATGCTACGTGTATATATGCACACAGTAAACAATTCAGGGCCTTTTATTTTAATATTTAAAGAATGTGAATGTTTTTCAGTACAAAACTACATTTCACAAAACTACAAAACTACACAAAACTACATTTCAGTAGAAAGAAACACAAAACTACATTTCAGTAGAAAGGAAACACATTAATGATATTCTTTTCCTAAAATGGCTTACAGCTAACCAAGGGAGAAGCTAAAAACGTGTTCAGGGCTTGATTTTTGAAAACTCCGAGAAGAGACAGATAGGTAGCACAGTGGTTACAAGCTGGAGTCTGTTATCAGACAGATCCACATCCAAAATTAGTTTGCACCACTTCCAAGCAGCGTGATCTGGAACAAGTTACTTCACCTCCCTGTGCCTGTGTTTCCTTATCTGTCACTATAGTCCCAGCATAGCGGAAAGCCTTCTGAACTGGGTGGCCTGGGTCTCCTACCTTGTGTGCAATTGACTAGCTGTCAGAACCAGGTCAAGTCACAACTTCCCCGGACCCCAAGTGGACAATAGCTGTAAAACCCCACATCTCCAGTGTTCCGTCCAGCTCTGCCCTGGAACCTCAAAACTTTCCTTCAAATGCTCATCAGAATGTTCCGTACCACCTCTCTTTATCCTAGCCCATGTCCTCCATTTATGGCATCACTCATGCTGAGCTTGTCAAGGAGTCACCAAACTGCTGGAGTGAAGCATCCTCTCCCAGACTCAGCATCCCCAACCTTGAAGCGATTTCTGTAATACCAACACCCACCACCAGGGGCAGTGGGACTCAACATTTCTTCTTGGAGCAACCGCCCTGAGCATCCACTCGCAAGGTGGGCTGGAGATATGAAGATATGGTAGGCCCTGGAGATATAAAGATAAATCAGACACAGATGATCTCATTAAAGTGTTGAGAGTCCAGGAAGAGTGACAGACATGTCCACAGAAACAGGACGTCATAATGTGTGGGTATTTGGTTATGCCGGTGCAGGGCAGAAGCTGGCAACTGAGATGACAGCGAAGGATGAAGAGGAGTCTGGGGGAAGCAGAAGAGGCCATTCCAGCCTAGGGGACAACACAGGCATCAAGCATGGCCACGTGAAGCCCCAGAAGCTGTAGGCACCCAAAAGAAAAAAAAAAAAAAAAACCATGAGGACTGATCTGATCTCAAGGAGATTAAATGGGACAAACGTGGAGTGAGAAATAACAGGGCTTTGCACCTCTCTTTGTTTACTTCTTTATCAGGAATCTCCTCTACTAAAGCCAGTTCTGCTTGGGCAGAGTCTTTGTTGGTGGGGTTCATCCTGCACCTAGAACAAGGTGTGGCACACCTTGTAGGTACTCAGATATTTTTGAATGAATGATGGAATTGATAAGAGTCGACCAAGATGCAGCGCACTCCTTCTGGAATACCCATCCAGATAACAAGCCACTGAAACTGCCCCACAAAGAAGGCTCTTTCTTGACAAAGACCTACGGACAGAATCACACTTTTCCCCAGAATTTACTGATATGGGCCAGCCCTGAACTCAGGAATCCACTTTTGGAATCCATGAGCAATTTAGATAAGAAGGAACATGTGGGAAGATGGAAAGTATAGTGAGGAGACACCTTGTCAATAACAGAACAATTGAGTATCTATGACTCAAACTGATTAGTAAATCTTCTGCAAGTCGGGACTGCAATTTACTCCCAACTTCTATTTCAGTTGTAGCTTGCAGTTACAACAAATGCCAGCTGCTTTCCTTCGTAATGCCAGCCTCTCTGGAGCAGCCAAGACTAGGGTCCGGCAGATAACAATGCTGAGCCCAGCAGGTAGAAAGACCTCCATGATGTGGAAAAGGAAGTGGCTTTGAAGTCAGACAGGAAATAGCATCTCAGCTCTGGCCACACCAAGACTGCCTTGGCAATTGAGTACCTCCCCCCCACCTTCCCCCACCTTCCAGCTCTTCACCTGGAAGGTGAGAGTCCTCTACTTTGCAGAGTTGCTTTTGAAGAGGAAATAAAATAGGGCATGCAAATTCCCTAGCGCGGAATGAACGCAGCAACTGACCAGCAGTCTGGTTTCCAGCCACTATTTGGCCAAGTGAAATTCCCAGGCCATCAGCATCAGAATCATTGGAGAAACGCTTCCCCCACCTCAGGGATTCTGAGATGGAGCCATCAGCTATTTAACAAGCTTCTCAGGTGATCCTGACGTACATCTAAGAGGCAGACCACTGCAGTGACACTCCAATGCCACCGAGATCACTGTCACATGAAGCTAAAATCCTTAAACATCCTGCCTGCCCTTCTTTGTGTTTAGCCCTCAAAACCCTATTCAGGGAAGTATCTTACAAGGGAGGTAATCAAAGCCTGACTGTAACACAGTCTGAATATCTGTGCTACCAAATAAGAATTTCTGTTGATGTTATTTCCGCTCCCCCATATTGTATCAACCTCACACTGTTTGCTTCGGCCCATTAAAACCCAATGGATTTTTTTTTTCTGACATCAGCAATGTTAAGCACTTTGGGGAGAAAAAAAACTTTACAAGAAGTGTGCTAGCTCAGTAGTACAAGCTTGTTTATATAGCTCTAATCTGACTGAGAGGGCAGGAACCTCCAGGGGGGGGAAGAAAGAACAAGGGTTCTGAAGAACAAATACTTCTTTCTGTTATCGTGGTCTGCCAACGTGACACTTCCTACACAGACGAACTCAGAGTCTAGCTGCTCAGTGACAGAGCGAGAGACGCCAAAGATCCTAAAGCAAGATGCGAGAGCTCAATCCTTAGGGGCCAATCTTGGTGGCAATGCTGGGCACCCAGGATATAATCGCTTGATCATCTCAGGACTTTGGTTAGCATTTGGTGGTTCCCGAAAGCTGGTCCAAGGAATTGAACCAGACCAGCAGCCTCAGAAGCACCTGGGCTTGACTCTAAAGATCCATGTTCCTGGGTCCCAGGTGTCAGAAATTCTGATCTGGTGGGCCTACGGTGGCCCCTGGAGATTTATCATTTAAACAGTCCCCAGGTGATGTGAAAGCCCAGTCAGGTCTGGAAACCACTGCCCTAGATTCCATGGAGCCTGCCTTCTCTTCACCTAACCCCTTCACCCCATCCCATGCTGCCTACTGTCTGGGCAGCCACGTGGAGGTGGGGCTCCTTCAGACTCCCTTGTATTTAGGAAGAGACTGCACTGAAAAGAGCAAGGGTCCTGGAGTCAAAGAACAGGCTCCCAATCCTGGCCATGCCACTTAGTGCTATGTGGCCACAAACAACTTAGTGCTATGCTTACTTAGCCTCTCTGAGCCTTGGTCTCCTCATCTATAAAACGGAGTAAATGCTGATCACCGGTATCAGGGGTTCTCAGCCTTGCCTGCTCCTTAGAATCACCCGAACAATGCACCACAGCAACTCTTAACAGGTGGCTGTTATCATCCCCATTCTACAGATGAGAAAACTGAGGCCCAAAGTTGCCAAAAGTAAAATAGCTTCTCAACCAAGAAACTAAAATCCTAACCCAGGACCGATTCCAGTGCCCACACTTTCCATCGTGGTCTCCAGTGACATCACCTATAGAAAGAATTTAAGACACAATTTTGTGAATATATGAAATTTAAGTATATATTGAAATATAAAGTAGTTAGCACCTATATATCGCATAGGAAGTACCTAGTAGTAGATACTTCTGGTACACAGTTCAACTGGTACTTAGTAGGTCCTCAACTGATTTGTGGTTCCTACCTTCTACTTCCTAGTGCATCAGTGAAGCTGACTTCCCCCTACCAACCCAACCTTAAGACATACAAAATAAATATAATCCTCTTTAAGTTGCCACAGCTGCCTTACAGCCTAAACAAATTTTTGTTCAAGCTGCTTATAAAGATAAATATTTTCACATTCCTTATATTAAGCAAAAGTCCCAAAAAATTAAGCTGGGAGGGAGAAGCAGAAAGTTTTTCATATAACAGGATGTGCTTGGCCTTGTGATGTGGTTCACGGTCCTATTGCTGCAATCACTGCTCAAAGTTCAGGTCCACCCAGGCATCCTCTCTCACCAGGGCTCTGGCCCCCACACTGCTCTGGACAACCCCAGACCCTGCCAATTCCCCATCCACCCTCCCTGCCTTTCTAACTCCTTTTGGTCATAAACAGTATGCCCACTATGTCCTTCTACCTTGTCTTTGAACTTTGACCTTCAGTGACCTTCATGGAAACCTGGCTTCCCCCAAGGACATCCCCTCCCCTGGAGCCCAGTTGTTCTCACCCCACGTATCTCGAACCAGGAAGTAAGGTAAGCATCGTCCCAGCTCCACATTGCTGCTTCAAGTGATTTCCCTCCTGTCTTCCTACACAAATCCCTGCTCTCGTGACACTCAGACCATCTAGCTGCGCCACTTTCTACCCAATCTCACTACTGTATCCTGCCTCCCTCCTGTTAAGCCTTCCCATTTCCCCGGGGACTCCTGCTTCTAGTTCTCATAGGTTTTCTTCTCCATCCCTCACTCCTTCATCAATCTCAGTGACGTGAACATCAGAATCAAAGACCTATCTGGAAAGCCGGTTCCTCCATCCTTCTATTTCCCCACTTGAACCCTCTTCCTCGGCCACCGTCTCCCACGGCCACGTGCTGAACCCCATCATCAGTGTGACTGGACCACCTCACACCCCAGTTCACTTACCAGTTCTTTCCAGTTCACTTACTCTACATTCACTGCACACATTTTTCAAGCTTATTTAGACATTCAGTCCATGGGACTCACAAGCCTTTACTCCTCCTCCTCCTCGCTCTGCCTTCACGTTTTTCTCTCACTGGTCCTTTCATTTTAGCCACTCACAGTCACACCCTTGCAAATACCCTTAACTGCCTCACTATGCTCTTTCTGTGGCAGATTTCCAGGCAAAACTCCAACGTTGACGGAACCAGAATATCCACCACACAATATCCATATAATATCTGAAGACCCAAGCTCACACCCAAGCAGGTATGCTCTTTGTGGCGGGAATGAGAAAGAAATCACACAACCGGACCGACTGGCTGCATTTTAAATGCATGAGCACAAGCTTCAAATTTCATCAACACTGCCCATCAAATCTAGATGTTTTCCTACCGAGTTTGCTCTCTGTTTGTCTCAAGTGGCCATCCCATACCTTATCTTTGTTCAAGCTGCACACGCTGTTGATGGGCTCACTTCAAAATTCATTGAAGAAATGGAAGCCGGCAGAAGGCAAATCTCTCAACTTCGGGCACCCTCACCTAACCCACCATGTTCTTTGTCTTCCCTCCTGCTGCAATAGAGGACGTGTTGCTGTATTTACTAGAGTGAAGTCACTCCACTCTTTTGATTGGAAGATGACAGCACATACCTCCTTACTCATCCCCTACCACCACACGGGTGAATGGGGCTCCAGTATAACAACAGATTACAGCTCAAACACCTCCAAGACACAAACTCTCTGAAGACTCATTTGAAGTCAAGAGAGGAGACAAAAACAAGAACACGAGGGGAATCTGAAGTTTCTAGCAGCTACAGCTGTAGCAAACATTAAACACAGCCCAACTCTTGGCCAATTTAAATAAAATCTCACACTCAAGGCCCAGTTACCTTAATTCCCATTACCAGATATACCACGTTTGGCTTTTGACAAAACAATTACAAGGCACACAAAAGGCAAGAAAAGACACGGTCTGAAAGGACAACCAATCATCAGAACCAGATTCAGGACACAGATGTTGAAGTTATCAGACAAGAAATTTTTTAAAACTATGAGTAAGTATGTTGCGGGTTCAAATAGACAATGTAGACAGTAATGAAAGCAGAGAGATGGAAACTCTTTAGAAAAAAAAAAAGGTAAATGTCAGAAGTCAAAAACACTGTAACAAATGAAAAATGCCTTTTAAGGGCTCGTTGGGTCAACTCAAAATGGACAAGGAAAGAATCAGTGAGCCTGAAGGTCAATAGAGACCCCAAATGGAAATACAAATCAAAACCACGAGGAGATACCAACTCACACGTGTCAGAATGACTAAAATTAACAACACAAGAAACAACACGTGTTGACAAGGATGCAAAGAAAGGAGAACCCTCTTGCACTGTTGGTGGGAATGCAAACTGGTACAGCCACTCTGGAGAACAGTACGGAGGTTCCTCAAACAACTAAAAATAGAACTGCCCTATCATCCGGCAACTGTAGTATCAGGTATTCACCCAAAGGATACAACATTACAGATTTGAAAAGGTACATGCACCCCAATGTTTGTAGAAGCATTATTAACAATAGCCAAACTATGAAAAGAGGGCAAATGTCCATTGACTGATGAACAGATGAAGAAGAGGTAATATATATACAATGGAATATTACTCAGCCATCAAAAGCAATGCAATCTTACCATTTGCAATGATGTAGACAGAGTTCAGCAGAGTGTATTATGCTAAGCAAAATAAATCAATCAGAGAAAGACAAATATATGATTTCACTTACAGGTGGAATTTAAGAAACAAAACAGATGAACATAAGGGAAGGAGAGGGGGAGTGAAGAGACGGAAACAAACCACAAGAGAACAAACTGAGAGTTGACGGAGGGAGGTGGGTAGGAGATGGGCTAGCTGGGTGATGGGTATTAAGGAGGGCACTTGTTGGGATGAGCATTGGGTGTTGTATGTAAGTGATGAATCACTGAATTCTCCTTCTGAAACTACTGCATATTAGCTATTTAAAATTTAAATTAAAAAAATAGAAACCCCAAACTGAAAAAACAGAGAGAGAAGAATAAATCTTTACAAACTGAGACAAAACGCCCAGGAACTATGATACGATATCAAAAGGTATAATATAAGTGTAATTAGAATACCAGGAGAAGAAAGAGAAAGGAGAAGAAATATTTGGAGGAATAACTGAGAACATTCCAAGGTCAGATACACATCAAACCACAAATCTAGAAAGATCAGATAACTCCAATCACTGTAAATTAAAAATATATATATAACACCAAGGCACATCATATTTAAACTGCAAAAAATCAAAGACAGAGAAAAGATCTCAAAAGACATCGCAGGGAAAAAAAAATCTTACCTACAAAAAAACAAGAATAAGAATTATAGACATCTTCTGAACAGAAACCATGCAAAAACAAGAGAGTGAAGTGAAATATTTAAAATATTGACAGAAAAAACATCAAACTAGAATTGCACATCTAGTGAGATTCTTCTTCAAAACGAAGGGCAAATAAACTTGCTTAGACAAATAAATAATAAGTAAGTTTATCGCTAGCAGATTTGCCCTTCAGGAAATGCTAGAAGTTCTTCAGAGGAAATTACTAGTGTCAGAAACTCGGATCTACAAAATGAAGAGCAAGCCTCAGAGAAGAAATAAAAGGAAAATAAAACATTTTATTTTCTTATTCTGAATTCATTTAAGAGAAAGGCATAAGGCTCTCTTGAACAATGTGCATGGGACAGGAAAAAAAAAATTTTTTTTTCAAAGATTAGGAAGATCAAGGCCTACCACAGAGCTCCAGAATAGCCTTTACCAACCAACAAGTTCCAAGATCGGCAAGCTGGGGTCCAGGGGACAAATCTAGCCTGCTGCCTATTTTTGTATGGTCTGTGGACTAAAAATGGTTTTACTTCTTATGCGTCTGCTTTGTTCTTTTTGTTTTTTTTTTTTTTAATTTTTTTTTCAACGTTTTTTATTTATTTTTGGGACAGAGAGAAACAGAGCATGAACGGGGGAGGGGCAGAGAGAGAGGGAGACACAGAATCTGAAACAGGCTCCAGGCTCCGAGCCATCAGCCCAGAGCCTGACGCGGGGCTCGAACTCACGGACCGCGAGATCGTGACCTGGCTGAAGTCAGACGCTTAACCGACTGCGCCACCCAGGCGCCCCTCTTTTTGTTTGTTTTTACACTTTTAGATGGTGGGGGAAAAAGTTAAAAGAAGAATGATATTTTATGACACATGAAAACTGTATAAAATCAAATCTCTGTGCCCAGAAATAAAGTTTTATAAATAAACACCTTTGTTTACTTACTGTCTGTGCTGCTTTTTCACTACAACAGCAGAGACCCAGTAGCTGCAAGAGAGACCATATGGCCCACAAAGCTCAAAGTATTTACTATTTGATCCTTTTCATAAAAAAATTTCCTGTTCCCTGAGCAATCCCAACCACTTCATTTTTCAGAGGATGAACCCAAAGTCTGAGAGATCAAATTATATTCTCACGTCATCTTGCCGGTTAGTAACAGAGCCAGCATTAAAATTTAGGTCTTCGGGTTCCAAATGTCTTTCCTCCCACGTGAGAGGATTCACGTTTTATTAGTATGAGTCCTAAGATCATATAGGATCTAATACTCCTGACTATAGGGACTGCAGAAGCAACTCTTGTTATTCTCTGATTTCACATGATAAAGACTGTATCACCGCTCGGAAGAGGTAGGAGTGACAGAGAAGCTTTGCCAATTGTTATACACAGAAGGGAATGACTAAGAGATAAAGAGGAGGGCGTGTTCCCTGGGGACCCAAAAAGAAAGGCACTCCTATTGGCTTTTTTTTTTAAAGAATGTCAGTTATATTCCTTGAGATTTTGTTGTTTTCTTTCTTCTTCTTCTTCTTCTTCTTCTTCTTTTTTTAAGAACAGGTAAAACCAGAATCTTTTTACCCTAAAACCAGGCATTTAAATATCAAGTGCATCTCTTCTAGGACTCCATAATATATACATTATGCATACTCCATAATGCATACAGTGCTAGAGACCACAAGACTTAACAAACAAAAATATCTATTCATGAAGTTCATCAGGCAGGAGCAATATAGGTCAAAGAAATAACAGTTGAATAGGATTCTGAGGGTTCATTACACTTTCACTCATATTTGATGGGCAACAAAAATAGTACAATTAGCATGTACCACTTCCTACAAAGAGGGTCTGCCTTGTAACAGAACAACCCTCAAGAACTAGAAAAGCCAGATACAATTGGAAAAAGGAGTGCTCCTAAGGACACAGGATGAACTTAGGGTGTCCAGTGAGGACATAGGAGACCAAGATCCAAAAGAAAAGGGAAGTGCAGAGCTGAGCCCGACATTCCATTCAACTATTCTGTAAGCATCTAGTCAAATTCAACATCTACTCGCAAAACTACTCTTAGCCAATTCTGAACGTAAAGGAACATGCTTAATCTGATAAAGGATATTTACAAAACATAGCAACCATAATATTTAATAGTCACACTTTGAAAACTTTCCCACTGAGATTAGAAATGAGACAAGGTTGCCTGCCATGACCACTTCTATTCTTTGTTACAGTAGAGGTCTAAGCCAACGCCAACAGGGAAGAAAAAGAAATAAAAAGAAAGGAAGCAAAGGGAGACTGCAAAGGAAGAAGTAAAACTGTTTCTCAGGTAATTTGATTGTGTACATGGAAAAGCTATAATAATCTACACGGAACTATTAGAATTAATAAATGAACCTAGAAAAGTCACTGGACTCAATGTCAACAAATAAAAATCAACTATATTTCTGTATATCCACAGACCAACAACCAGAAAACATGTTTAAAATGATATCACTGGGGCGCCTGGGTGGCGCAGTCGGTTAAGCGTCCGACTTCAGCCAGGTCACGATCTCGCGGTCCGTGAGTTCGAGCCCCGCGTCGGGCTCTGGGCTGATGGCTCAGAGCCTGGAGCCTGTTTCCGATTCTGTGTCTCCCTCTCTCTCTGCTCCTCCCCCGTTCATGCTCTGTCTCTCTCTGTCCCAAAAATAAATAAACATTGAAAAAAAATTAAAAAAATAAAATAAAAAAATAAAATAAAATAAAATGATATCACTTATAATAGCATCAGCTGACTTCAAATACTAGCAACAGCATATAGTATATAGAAGAAAGAGGTGCAATACATTTACCACATGGAAAGATACAAAACACTAACAGAGATAAAACCCTAAATAAATAAAGGGGATATACGGTATTTCAAAAAAAATTTTTTTTAACATTTATTCATTTTTGAGGGACAGAGTACGAGTGGGGGAGGGGCAGAGAGACAGAGGGAGACACAGAATCTGAAACAGGCTCCAGGCTCTGAGCTGTCAGCACAAAGCCCGACATGGGGCTCGAACTCACAGACCCAGAGATCATGAACTGAGCCGAAGTCAGACGCTTAACAGACTGTCACCCAGACACCCCAAGGGATATACCATATTAATGAATACAAAGAGTCAACATTTTAAAAACATTAGTTTACTCCCTAAATTGGGCTAGAGATTTAATGCAGTCCCAATTCAAAATCCCATCAAAAGAGGGTTTTAAAATTTATACAGTAATGTAAATGTCTAAGAATAACCAAGCTATTCTTAAATAACTGTACATACACTATCAGATATGGACTTATTATTAAGCTATATTAAGACAGGGTGGGATCAGTATAAGAGCCAAAAAGAACAAGACAAGGGACTAGAAAGCAGACAGGGCAATAGGCAGGGCAGGGGTTAATCGGATATACATATGGAAAACAAAATAAACATGGATCTCTTTTTTATGCCATAGATAAAAAAATCAACCTCGGCTGGATCTTCAACCTACATATAAAGGCATAACAACAGGGCTTCTGCAAAGTGGAAAAATAACTTCACAACCTTAGGGTGAGCAAAAATTTCTTCAGCAGCCACAGAAAACGATAACCATAAAGGAAGAGGTTAACAGATTGGATTACATTTAAAGCAAGATCTCCAGGGGCACCTGGGTGGCTCAGTCGGGTCACACTTTGGCTCAGGTCATGATCTCGCGGTTTGTGGGTTTGACCCCCGCGTCGGGCTCTGTGCTGACAGCTCGGAGCCTGAAGCCTGCTTCTGATTCTGTGTCTCCCTCTCTCTCTGCCCCTGCCCCGCTCATGCCCTGTCTCTCTCTCTCAAAAAATAAACATTAAAAAAAAATTTTTTTTAAATAAATAAAGCAAGATCTCCTATTCATCAAAAGAGAGTTAATTAGCAAGCCACAGAATGGGAAAAAATATTTTAAATACCTATGACTGGGAAAAACACTTGCATTCAAATTTGTTTAAAAAAAAAAAAAAAAAAAACAGGGGCGCCTGGGTGGCTCAGTCGGTTGAGCCTCCGACTTCAGCTCAGGTCATGATCTCACGGTCTGTGAGTTCGAGCCCCACGTCAGGCTCTGTGCTGGCAGCTTGGAGCCTGGAACCTGCTTCATATTCTGTGCCTCCCTCTTTCTCTGCCCCTCCCCTGCTCATGCTCTCTCTCTCTCCCACTCTCTCTCTGTCTCAAAACAAATAAAAATATTTAGAAAAAAATTTTTAATAATAAAAAAAATGTTTTAAAAACCTCCTACGAATCAATAAGAAAAAGACAATCCAATCTTAAAATAGACAATCAACTTGAACAGCGACTACAAGACATTAAGTGAAAGTGACAAAAAAAATTATAAAGGCACAACGAGAGCAAATCAAAACCACAATGAGACACCACTGCACACCCACCATAAAAGCTAAAATTAAAAAGTCCGACAATCCCAAGTGCTGACACATATGTAGAGAAACTTAAACACTCATCAAGTGACAGGAGGAATAGAAAGTGTTACAACCACTTAGGAAAACTCTGTAAGAATCTACTAAAGTTGGACATATGTATCCCGTGCCCCAGCAACCCAGCCTTCCATGCACATCCAACAGAAATGCATTCATATGTGCACCAACACACACACGCACAAAACCGTTTACAGCAGCATTATTCCTCACAGCTCTAAACTGGAACCGTCCCAAATGCCTGTCAACAAACAGCAGATGAATAGACAATTTGTAAGATATTACAAAGTGGTTGGCTACCCAGCAATAAAAAGTAGACTGCTCCATACCACAACACAGATGGCTCAAACCATGCTGTGCGTAAGAAGCCACAAAAAAGGCGGTATGTATACCTGTGTATAATTCCGTATATATTTCATACGTTTCAAGATGTGGAACACCATGGTGTTAGGAATCAGGTTAGCAGTTACCCCTAGGGAATGTGGGGGTGCAGTTACTGGGAGGTGCATAGGGTTGTTTCTGGGGGGACTGATAACATTCTATCTCTTGATCTGGGAGTGATAATGTGGAGGTATTTACTGCTCGAAAATTTATCGAGCAATGATTTGCGTACTCTTCTGTGAGTATCTTATCGTCTAAAATTGCATGTTTAAAAAAAGGACAGCGCAAATATTCTGGGGGAAGGATACAGCATCTGTTCTCAAGGTGGCACTGACCTGTCTCAGGTACAGCCATGCACATATAACTGCAGGGCTGTAGGTGACGTCATGTCACCACTGTATACATTCACTCTGGCCTTTGTGCGGCAGCTACAGAACAGAAGCGGTAATCCTTGAATGAGGAAGCTGGTATAGAAAGGAAACGAGATTAGAAACAAACAGTTGAGGGGCACCTGGGTGGCTCAGTAGGTTAAGTGTCTGACTTCAGCTCAGGTCATGATCTCGTGGTTCCTGGGTTTGAGCCCTGCATTGGGTTCTCTGCTGACAGCTCTCAACCTAGAGCCTGCTTCAGGTTCTGTGTTTTTCTCTCTCTCTACCCCTCCCCTCCTCACACTCTGTCTCTATCCCTCTCTCTCAAAAATAAGCAAACATTAAAAAAAAAAAGAAAGAAAGAAACACACGATTGAGGAAATCTTTCGCGTTATCCAAAAAAACCTTTATTTTGGATAATGAGAAATTTCCAACTCTTATAAAGTATCTCAGAGCTCTCAAACAGTGGCCGAAACACTCTGCATTTATTCCACTGCCCAACAAATGAAACCCAAAGTTCTTCAGCCAGGTTAGAAGACTGAGGCTGCTACTTCTGGTTGCCCCGTATATTTTTTGCTAACAAATTTCCTTCTTCTGTTAGGGAAGGGTGGGCCCGTGGACTACTCTGGCCAGAGGATGCTGTGTGATGGGACATGCTGATTAGATCAAGCTGCACCACTGGGACCGATCTGGGGCTTTCCCTGAGGCTGACAGAAGGACACTGGAAGAACGAAGACCCTGTTCCCTGTGAGGGGCAGTGTGAAAAGGATGTGAGGGGAGGGTGACCATCTTCTTTTTCTGTAGTGTCACCAAAGGAGGAAGTCAAGACACTGAAGTATCAAGTTAAGAATGCTGACGGCATTATTTAAGTCTCTGGATCCAGCCAGGCCTGAATTCCCAGGTGTAGAAGTCACACAGGTTCCTCTTCTTGAGTTGGCTTAAATTTGCTTTAATTCAGTTCTTTGGGTGTTTTTTTTTTTCTTTCTATATGCCAGAAAGCCCTGAATCTCCATTATCATCACCACCGCTATATGCGTGTGGCATTCAAGTCCCTAATAGACTGGCCCCAATTTGAATTTCTAGTCTTGTCAATCACTGTCCATCTTCCATGGCCAACAACATGTCCAGTCACAACCCCAAGTAATTTATCCCAACCAAGGATTCCCAATAAGCAAAATTCAACCTAAGCCAATCTACTTCCAAATATGTCGTTCATAGCCAACAGGCCATTCCCCGTTAAGGATCATTAAAAAGACAAGAAACTGGGGCTTAGACACAGATTGTTTTAAGTGAGGGAGGGAGGTTGTAAGGCAGATGGCAGGCAGGGGAAGTGGTTTTTGCAGAGAAGCTTTTGAAAGCTACAGGAAGCCAAAGAAATGAAAACCTGGAATTGACAGCATATGCTTTGGCATGAAGCTTGATACCCTACGCATAGGGGTGAGACATCTGAGAGCTTCCTAATCGGTTATGCCGAGCAAGTTAAATAAGGTTTATCCCAAGATTCATCCACTTTACCCTTGAGCCACAGGAAGCTACTGGAGTCCGCGGTCAAGCTGGCAGTCAGAAAGTCTAAAAGGCACCGAATGTCTAGACAGAGAGCCTGACACAGTACAGGAAAAGGCCCATTTGCATGGGAACCGTGCATGGCTCTAATAAAGCAAACCCTCTTACAAGCGTTTCACTGCCGAGGAGCGATCTCCTGGAAGATGGCAACAAGTAGAAACTCGCTGTGGCACAACCTCTGTTACCAACATAAGGTGAGGAAAATGTCACTCACCATCTACTTTGTTTTCTCTTTGTACTTTTGGTACCTGTAAATATTTATTTTAAACAGTTTCACTTACTACCTAGATGTCCCCTGTCTCTGCTGCCCCTCAAGTTTTAAGTTCACCAACATAGACTTCCTGCCTGAAAGGTTTTTAAGGATCTGATTCTCAATAGGGGGACATTCTTTGCACACTCTGTCACCCCTGTACTTTTACTTAACTGAAATGCCGCAAGCACACCCTGGCCACCTCTGGCCCCTGCTCCCATCTCCGCAGGTCCCAGAGCCATTGGTTATCAAATATCCAATTTGTCCACTCAACATCTTCAATGAAATCTCCCCATAGTCTCTCCCCTATCCCATTTATGTGTGCTTATCTTAACACATCCTGTTTCTCCTCCCCCTCCCCACAGAATTTTAAACTTCTTGGTAACAAGAGCCATACCTGATTAATTATCATCTAGAAAAAGGTGTTCATTAGTGGGACGTATTGCCAATGAGGACAAGCCAGGCGAAAAGCAGGGAAAAACCAGAAGAAAGACAACAGCTAAAAAAAAAAAATGTCCAATGTCTTTTTCCCTCAAGCTGCTACGTAAGTGCTACTGTGTTCAGATTCCAAACCAAGGAGGAAGATGCCATTATATTATTTTGCTGACCGTACATCCTAAAACAAAGACTGATTCAGCAGCTGGTCAAAATAGAAAGGATGCATTCACAAAGAATAAATTTATTGACAAACCGTGACCTGGGGAAGGAACCCCCCTCCCTGCCCAACTAAGAACTGACTAAACCAGAGACATCCAGGAACAATCTCTCCGTCGGTAATGCCCTCAGCAAGCACAATTTCTCAGCCTTATTCTGCACTTGGGGAGAATGCAGATCAATGGTGTTAAGCTACTTTGCCCAATGTCACAGACCCCGGGGTTCCAGCAGAAGTCAGCAGCCAAGCTCCTAAACTATGTGCCATTCTAAAAGTTAAAGTGCCTTCCTCTAAAAAAAAAAAAAAATCTAAAATATAATCAATAAATTTATTCTTTGTGAATGCATCCTTTCTATTTTGACCAGCTGCTGAATCAGTCTTTGTTTTAGGATGTACGGTCAGCAAAATAATATAATGGCATCTTCCTGCTTGGTTTGGAATCTGAACACAGTAGCACTTACGTAGCAGCTTGAGGGAAAAAGACATTGGACATTTTTTTTTAGCTGTTGTCTTTCTTCTAGAGAGGTCACACATATAAAAAACAAAGCCAGCTCAAACAGGTGTCTTGCTTGGATTGAGCAATGTACATCTACACAGTATTTTTCTAATTAAAATTGGTTGCTAATGATTAAAAATGGATGGCGACAACAGGGCTTTCTGAGAAGAACATAGAGTTTGCTTTAACACAGTCCTCACCTGTCCCTGATGGCTTCCCAACCCTGGGGTTCAGGGTCATTCATTCATCATCATACATGGGTGGCTTATCTTGCTTTTAGCAAAAACTCCTGGTACCCATGAATTTGGTACCCATGTTTCTATCAAAAATGGGTCAGAGGGCCCCACGTTTCAAGAAAAAAATGGGTTCTTACTCTGAAGAACAATAATTGCTTTACTAAGCCGTTATCAATACCTCCACCTGCAAAGCTCGCTGTTGTCTTTTTTCTTCACCTATGAAATTTCTACCGATTTCTCAAAGCCTGTCTCTACCAGGTCTGATGCTACAATGCTCTCTCTCCACACTGAACTGCACTTACTGTCTTTGTCATCTATTTGCTACCTAATCTGACTTACAAAATTCCATGCATTTTTTCCCTCAACTGTCACTTAACATCCTTCATTGTTAATTTTCTATTTATTGCTAATATCTCTCCATGACAACTGAAGTGATCTCGAGGGTAGGGTCTCTGTCTATCCCCCATTTTGTGATACATCAGACTCAAGACTCTGTGATCAGGTAAGATTTAAATCTAAATCCCTCAGTTTCTCTCTACTCAATAACTACCTGACGTACGGCTTGCGGCTAAACCTCTGCTTCAGCCACAGTCTTCTCATCTATAAAATGGGAGTAATTACACCTAATTCTTTTTAAAAGGCTGTGATCTACAAAAAAGCTTTACAAGTGCTGAACAATATCACTTCACTCTTTCATGACAGATCCATAGCTTTGCAGGCTTGGCAACTTTTTATTTAGGAAACAAACAAGTGCTTTCCCAAGCATTGACTATGTGTGTGGTCTGGTGCTGGGTACAGGATAAAATCATGGTTAGAAAAAACAAACAAACAGGGGCACCTGGGTGGCTCAGTCGGTTACGTGGTTAAGCGTTTGGCTCTTGATCTCAGCTCAGAGCATGATCTCACGGTTTGTGAGATCGAGCCCCGCATTGGGCTCTACACTGACAGCACAGAGCCTGCTTGGGATTCCCTCTCTCCCTCTCTCTCTGCCACTCCCCCATTCGTTCTCTCTCTCTTTCTCTCTCTCAAAATAAATAAATTTTTTAAGAAGCCCACAGGCAGAGGGACAGACAAATACTAGTGCATAATTACAAACCAGGAAGAGGGCCTCAGTATATCATAAATCCAAGGTGACCCAGGCAGGCAAAATCAAGTAAACAATTAGAATGGGGTACCTTGCATCCACACCTGCCCCAGCCCATGTACCTGCACCCAGACCAGTCCATCTCTCTCTGTCAATACTAGTTCATCCTCCCTCCCATTTTCACCCACCGGAGCTGCCACTGTACAAGCCAGTAATGCAGCAAACGTTCACCCAACTCCTAGCCTGCCAAACACGGTAAGAGATCCCGAAGGTACAGAGGAAAAACACTGCACAGCCTTGCTTCAAGTATGGGTCACAAGCCGCCCTAAGAGACAGCCATGTAGCAGCAGCCCCTATTTTTCACCTCGCTTCCTGCTAATGATTAATGGCCTTTAGGCTCAAGGAAACAGACCCATCTTTGGCTACTGCAGAGGAAGATCCTTCCCACCCCACCCTCTCCACCTAGTGTCTGGGCCACCTATTTTCTACGAACCTTCTCAAATCCACTTTTAGCACTCTGGAGCAGGATTCTCCAAGGGACTTGGGAGTCCCTCAAATGCTAGGCTGATATAGGCAAGTCCTCACAGACTCACTTTGGAGGAGGTCATCGAGAGGACAGGACCACCGGGTGACCTGAGAGGGGGACGTGGGCACTCAGAGGCTCCTCATCCCCTCTCCAGTCCTTGGCATGTCTGCTCTGCCCATGGTTCCCAAAGTGGGAGCCACCTCCAAGGGCATAACCCTGGGAGAATCAGGCACTGCTGAGCTCCATCCGGACTAAACACCTACCTGAGCGCCATTAAGGCTCCTACAAAACCCCTACGATTCTGGCAGGCAATTCAATGCGGAGATTTTTATTTTGAGCGAAAGACAGAGTGCTGGCGGGGGCGGGGCAGAGAAGGAGGGAGAGCGAGAATCCCAAGCAGGCTTCGCTGTGAGATCACGACCTGAGCCGAAATCAAGAGTGGACACTTCACCACTTAACCGACTGAGCCACCCAGGTGCCACATGGAGAGGGCTATTTATCTTGCAGCTGCTCCGGACAAAGCTCCTATGTAAGTTTCCTTGCTAATTAACGCTGCCACCTACCAACCTGGAGTGAATGCTTCCCTGGGTCTCTTTGCCCTCCTGCACCCAGGTGGGTTTCAGATTACTGGGAAACTTCCAGGGCTGCAAACCAACAACTCGTAATCAAAATTATTAGAAAATAGACAATTGGTGTGACTGGGTCCGCCTTCTTGGGTCACTGTGCCTCCTCCGGGCAGCATGCTAGGCAAGTTGTCATTTTCTCCCAGCTCCTGATCCTTCAAGGGGCATTCTGTTATTCCTATTTTACAGATGGGGAAATTGAGGTTCAGAAACACAATCAACGGGGTTTTAAATTGCCTGTTGTCCTACTTTAAGGGCCACCGGTCACAGGTCTCTGTCAGGGCTCAGGGCTGGCCAGGTCTCAGTACAGGTGCCTGAGGCACTTCAGAGTGAGGGCTGCCTCCGCTAGCTCCTGCTCAAGCCGGTTCAGGCATACATAGCTCGCCTCGAAGGGCTTTGCTAGAGGTGTGCATCACCCCAGGCATGAAAATAGCTTCTTGGGTGGGGCAGGTACTAGGCTAAGAGGATTCTACCCTGCAAAAATTTACAGGCTGGCTTTTTCCTTTAAAGGTTTTACCTAAGTACTTAGAAAAGCCAAGAAAGGGGGTCTCCACCACAACGCATTTGTGAACATCTACTTTGTCCAGATTCAAATAGTTACATTTTCAGTTCCCATCCATAAAAATGGAGGTTTTCTGCACCCTATGTTTCTAACGCCTAAGTAGAAGGATTAATTCTCTAGTCACGAAGTAGCCACACCAGGATGACCAAAAGTTGTGACTGGGGTATTTCAGCTACCTGCAATCTCCCGGCCATCAAATGGATTCACTCCGTGTCCATAGAGGAATGTGGTAAAGAACACCCTTTCCTGTCAGGCAGGCCTGGATCTGATTTCTCGTGATGCCACTGATCAGTTTTGTGGACTCACACAGGTTAATGTTTTCTCCAAGCTTAGGTCCCCATTTTGCCATGTTCTAATGAGCATTGTTCTACCTTTTGGCCGGGGGTTGGAGGGAGGAGTCTAGGCCACTGTTTCCTTGACCTGCTTTGGTAGTTGGGATAATTCATAGTGAATCTAGACACATACACACCCCTTTTGGAATGTATATGTGGTAGAAAACGAAATGCCTCTTACAGGTCTCCGGAAGGCAACAGTGAAGCATGCATGAGCCTTCCAGTTTGTAACATTTCAAGCAGGTACTCTGAGCTGTTATTTAAGGTAACTCATTAGGTTTAATGTTCATTTTAACAACCTACTTGTAAGCGCTTTTGCTTCCCTTGCAGTTTGAAGAACTGGGTTTCATGACTGATTAGTACTCTTACTACAGACTTAATGGCTCCAGACTCTGGATGGTTATCTTTTTTATCTTGACTACTGGAGAAAGTTTTTCCCACGGAGAAAACAGACACTTACAGTGAACCTCCTGGCGGGACACTAGGGCAGATGGATGCAAAGAAAAGAGGGCAGGGATTCTGCCCTCAAGGAGCACAGCATCTAGTTCTGGGTGTGGTCCCCAGATCAGTGCAGGCAGCAGCGTCTGGGCACTTGTTACAAATGAAAATTCTCAGGCCCCACCCCAGACCCACTACATCAGAAACTCTGGGGTTGACCCCCGAGCCACCTGTGTTTGAAAAAGCCCACTTCAAACAACTATCATCCTCATCACATGTCAAAACAACAAATATGTTAGTTTACTAACTAAAGCTGGAAGTTTCATTTATCTTTTGAAGCAGAGGCCCAGAGGCCACAGGCCACATGAGGTGGAGAAAATGAAACCAGAACTCAGGTATCCGTCCCTCCACATGCACACCCCACCCTACACAAGGCCAAGGTTCTTTTTCTTTTCTGATGCTTTAATCCCTAAATCTTATGTGAAGTCCCAAGTATTACCAAACCAAAGTAAAAACCTTCATTTTTCAAAGAAAACGGAAAAACAGAGAAACTACTCTCTTTGAAAATAAGAACCACTAACAAAAATTTAAATCTCCTCTATCAAAATCATCCAATAAACTAGTAGTAATTTACTAAACCTTTAGCACATCCAAGTTCTATTTACAAGATTTGAAAATTTGGGAGGCTGGGGGAGAGAAGTATAAAAACACAGTGAATGGGGGTGCCTGGGTGGCTCAGCGGGTTGGGTGTCCAACTCGATTTCTGCTCAGATCATGATCCCAAGGTCATGGGATAAAGCCCCATGCCGGACTCCATGCTGAGTGTGGAGCCTACTTAAGATTCTCTCTCTGGGGTGCCCCGGGGGGCTTGGTCGGTTAAGCGTCCAACTTCCACTCAGGTCATGATCTCACAGTTTGTGGGTTCAAGCCCCGTGTCAGGCTCTGTCAGCACGGAGGCAGCTTCAGATTCCGTGTCTCCCTCTCTCTCTCTGCCCCTCCCCTGCTTGTGCTCTGTCTCTCTCTCTCTCTCTCAAAAATAAACATTAAAAAAACTTTTTTTTTAAATTCTCTCTCACTCTGCTCCTCCCCCCACCGCAATCGCTTGTTCTCTCTAAAATCAGAAAAAATTTTTAATTAAAAATTTAAAAAATACAATTAATAATGTGATCAGAATAAAATCTGGAGGAATATACAGCATGCAGAAATGTCAACTGTGGTTCACCATCCATGGGAGAATTACAAATCTTTTTTCTTTGTATTTTCTTGAATTTTTTCCCAATGGTTATATATTACTTTGGTAATCAAGGAAGAAAAGTAAAACTTGTCTTTGAAATGTTACCTCCAAATCACTGAACACGAAGGTTTATTTTGTAATTCCATTTCTCTCCATACAGCAGGATACTGTGTGTGTAGTAATTATTTATATCATGCCATATGTTGCAATGAGATGAAATTCAGGAAATATATTCCTTCTAGCTGGCACTGAAAAGGAAGAGGTTAAATGCTTTCCTAGGTTCAAAGCACTGTGAATTAAGCTAACTGTGAAGCTAAGGAAACATTTATTGAAATCTCTAAGAGCATCCTTTTTGAAAAACGTTGATATGACACATAGTTCCTTACTCATATCACCCTGATGTTTAACCCTTAGCACAAAACAGAATGTTCAGCGATTCCTGGCAAAGTCTTAGCAGTGCAGGGGACAAAATGCATGGGAGAATATCAGAGAAATAAGAAACAGAAGGATCCTACTTTCACATCAAATTCTGTCCCTGTGGACAAAAAAGACATCCAAAATTACTGGCAAATTTCACTGTCCCCAATACCCTTTTTTTTCTTTCTCAAGAAATGTTTGCTCATTTAAAAAATATCTATGTCGGTTACTTTTAATCAATGAATCATAAAAAAAATAGATAAATAAGGATTGTCTCATTTAAAGAGACATTTCTGCCGCAAAAGCACTGCTGTAATGTTTCACTTGATAAGACAGATTTATCGCTTGAAGAAAAACTAGCACTGTTTTACTAAAACTCTCAGCAAAATAAATTCACTGTTAATTAAAGTCTCTTAAAGGAGACATGGAAGTAAAGTTAACCAATGCGATGGCAACGGAAAGGGAAATACTGGGGCACCTGGGTAGCTCAGTCGGTAGAGCATCTGACTTCAGCTCAGGTCATGATCTCAAGGTTTGTGGGTTGGAGCCTCGCGTTGGGCTCTGGGCTGCCAGTGTGGAGCCTGGAGCCTGCTTTGGATTCTGTGTCTCCCTCTCTCTCCGCCCCTCCCCTGCTGGCTCGCTCTCTCTCTCAAAAATAAACAAACATTAAAAAAATTAAAAAACAAAAAGGAAATCCTAGTGGCCACCTTTTGTACCAAAATACCCACAATAGCTGATATTTCTAGAATTTACAGATGCCTTCAGGAAAGAATGAGTTATGGAGGGGGGGAGGGAATACACACACATATATATACATATATATTATATTATACATATATAATATATATTATATTATAAATATATAATATATATTATATTATACATACAATGTAATATATATTATATTATACATACAATATAATATGTACTATATTATACATATAATGTAATATATATTATATTATACATATATATAATATATATATAATACCTCAACATTTATAGTATCTAAGATCACCATACTTATGCAACAATTTGGCTCGACGGTACCATCAGGGAACTCAGAAAGAACTTCTTATCTTGGGTTTGGCTGTTTAGCATGCAAGCTTTCACTTACAGAAGCGCATCCCCAAAGAGCCTCAAATGTTCCTCAGTCCTCTGCTTACTTTCTGTCACAGAGCAGTCTCAGCCATTGCAAAATCAACAAATTAATAAGACTAAGAACACATCATGATAAAGAATGTACAGCTTACAGAAAGTTTCTCCAACCCCCAGGTCCCACTCCCTGGAATTACCCATCCGCCTATGAAAAGTGATCTAGAGAAGCCTTGCTGTTAACATAGGAAGCCAAACCTATTAACAGTGTCCCTTCAAGCACTTTCTGACAAAACATACACAAACTTGCGGCTCCGTCTGTAACTCCATCCGGACACTTAGAAGCCTGGTTCTTCGTCTTCCATCTCTCATCCCCTTCTGGTGAGAAAAGGGTCCAATATTGGGCTTGGTCTAACACTGCTTATTTTTGCAGTTTTACTTTGGGGTTGCTAAAAGGTATCGATTACAAACTACCTGCGGATCCAGCTTCTAAGCATTGATAAATGCTGAGGGAACAATCCCAAGCCAACAACAAGCCCCAAAATATCTTCAATTTGTAAGGCAGAAATGCCACTCCTCCCAACAAGAGAGAAACAAATCACGTTCCTGCTCCATCAAATTAAAAACGAATAACAAGATAAAATTAAAAAGCATCTTTCATTCTGAACAAAATTAAATTTTCTGGGTCACTTTTTTCCGTCTCGCCGGGCCACGTTTACAGCCTGACGGTGACGGTAAACACGAGCTGTTCACGCCAACAGTTTAGCGGTCGCCCTCTGAGAGCGAATACCTACCTACCGTTCTCTTTCCTGCCGCAGTTCCCGAAGAACAGACCCCCGCCCCCACCCCTGCCCTCCCCACCTCACCACTCGCTTGCGCTCCTTTTTGCAAACCGCAAAAGGGCGAGGTTTATCACAGAAAAAGTTAATGAACGCCTGCTTCTGGGGTAAAGGTGCCCCACCTGCGATCACAGCATCGGAAGACTGGAAGTACCTAAGAGCACGTACCCTCTGCTGGCTGGCCCCAGTCACTGAGCGCTTCGCACCCAGAAACCCAGGAACATGATTTATATGCAGACCTGCACCCATCCCACACAAGTCCGCACGCCAGCTTGCCTAACCACTTATGTAAGCTCGTGCCTCTACAGTCCCAAACTGCACACACACGCACAGCCCGACACCTGTCACGCATCCGAAATGGACAGCATCCACACCCAGGAGATGAAATGAAATCAACACATATGAAGGGGGGTGGGGGGGAGGGTGTCTGCCGTTTTAAAACCTCTTTTCCCCCAATTGTTTCCTGCCCGTTTTTGTCACAACTACAATTACCTTAGCAACCAAAGAATTGCACTGACTCCCCCTCCGGCTTCTGAATTTCTCCTAAAGCCAAGCTTGCGCCAGGTTCATGGTAAAGCTAGAGAAGCCCGGAGAACGAGGCACCGGCAGCCTCTGGGGGCGGAGGGGACGTCGGAGGCGGTCTCCCCGCTGCTCTCCGGCGACCCGCCTTGTCTTTGCGAGTTGCCGCGGTGGCGAGCGCGGGGTTTAGGGAGCGGAGAGCGAAGCCCGGGGCCGGCCAGGAGGCGCGGCGGGTCGCATGGTGCCGGGGCGCGGGGCGCTCGGGATCTCCGGCGCTCGCCCCTCGCCCGCCCCAGGCCGCCGGGGTCCGCGGAGGTCGGTCCGCCCCCTCGGCGCCCGCCCGCTCCCGCAGCTGGGGGATGCCGGCGCCGGGCGGAGCTCTCGCTGCGAGCAGGGCCGGGCGCAGGAGCTGCCCCAACTCCCGGAGCCGCTCAGCTCAGCTCCGCCGCTCGCGAACCGCCGCAGCGGCGCCCGCTGTCGGGTGTCGGGCAGAGTTGCAGCCCCGCGCCGCGCGCACCTGGGCGCCGGCACCTGGGCCCGGAGCGGAGTGGCGCGGGGCGGGGCGGCCCGG